>NC_041385.1:301212087-301388024 GCF_002162155.2 Triticum dicoccoides | reverse complement strand
GGGCGGGAAAAACGAAGGTACCTGGAGAGGAGAATCGACGAATTACTTGAAGAGAAAACACCGGTTGAAATCATTGAGGAAAGAAAGCAAAGGCTCGCACGAGTAGGATGGATACTCGATTACGGACTCCAGTTCCGAGAAGAAAATGGGGTGGGCGGGTGGGAAAAGAAAAACAACTGAGGATTGAACTTTCAAAGATGAAGAGAGTCGAGTCAACTTGACAAGAAATGCACCGGATGAAATAGCTGAGAACCAACGATCGGAAAACCAACTGCGTGATCCGAAATAAAAATTTGAAAGGGAAGAAAAGTAATTCAAAACACCTACGTCAAGATTCCTCACCAGAACGACGAAGGGGCTGAGGAGTAAAAAGATGTCCTACTCTCCGATATAACTAGACTCCGAAAACAGTTGTCTTCCAGACTCAACAACGGCCAAACTACACGATCAATCAAGGGGGCTCCTATGGTCGGTCGAGGCTCTGATACCAACTTGTCACGCCCAATATGCGATACTATCCTAAAGAGACTCGAAGGTCCCACCAAGGATAGAACCGCATATTGAAACGCTTTTGCAAGGTGGATATCATTACATCAACATTATATAACAGATGGGGATACATACAAAAGGCATACAATGCCACACAAATACAACTACATCTTACATAAGAGAACCATCCGACTACGGATGAAACACAAACAGAAACTCAAACGACATCCACCCTGCTAGCCCAGGCTGCCGACCTGGAACCTATTCCCTGATCGAAGAAGAAGCAGAAGAAGAACCCCAAAACAAGCAAACATCGCTCTCGCGTCATGATCATCGCATAACCTGTACCTGCAATTGTTGTTGTAGTAATCTGTGAGCCACGAGGACTCAGCAATCCCATTACCATGGGTATCAATACTAGCAATGCTTAAACGGAAAGGAAGGGGTAAAGTGGTGAGGTTGCAGCGGCGGCTAAGCAAATATGGTGGCTAACATACGCAAATAAGAGCGAGAAGATAAGCAATGGAACGGTCGTGAAACTAGCAATGATCAAGAAGTGATCCTGAACTCCTCTTACGTCAAACATAACCCAAAATCGTTTTCACTTCCCGGACTCCGCCAACACGAGACCATCACGTCTACACACGCGGTTGATGCGTTTTAATTCGGATCTGGTGTCAAGTTATCTACAACCGGACATTAACAAATTCCCATCTGCCACATAACCATGGGCACGGCTTTCAAAAGTTTATACCCTGCAGGGGTGTCCCAACTTAGCCCATGATAAGCTCTAGCGATCAACAAAGGATATACCTTCTCCCAGGAAGACCCAATCAGACTCGGAATCCCGGTTTACAAGACATTTCGACAATGGTAAAACAAGACCAGCAAAGCCGCCCGATGCACCGACAATCCCGATAGGAGCTGCACATATCTTGTTCTCAGGGCAACACCGGATAGGTCAGCCTACGAGTAAAACCAGCCCTCGAGTTGCCCCGAGGTGGCCCCGCAGTCTGCCCGGTTCGGACCAACACTTGGACAAGCATTGGCCCGGGGGGGGGGCTAAAATAAAGATTCCCCTTGGGTTAATTACTCCCAAGGGAAATGTAGGTGGTGGTGAGGCAAATGGTAAAACCAAGGTTGGGCCTTGCTGGAGGAGTTTTATTCAAAGCGAACTGTCAAGGGGGTCCCATAAATCACCCAACCGCGTAAGGAATGCAAAATCCGGGAACATAACACCGGTATGAAGGAAACTAGGGCAGCAAGAGTGGAACAAAACACCAGGCATAAGGCCGAGTCTTCCACCCTTTACCAAATATATAGATGCATTAATTAAATAAGAGATATTGTGATATCCCAACATAATCCTGTCCATCGTGGGGCAATTTTCAACTTCACCTGCAACTAACAACGCTATAAGAGGGGCTGAGCAAAAGCGGTAACATAGCCAAGCAATGGTTTGCTAGGAAGGGTGTCAAAGGTTAGAGGTTCATGGCAATTTGGGAGGCTTGAAGAACAAGAGAAAAGGTAGCGCAGCAAAGCGATAGAACGAAGCAACTAGCGTAGCAATGATAGTAATGAGATCCAAGGTAGCGGTCATCTTGCCTGAAATCCCGCAAGGAAGAAGAACGAGTCCATGAAGAAGATGAAGCCACGAAGACGAACCAAGCGTAGACGAACGAATCCTCACGATCGCAACGAAAAGGGAACTATGGAGAAGAAGCACACAACATGGTAAACACACCACACATGAACAAGACATTATGCACAAACAAGCATGATGCATGACAAGACTACATGAAGTTACTCATGGCAAGAGATGATGCAAACAAGAACAACACATCAAGGCAAGTTTAAATGAGACCGGGAACAACATATAACAATTCCGGTAAATCCTCATATGCAAATTTCGAAGTTGGTCCAGATCTGAATAAACCTTATATTCAAGTTGTTAAACAGCAAGTTAAGATGCAACAAGATGATCTACCTGAGATTCTAGTCAAGTTACACATAATGTTCATTTAATTCGGAGCTACGGCCTAGAAGATTTGAGCAAAACAAGTTAAACATGGCATTGATGCAAAATGCATACAAACATCAAGCAAAGACTCTCAAAACATGGATGCAACATGATCATATGAAACTACATGCAAAATCAAGCAAGTTTCATATAGAGCACACTCAAAACAGAGCAACGATTCAACACACACATGAAACAAGTTATAGCAACAATCTGTCCAAAACAGCAACTAGGCATATTGCAAGCATCAAGAGAACATGCTACAGTACCACAATATGAAAACAAAAGGCGTGTACATGATGTACAGGTAAAGCATAAGAAAACATGAACACTGGGCTATCTCCAGAAATCACTAGAACATGCTCAAACACACATGGCAAGATTGCAAATAATAACAGTTTCAGACTTTGCAGAAATAACATCAGGTTGCAATGTTTAGAGCTATCAAACAACATGTTACAGGAACTTATCATGGAAAACAAAGTCATGGCATGAATCTACTAATTGCATAGAACAAAAGTCCCTTACTGACCATGAGCCAAAAGGGCACAAAAAATATGATGGCACCCATGTAAACATGACAAGTTATATGACAGATTCATACATGGCAGAAACAGCAATATGTAGGCATGTTGGTGAGCTTGTACCACTCACCACAGAGCATTAAATGTCATGACAAGGTAACCAACAGTAAGAAGGCATGTTTATGAAGCTAAGCATGGCAAGAGCAAGTTCATAGGGTGTATGTATCACTAGCAAAACACATGGCACAAACTGAACTTAATTTTAACAGGCTGACAGCAACATTATTTAGCAATTTGAGAGCAATATTACAACAAACTACAGCAGGCTATAAATGCAACCAGGGGCATTTATGGATAGAGCATGACATGTATAACAAAACATCCTTAGTGAACATCTCCAGATTATGCACAGAATGACTTGTAGCAGCAGGTTTACATAGCATCACCAAATAACAGATTCAGCCTAGCAAAACAGTAACAACAAGTACACTACTTCACGAGCTCGATTCACTCACCACAAGTCATTGCATGACAAGATAAGCATATCATCAGAAATAAGACATGTTTACGAAACTAACCAAGGCAAGAACAAGTTCATAGCATGCAAGGACCAACTACAACAACCTTGGCAAAATTGAATAACATGTAAACAATCTGCCAGGAAACATTTGATAGCAAAAGTAGAGCAAGAAAATGACATGCTAGACTACTCCATAATTGCAAACAGGGGCATGAATGGATATAAAATAACCATATGTTAAAAACATCCTTACTGAAGTATCTCAAAATAAGCTTGGATCTCTCTGTAGCATCAAGTTTACATGGCATAAAAATAACAGCCGAACAAGGACTGAAATCAGCAACATCACGAAGCCTAGTTTGCATGCTTGTTCTAGTCACCACATTGATCACAAAAATACATGGCATACACCCCTGTAAGGATGGAATGATGTAGCACAAAACACATGTAGACATCAACCTCATAGGATGAACACATAAAACATGGCAAAAATGACAAATGAACATGTTCTGCTAACAGACAGCAGACAACATTATATAGCACTCTTGCAACGATGATTCAGGCATCAAGATGGAATCAAATGAACATGATGCAATGGAATGAAATGAAGAGCATCTCCCAACGAACATTTTGATATATTATGCACACAAAACGGAGCATCACACAAGAAGTTACAGCAGGTCAAAGTAATGCACATGATGACATGACAAAATGCAACACGCAAGCAAATGACATGGCAACGACGTCTAATAACTGGCAGACACCTGGTGCATCGAATCCAGGGCGTTACAACACTCCTCCACTAACAAGAGATCTCGTCCCGAGATCTTAGGACCGAGACGGAAGAGAAAAAGGAAGAGGTGAAACAAGAACTCAAAGAAGAAGCAAGGAATCGAGAGCACTCGAGAAGAAGAGAAGAACGACGAGAATGACGAGAATCGAAAGCTCACGGAATCGGATAGACTACGAAACCACTCTGGTTAGAACGAGATAAGAAACGAATAAGACTGAAAGGATTTAGGCAGCACTCCGACTGAAACATGGAGGAATAGAACACGAGCTTCACAAGATGGGATGACACTTGACGAGATGAACAACTCAAAGCCTCCGGAAGAATTGAAATAGAAATGAAAAGAACTTAGAAGGAAGGATTGAACGGAGTTTTTGAGAAAATCAACAACGAAAAGAATAAGCTTGTTGTGGACTTATGGATAACATCTCAAAAATTATGAGGTGATCACCGACCACAAATGGAAATGATAGAATAGCCGAGAAAGACGAAGAAATGCAAAACTCCACTTCAAAAGTTACGGAGAATTAAATGCACCTCGCGAAGCAAAAGAGGAATACTTGAGCTTTGCCTACAAGAATCTTGATGAACACTTGAGGAATGAATTAAATCAGGAAGAACCACCGTGAAGAACTCCGATAACAAAAGGATGATGAGATAGAATGAACAAAGAAAAGAATAAGGCTAAAGCCTTGCGTTGATTTAGATGGAGGTTCCGACGAAATGGCCGAGGAAATTTGAACTCTGGAAAAGAAAAGATGAAAAAACTTGGAACTAGAATTTATTCATCGAGAACAAACTCCGAAGAAAAGGAATTACTAGACGATGATGAAATAAGAATAAGAATTACATTATGCTTATCCTTCATCAAATTAAATTGGTGACAAGCAATGGATTTTGCATACTACTTATTCTTGTTGGAAAAGGATTAAGGGGAATATGGCACAAAATTTGAGTTAGTCTTCTTGAACCACCGGTGGGATTGAAAAGAAGGAATGGATTAAAATGATAGTCAAGGAAAAAAGAATCTTGAACAAACCACCGTAAGAATTCGAAAAATGACTGATGAAAGAGAATGAATCATCGGGAAGAATTAGAAGAACAAATATGCTAGAGCAGATTTAGATGCAAAAGAACAAAGAGATTATGAGCTGATAAAAGAACACTTGAACGAAACGTCAGGATGAAAGAGAACGACAACTGGAATGTGAGGACGAATAATTCTTCTGGAACGATGGCCTCCGGTGAAAAGAAACGGAAAAACAACTTCTGACATACTCCGGATGGGTAAGAAAAGAATATCTGACAAATGGAATAATTGAGACGATAATAAGAAGCTAGAACCATGAATCTTCGGAAGAACAAACATGATTTAGAGGGAAAACTCTTCTTCTATCTTCAAAAGGCGCGTGGGAATCGACCCGCACGCGCGCGCCTTCCCACATCCCGCACGCCTGCCATTCGCTCTACGTTATGCATGCAGCAAACATGGCGCAAGGGGCGGGCATAGTGGCACGCGTGGAACGACAGTTCCCAAGCGAGGGAAGTAAATGGGAGGCGGCCCTGCGGTCTCAAAGAGACACGCAAGCCGCCTCTTTACTGTCCACCACAAGGTGACGACAGCACGCCCACGTCATGCGCGCGCACGACCCCCACGTCGCGCGTTCAACGCGGATCATGGGGAAGCGCAGCGGATGGAACAGTGGCCGCGGTAAAAATCCGCCCCAACTGCCCGTGCACCGTTCTGGGCCTGGCCGAACAATGTGCGGCGCTTATGTATGGCCCAGGCCCGGGGGCTCCTGTCGGTGTACAAAAGTACGGGCTCTACTTTTGACCCCTTTACTTGTGCACGGGCAGTCAGAGCCTCCCGCCATGGCCATGCATAACAGGGCAGGAAAGGGAAGCCGGGGAGAAGACAAAGCCACAAGGAAGCAAAGCAACAACAAGGATCAAGGCCACAAAGATCCGATGGGCGGAGCAGGTTTCCCCAGCAAGGACCCTTGCCGGGGCAGCCTCAGCAGCCCCGGCAAGACCCTTGCAGGGGGAGCTTGCCCCTACCAGCCGAGCGAGCCACCTTTGACCCCACCGATGCTAGACGAATGCGTCAGGACAGGGCTCTGGAGGCACCTCCGTGGTGGCATGCAGATCTTTGTGAAGACATAAAATAGTCAAGATCAAATGAGGATAGGAAAGCAACGATCCTCTCCGAAGAAGCCCACAAGACCCTCGGCAAGATCCTTGCCGGGGACGCCTGCGCGCCATGGCAAGACCCTTGCTGGGCCACCCAGCAAGACCCTTGCCGAGCCACCCGGCAAGACCCTCGCCAAGCGCACCTGCAGGGCCACTGCCAGGCCCGCGTCAGCCAAGTTTTTACCGCCATTCGCATGTAGCTGCCAACCCAACCAGTTGGGCAGGCACCTGCGTGGCAACATGCAACCCTTCGTGGGGGATCCACCACCGCACCACCTCAGCTGCCTGCCTGCAAACATGGCACCGCACGCATCGCTGGCCAGGGCGCGTGTCAAAGCAAGGAGGAGCGGCAACGGATGGGACGGGCCTTGCTCCCATCTCCAATAAAGTGAGATGACACCTAAGCCGCACATTAAATGCGCTTTGTCCTGTAATACGAGCGATAAGCTCACAACGCTGTAGCACTTTCATCCTCCTGTGTGCCACTGTGGCAGCACCTTTCATCTATAAAAGGAGGCCCATGGCACACGGAGAAAGGATTCGGCTCTTTCAAACCTCGCAGCACCTAGAGCTAGTTCGAGAGCTCAAGAACACTAATACATCCACCAAAGCAGGATCATAGGGTTTTACGCATCTTTGCGGCCCAAACCTAGGTAAATCCCCCTTGTGTTCCCTGCTAGTCCTGCTCTCCTCACGATCCCCGCGCCCCGCAAGGTATTCCAGTGATCCCATAGGTGTCGTTCCCCACCGACACTGGTATTCTAAAATATAATGTTTAGTTAACACTTTGGTCCAACAATTTCTACATTTTGTAGTTCTCAAGCATTCTTTGTTTTGTTAACTGTCTTTTCTTCTAGTATATGTTCTATTCTGCAATGCCGTGCTCAGTTAACTCTTTTGGTTCATTTGTTCTGCTGTCCAGTTGATTGTTTGGCTCAATTCTGCAATTTGATTTTCATTTGTTCTGGGTACAATTTTGTATTGTTATGCATGTGAGAAATAAATCAAATTTGGCTATACTCAATACATAAGAAATATATATAGTTGCTCTATTTCCATGTTGTTTAGCATGCTTGGTTAGTTTACCTGACTTTTCCATGCGTCTCAAGTTAATCTGTTGGATATGCAATTTGTTTATTTTTCATCAACATATTCTATTGATAGTATGGCAACTCTAAGTTAACCTGATCGAGATATTCCTTATATGTGTTGCAGGGAAACAATTGGAGGCACTACGTTTTAGCAACGAGGTTTGCTCATGCATGGTCCTTTCGCTAATAGCACATTATTGTGCAGTTGCAGGAATCATTCTAATATTTAGGTTACTTACAATTTGGTCTTGCACATGTAGGTCCTGCTGTTAGAGGCTTAGACCCACTGTTCGACCCATTTTGCATATGGGGAAATGAGATGTACATGAATATCAGTCACGTCAAGAAACTCAGAAAGATTGTTAGGATAAAGAAAGTTGCGACGAATAACAGCAAGATCTTTGTTTGCACAATGAAGAACACATCAGTCAACTATAGGATGGTACTAACTCTTTTACCTTGTTTTCCCCCTTGCCTCATTTCAAAATTTCGAACAATGATTTATGCATATCTTTGTTTTCAGTACTTTCCAAAGCAATTCACTGATGATTACCTCTCAAACCACCTGCATGGTCAGGAGGCGAGGAAGGTATTCAATCAACACCCATAGTACAATATTGAAGTCTTCCTCAAGAGGATGATGCTTGGGCGGGCAATTATCCATAGCCACTGGCCTAAAGTTGCAAGGACATTCAGAATCATTGACGGCTCAGTATTCGCCTTCCGCTTCTGTTGTTACCCAGACGAGATTCATTTATCTATTTACCGTGCATGATGCTACTCTCCAAAGGTTTTCGATGCTACATGTGAAACTTGGTGTTGTTGTGTAATGGCGTAGCTAGCTATATCCCATATGGTGTAACTGAGTGCTGAAGCTATCTGATGTAATTCGATTATAAAATGCTGGTTGTCGTTATACGGATAGGAAATATATGGTGTGTTCTATAAGAAATGTCATTTTGATTACCACATGGATTATCAATAATAGGCCAATTACCCTGTTTATTGGGGTTATCTATTGCAGACGGTTTCCCTAACAACACAGTGAGCGATGAACTCAAACAACCCACATGATTCCTAGAAAGTAGGCGTGTTGGATCAATTAACAATCACACACGACTTCCGCCATAGAACTGTTTGTGTTAGGCCACCTTGCACAAATGTTTCCACATAAAAAATCGTGTGTGATATACATACAAATGGAAATGTTTTTCTAGGATTCACTGTGTGGGATGTACATACGAAAGGAAATGATTGGGCCTGTATAATTATCTTCGATGCCTCGCCTAATCGCACACGAGCTCATTTTGCCGCGCGTCTGACTAGAGGGCCTATCCCCGACGGTTTCTGGGTCGTGTGGTAAGGACGACCCTATCGTACACACGGACTAGGCAACATTTGAAAACTCCATCGCGGAAAGGGGTGAAAACCGTTTGTATAGGACGTCTTTGCACCAGTGATCTTTGCCTAGGCCATCCACCATAAGTTCTGCATAACCACCATAGACTTCGGCAACCTAACCCATTATGGTTCCCTTTGCATTTGTGGTTGTTTGAGTTGTGATTTGAGTCTCCTAAGATGTTTCCGCTATTTAGGGACGGTTACATATTCATCAACCACCGGACGACATGTATCTCTCCATCGACTACATCCACCATGAGTTTCCGCATCGACAACGACCATCCATCCTTTGAAACCATCTTCAACCGGAAGCAAGGCCGGTTACCCCCGACTTCATGAAAGGTTAAGTGTGACAAAGGTATCCATTCCATCATAAAAAATTTCCTTCCATGCTATTACATATTGATAGTCCCATAGTCTATGGGCATACCTTCTTACTTGTTGTGACTACCTATCCGAGTATTGCCGGGCTTCGCAAAAACTTGTGCCCCATAGTGATACAATATCATATTGTTGCATCATTTGATATGTCATATAGTGCAATTGTTGCTCCCGTGCATATCGTATGATACTTGTCTGATGTATGTGGTTGATGCTCAATAAGAATAGTGGAAAGGAAGAAAAAGATCAAAAAAGTATAAAAAATGAGAGAACCTTTTAAGCAAGAAAGAAAGATCAAAAGCTTATAAGCTAAAGAGAATTGAGCATGAGAAGAGATACTTGTGCATGAGGATACATGGAATAGGAAACATTTTTCTTGCACACGTATAGGTTGGTGCCAAGTGGTGAATCGTGCCCAAGTGTGCAATCAACCTAGTGATCTCCTAGTGTTTGTGCAACACGAGCATAGTCTTTGTTAGGAGATTTTGTATTGCTCATCCCTATATTTGCACAAGCCCCATTATCCCACCGTGTGTGTTTCTTTATTGACATGCTCTAATTTGTTATCACTTGTTTTGCATTTTGGGTCCGTTGGATTTATTTCAACATTTACAATATCTTGGACTTCAATTTGCATGAATTTGTGCCACTTGTCCTAACCAAGCCACTCGATAAGCTTTACTTTGTAGGTGTGAGTGAAGAAGTCCAGTACCAATTCCTCTATTCCTTGATTTCACATTGAGTGACACATGATACATCCTCAACTTTGGGAAAAGGTAGTTTGATATTGTTTATCTCATTTCCTACTCACCTTTGCTCAAGTCTTGTGATGGATAGGCAAAGGACATCATCTCCGGTCTACAACCACAACGATGAGTTTGATGCCATGAAGAACTTCATCGATGCCAAGATGGACAAGCACTTGGGGGAGCTCAAAGCCCACATCAACACTGGCAAGAGGTCTTCCTCATTATCGAGAAGATGCACAAGTGCACATGCTCCCGAGCTACCATCTCCGGCATGGACACACCAACATCAACACTGAAAGGACCACGAATCTCAAGGTGATCAAGGATGTGTCACAAGAAATAAATAGCACGCTTCAGGAGTGCGTTGGCTTTCCTATCACCCCCGCGCCCATGGGATAGCGACCCCCGTGCACACGACCTTCTACACCCCCGTCCGCATGGGCCATACATAACAACAATATCGACCCCAAGACTATGGCTTCATCAACTACGTTGGCATCTTCGCCAAGTGACTTCAAGGCATCTTCACCTTTGGATATACGGCATCTTAGCCTACTCCACGAGCTCAAGTCCACTACTTCCATGAGCTACTACGACTTCAATGCCACCTATGAGATTTAATTCTTTGAGACTCATGACCCCAAAAAGCACCTTGATTGGGAGCACAAGATGGACCACTACCTCAAGCTACATCAAGTCCCCTCCGAAGATCAAGTGAAGTGCACCACAAGTACTTTCCACGACTACACGTCGACAGGTGGCTTCACACACCTTTGAAGAGCATCAACATGAGTTGGCTCAAGACAAAGAAAGCGATGCGGCAATAATCTATGTCTTCCACCTATATGGAACATATTCTTCACCAATTGGAGAACACCATTTAAGGATCCAAGTTCCTCGACGAGTACTTCATGGAGACGAAGGAAGCCTTGCAATGAGCCGGTGTGGACGACCTAATATGGACAAAGTTCCACTTCATGATGGGAGTAAACAATGCCATCACCAAGACTGTCTTCTTCAACACCTATGAGTCCCTCGACGACCTCTACATTGGTGCTCTCAAGGCGGAAACAGAACTCAAGAAGGACAAGTCTACTTGACCTCGTGCTCACTGCGCAAGGACCATGCTCCAAGACAACGAGCATGAGGATAGTACCACCGAGATGTGCAAGCCCGACGAGATCCAAGACAACACTCCAAAGATCGACTTCAATGCCATCCCTTTTTATGGCATTGATGATGCCGAGTCTACCACGACTCTTTTGAAGATGACACAGTGATGACTATCACTACGGAGCAACACAAGGACCAAGATTTGGAGGCAAGCGACATGGTGATGAGCAAGGATGATGCTCCCATCTTTAGAGGCGAGAGTTTTTGCTTGTGATCCATGTTGGGATTTCCTGGAAGAGGAGAGGATGCGGTAGTACAGTAGAGATAAGTATTTACCTCAGCTAAGAACCAAGGTTTCAATCCAGTAGGAGAGCCACAAAAAACCTCGTTAGCAGCACCCGCACATACAAAATCAAATACTTGCACCCAAAGCAAACAAGGCGGTTGTCAACCCCCTTTATGGTTATTTGCAAGGATTAAATCTTGTAGTGGTGGGTAATAAGATAAATTGCTAAACAAAATAAAATAAAACAAATTTCAAAATGGTATTTTCGTGTTTTTATATATGATAAAAGTAGACCCAGGGGTCATAGTTTCACTAGAGGCTTCTCTCTCGAGCACAGAGCATATGGTGGGTGAACAAATTACTGTTGTGCAATTGATAGAAAAACGCATAGTTATGACGATATTCAAGGCAGTGATCATGTATATAGGCATCATGTCTGAGACAAGTAGACCGACTGCTGCCCTCATCTACTACTATTACTCCACCCATCGACCGTTATTCAACATGCATCTAGGGTATTAAGTATAAAACAAAGTAACACCTTAAGCAAGATGACATGATGTAGACAAAGTAAACCCAATCAATAAGAATAAACCCCATTATTTTTCCCTAATGACAACAATACAAATACGTGTCTTGTCCCTTTCTGTCACTAGGTTAGAGCACCGCAAGATTGAACTCATTACAAAGCACCTCTCCCATTGCGAGATAAATCAATCTAGTTGGTCAAACTAAATAGATAGAATGGAGAGAAATACAAACCTATAACAATCATGCATGAAAGTGTTCAGAGATTTAATATTCATAAATATTCAGATCACAAACCCACAATTCATCGGATTCCAACACCGCAAAATAAGATTACATCGGATAGAACTCCAAGAACATCAAGGAGAACATTTTATTGAAGATCAAACAGAGAGAAGAAGCCATCTAGCTACTAGATATGGACCCGTAGGTCTATGGTGAACTACTCACACATCATCTGAGGACAACAAGTATTATGTAGAACCCCTCCGTGATCGATTCCCCCTCTGGCAGAGTACCAAAAAAGGCCTCCAGATGGGATCGCAAAAGAAGAGAAACTTGTGATGGCGGAAAAAGTGTTTGGGTTGGCTCTCTGTTGGTTTCCCGATTTTAGGGAATTTATAGAGGTGGAATTAGGTCAGACGGAGCCATGTGGGACTCACAAGGCATCAGGGCGCGCCTACCCCCTAGGCACACCCTGTTGCCTTGTCGTGTCCTCGCTTCTTTTCTGGTCTCCTCCTGAAGCTTCTAGGGTCTCTTTTATCCAGCAAAAAATCATAAAAAAGTTCCATAGAGTTTGGACTCCGTTTGCTACTGATTTCCCAAAAAATAAAAACAAGCAGAAAACATCAGATGGCACTAGGTTAACAGGTTAGTCCCAAAAATGATATAAAATACCACAAAAAGTTATACATCCAAGATTGATACTATAATAGCATGGAACAATAAAAAATTATAGATACGTTGGAGACGTACCAACCATCCCCAAGCTTAATTCCTGCTCGTCCTCGAGTAGGTAAATCATAAAAATGGAATTTTTTCTGTGGAATGCTACCTAACATGTTTATCATGCAATCTTTTTTAGGGTATGAATATTAAGATTTGAATGATTCAAATCAATAGTCTGTAATTTTAAATAGAGACATTAATACTCCGGCATACTACCAAAAAATCATCCCTTTCTAAATAAAAATGCTAAAGAACACTATCCCTACAAAATCATATAGCCTTTTCAGGCTCCATCTTAACACAAAATATAAATCATGTACAATCCCGAGCAATTGGTTCGGACTTTTTAATGCGTTTCAGCTTTTTCAACCCCCACACAATACACGAGTGTAAGCCTTGGACATAGCACTATGGGTGGAATAGAAAGTGGTGGTAGACATTAATAATGAGAGGACAAAAAAGGAAGACAATGTCATATCGACGTGGCTAATCAACGGGCTATGGAGATTCCCATCAATTGATATCAATGAGAGGAGTTGGCATGCAACAAATGCACTAGGAGATATAAGTGTATGAAATCTCAAACTGAAAACTAAGTGGGTGTGCGTCGAACTTGATTGCTCATGAAGACCTCATGCATTTGTGGAAGCCCATCATCGGAATAGAAAAGCAAAGTTCTATAATGAAAAGTTCTCACTAGTATATGTAAGTGACAACATAGGAGACTCTCTCTATGAAAAACATGGTGCTACTTTGAATCACAAGTGTGGAAAAGGATAGTAACATTGCCCCTTCTCTCTTTTCCTCTCATTTTTTGGGCTTGTTTTTCTCTCTTAATTATTTATTTATTTCCTCCCTAGGACAATGCTCTAATAATGATGAACATCGCACTTCTATTTACTTACAACTCGATAAAACTAAAACGTACGACTCTATATGAATGCCCCTGGTAGTGTACCAGGATGTGCAATGATAGTAGCGTAACATGTATGATAATGATGAATGGTGTAAGTGCATCTAGTGCCACCCCTAGTTGGTTTTGGAGTATTGAAGACAAACCTAGTTGAGGGACTAATGTGTTTCTGAGAATTGTAGGATAACACAGGTAGTAGTCCCTACCGAAGATGACCCATAAAAATGTGTGAAGACATTGAAGACAATGGTGGTCTGTGAAGCTATTCACGTTGAAGACTATGGCATGAGAAGACATCGCGTGAAGATTATGGAGCGCGAGACTTAGTTGTTTCGTTGTTTCCTTTTCTTCTTTGTTGAGTCATAGGAACCACCGCACTGTTAAGTGGGGTCCAAGTGAACAAAGTCAGCGTGACTGAAGTGATGCTCAACCAAATCCTATGTCTTCGAGCGAAGACAATGAGAGCAAATCTTATCCAGAGTCGGATGAGTCAACTTTACTTGTAGCCCAAGTCAAGCTGCCGCGTGTGTTTGAAATCTGACCGTTGAGACACGTGTCAGTTCCTTAGTGACCCAGGGTCATTTCAGACAAATCAGGTCGGGTTGCCCATTGGCTATAAATAGCCCACCCCCTACACCATAAATTGGTGGCTGCTTAGAGTTAGTACACGGCTTTTGTCGTTCGAGAGCAACCCACCTCCAAAGCATTTGAGAGAGAATCCTTGCAAGGACAAAGCCCAAACCACCCGACGCCCGAAGAGTGTTTGGCATCACCGAAGTCCTTCTGTCCGCATGATCTGAAGACTTGTTACACTTGAGGACTATGAATCCTCCAGACGATTAGGTGTCGCGTTCTGAGCATCCAAGAGTCATTGTGGATTGTTAGTGAACGGAGTCTGTGAAGGTTTGGAAGTCTACCTTGAAGACTTACCAGAGTGATTGGGCGAGGACTAGGTGTCCTTAGCTCAAGGGGAATAAGGTGAAGACGCAGTCTTCTGAGTTGAATCTCAGCCTACCTAACCAGACGTACAGTTGTCACAGCAACTGGAACTGGTCGAACAAATTTGTGTCCTCCCGAAGCTACCGTCTCTATCTCTCACTTCTCTTTACTTACTGTTTGTCTTCATGAAGTCATTGCCTGCTTGCATTATTTGTTTGACTTCACTATGTGACAACTTGTCCTGATTGGCTTCATACTATCTTCCATCTTGATCCTTACTACCTAGCTGCTGATAGTCTTCGTGCTTTCACTTCATTGAATACTTGACTATGGCTTGTCTAGTGTAGTCTACCTTCCACTGCATACAAATAGTGTCATTTCTATTGTTTGTCTTCGAAACTCCCATGTTTTGAATACTTTCATAAAAATCGCCTATTCACCCGCCCCTCTAGTCGATAACTAGCTCTTTCAATTGGTATCAGAGCAAGGTACTCCCTTATTATGTGTGATTCGGTTTAACCACCTGGAGTTTTAGCTATGTCGACTGCAGGGATAATCAAAGTCTCCGCTGCATGCCCCATCTTCAGTGGAACTGAGTATCCCTACTGGAAGAATATGATGCGCATGCATCTTGAAGCCATTGATGTCGATCTATGGTATGTCGTCAAGAACGGCGTTCCCAAGACTGGTGAAGGTGTCACCCCTGCTGATGTCAAGAAGTTCGTTCAACTAGACTCTACTGCCAAGAACATCATCTCTGGTCATCTGACCAAAGGACAGTATGGCCGTGTGACTGCACTGGAAACATCGAAGCTAGTCTGGGACTGGCTCTCCAAGGTCAATGAAGGCGTCTCAACTCAGCGAGATCAAAGGATCAGTGTTCTCCACAACCTCTTCAACCGCTTCAAGAGACACTTCAACGAGAACGTTCAGCTCACACTTGATCGCCACACTGATATCATAAATGAGCTCCAAGCACTCGGCGCCACTGAGATCACGAAGCATGAAATAGTCAAGACACTACTAAGATCACTTGACAACTCATTTGACACCTTAGCCCTGATGATTCAAGAATGCCCTAACTTCAAGACTCTCGATCCGTCTGACATACTTGAGAGGCTCAACACACATGACTTCCAGCTATCTAAGAAACGAGATATCTATGGCCCCAACTATGGCCGAAGTCACGCTTTGAAGGCAAAGGCTGCTGCTTCCTCATCTTAAGAAGAATCTGACTGCAGTTTTGGTGATCCTGAAGACATTGGAAAGGAGCTTGCTATGCTTGTCAAGAAGTTCCAGAAATTCACCAAGAAGAAAGGCTTCAGAAAGTCTTCACAATCCAGCTCAAGGAATGATGAAGCTTCCACCCATGAGCACAAGAAGAGAACCTGCCACAAGTGCAAGAAACGTGGTCACTACATCTCTGAGTGTACAAAGTGGGACAATGAGAAGAAGAAGAAGAAGAGGAAAGAATATGATTCTGATGACAAGAAGAAGAAGAAATCCTCAAAGTATTCTTCCAAGTCTTCTTCCAAATCTTCATCACACAAGAAGAGCTCATCTGTCAAGGCTCGTGCTTTTGTTGGCAAGGAGATGGATTCAGAGGAGGAGTCTGCTTCTGAGGAGGCGGAGGTGGAGTCTGAGGAGGAGTCCGACTCTGGTGTTGCGAGTCTGGCTCTAGCTACAGCCTATGTCGGCAAGTCCATCTTAAACACTGAAGACAATGGCTCCGTCACCAACGCTGATGATAATGACAAGGACGACTCGACTCCCACCTACTGCTTCATGGCACGTGGTGCCAAGGTAAAATCGCGCGATGCTTACTTTCAAACATCAAGTGAAGATGACTCTGATGGTGAATCCAAACCTAGTTACAAAACACTTGCTAAAATTCCAACTGAACAACAGAAAGCTATGGAACATTTTCAAAAATTGTTAGACAAAAGCGATGACCTGTTGGACACGGAAATGACCCGATCTCAGTCCTTAATTGAAGACATCAAAAATCTTCATGTTAAGTACGAAGAACTTGTAAGTCATCATGAAACGCTCACGACAACTCACGAAAAGCTTTCCTACGATTATCTTCAAAGGAAGCAAGATCTTGAGAAATTGAGAGCGATTCATGAAGATCTTCAAAAATAGAATGAGTCACTTCGCGCTCTACAGATCAGTCCCGCTCAGGAAGGATTTGAACCACCATGTCTAAAATGCATTGAGCGTGATAACGCTGCCTCTGTTGCTGAATGTTCTACTGCTACTACTATTGCAATATCTTCAACTGCTGGTGTGGTAACTAACCCCTCTGCTGAGGATACCACTACTATTGCTGATGAGAATGCTAGGTTGAAGACACTGCTTGAGACAGGGATGTACAAAAGTCTCAAAGGGCATCAGACATTATGTGATGTCCTCAAAAAGCAGATTCTGAACCGAAACCCTAGGAAAGAGGGTGTTGGGTTTGAGAGGAAAATGAATGTTGATGGGTCATACTGGAAGCCTGAGCAGTACCCCAAAACCACATGGGTTGCTGTAAAGGAACCTTCAGTAGATCCATCCACCTTATCTGGTTTCACTTGTGCTAACCCTATTATCATTGATGAATCCTTTGATGCAAACTATAAACTTTTTAAGAATCAGAATGGTGAATTGTTTGCCAGGTATATTGGTACTAACTGCAGGAATGGGCCACCTATGAAGAAGATATGGGTACCCAAAAGTTGTCTTGAGAATCTTCCAGTGAATGTCATCATGACACCACCTGTGAAGAAGACAAACCTCATACCAAAGGCTTCATATGGTCCAAAAGCTTCATACAGACTGAGGACTCATCTAGGTCACCCTAACATCAATGTTTTGCAGGGAAATCATACTCAGACCCATGAATATGAGTGTGTTTCCTCAAACAGCTATGTTCATAGAACTAAGAACTTTTCTGCTTATTCCTATGAGTATTATTCACCTCCTGCAAGGCTATTTACTAGGGCTCCAAAGCCAAAGTTCTCAGATGCTGCACTTAGACTCATTGCTTCTAAGCCACCCCTGAAAATGTGGGTGGTTAAGAAAACTTAACTCTCTTTTGCAGGGAAAGGTCTGCAGCCGGAAATCAAAGGCGTCCAATACTAATGCTAGGGACCTTAAACATCTTGTTGGGCGCAAGATAAAATGCCCAAATGGTCTTACTATGTATTTCGTTCCGGGATTCCTTGACACTCATCCTATCTATCCTAACCAAGATCTGAATTTCCATGTTCCACTTGTTCGTCAAATGTTTATGCTTCACAACTCGCTTGGTGAAGCCTATCCCCCAAACTGCACTGTAGGCTATGACACCTCGTACTTTAGAATGTATTATGGACAGTGGATGCACTAATCACATGACTGGCGATCAAAGTCTTCTGATGGATTCAATGCTACGTCCATCAGACAAGAGTCACATCACATTTGCTGACACTGGTAAAAGCAAGGTATTGGGTCTAGGTAGAGCTGCAATATCAGGGGATCAGCACATGGATAAAGTGATGCTTGTTGAATCCCTTGGTTTCAACTTAATGTCTGTCTCAATGCTATGTGACTTAAACATGATTGTGCTATTTGGAAAATATCAATGGCTTGTGCTAATGGAATCTGACAAGTCTCTAGTCTTTGAAGGGTATCGGAAAGTTGATCTGTATATGGTAGATTTCTCAGCAGGACCACAGATGGTCGTATGTCTTCTAGCAAAAGCTTCAGAGTGCTGGCTTTGGCATCGAAGGCTAGGGCATGCTGGCATGAGGAACTTGCACACTCTCGCGAAGAAGAAGCATGTTGTGGGCATCGAAGGCATCAAGTTCAAGAAGGATCATCTATGTGGTGCCTGCGAAGCTGGAAAGATGACTAGGGCCAAGCATCCCTCGAAGACAATCATGACTACATCTCAACCCTTCGAGCTGCTGCACATGGACATATTTGGCCCTACCCACTACTCAACCCTTACTACCACTGCTTGCCTCTATGGTTTCGTCATTGTTGATGATTATTCAAGATATACTTGGGTGCATATAATCCTTTACAAGAATGAAGTGCAGGATGTCTTCAGACGCTTTGCCAATCGTGCCATGACGAACTATGGTGTCAAGATCAAGCATATCAGAAGTGATAATGGCACTGAGCTCAAGAACACTGGCCTTGACCTTTATCTGGATACCATGGGTATCACTCATGAGTTCTTTGCTCCATACACACCGCAGCAGAATGGCATCATGTAGCGCAAGAACAGAACCCTTATTGAGATGGCCCGAATGATGCTCGATTAGTACAAGACTCCATGAAAGTTATGGCCTGAAGCCATTGATACTGCATGTCACATCATCAACCGTGTTTATCTTCACAAGCTTCTGAAGAAAACATCCTATGAACTCCTAACTGGTAAGAAGCCAAATGTAAGCTACTTCAGAGTATTTGGTGCTAGGTGCTGGATCAAGGATCCACATCACACTTCAAAATTTGCACCGAAGCACATGAAGGTTTTATGCTTGGTTACGGAAAGGATTCACACTCGTACAGAGTCTTCAACATATTTCACTATAAAATGGTTGAAACTGTGGATGCACGGTTCGATGAGACTAACAGATCACAAAGAGAGCACCTGCCAAATGTGCTAGATGAAGTACATCCAAGTGAATCAATCAAGCAGATGGGAATTGGAGAGATCATACCATCTGAAGCTCAAACTGAAGAAGAACTTATCATTTCCGCACCTAATCAACCTGAAGACAATGCTCAGCCTGAAGACAATCCCCCAAATGATGACATTGATCATCAAGAGCAAAATCTTCGTCATGTTCATCCTCGTGTTGCAAATGAAGTACAGATTGAGAAGATAATTGACAGCATTAATGCATCTGGTCCACTCACTCGTTCAAGAGCTACTCAAAGAGCAACACAGCTAACCAATTTCTGTGGGCATTTTGCATTCGTCTCAATCTCTGAAACCAAGAAATTTGCTAAGCCTTCATGGAACCCGAATGGATTCAAGCTATGCAAGAAGAGATTCAACAGTTCGAGCTGAACAATGTGTGGGAATCGGTCAAGCGACCTGATCCTCAGAAGCATAATATCATTGGCACCAAATGGATATATCACAAAAAGCAAGATGAGCATGTTCAAGTTGTCAGAAACAATGCTCGTCTCATTGCACAAGGTTACACTCAAGTTGAAGGATTGACTTCGATGAAACATTTGCTCCGGTGGCTAGGCTTGAAGCCATTCGCATACTACTAGCCTATGAAAATCATCACAACATCCTTCTGTATCAAATGGATGTAAAGAGTGTCTTTCTCAATGGAAAGATAGAAGAAGAAGTATATTTCGCACAACCTCCTGGCTTTGAAGATCCAAAACATCCTGATGTGGTATAAAAGCTCAACAAGGCACTGTATGGCCTCAAACAAGCCCCTCGTGCTTGGTATGATACGATCAAAGACTTCCTGAAGAGCAAAGGCTTCAAACCTGGTTTACTAGATCCTACACTCTTCACAAAGACATACGATGGGGAACTATTTTTGTGCCAAATCTATGTGGATGACATTATCTTCGGCTGCACCAACAAGAAATACAGTGATGACTTTGGTCACATGATGTAAGAGCAATATAATATGTCCATGATGGGCGAGCTGAAGTTCTTTCTGGGTCTCCAAATCCGTCAGCAACGCAACGGCTTCTTCATATCTCAAGAAAAATATCTCAAAGATTGCCTGAAGAAGTTTGCAATGCAAGACTGCAAAGGATACACGATGCCAATGCCAACAAAAAGTCATCTGGGTCCCGACGCCAATGGTAAAGAGTTCGATCAAAAGGTATACCGCTCCATGATTGGTTATTTTCTTTATTTATGTGCATCTAGGCCAGATATAATGCTTAGTGTTTGCATGTGTGCCTGATTCCTAGCGGCACCAAAGGAATCGCATCACTTGCTGTGAAGCGAATTCTTCGATATTTGGCTTACACCCCAACACTAGGATTATGGTATCCAAAGGGCTCAGAGTTTGATCTAGTTGGATTCTCAGATGCTGATTATGCTGGTGAGAAGGTTGATCGCAAGTCCACATCTGGCACATGTCACTTTCTGGGACGATCTCTTTTCTGTTGGTCTTTAAGGAAGCAGAACTGTGTATCTCTCTCCACTGTTGAATCCGAATACATTGCTGCTGGATCTTGCTGCACTCAGCTTCTCTGGATGAAGCAAACTCTCAAGGACTATCGTATCCACCTGAAGAATGTGCCACTCTACTGTGACAACAAGAGCGCCATCAAGGTTGCCAACAACCCAGTTTAGCACTCGAAGACAAAGCACATTGACATTCGTCATCACTTTCTCAGAGATCATGTCATGAAGGAAGATATTGATATCATTCACGTCAACACTGAAGAGCAATTGGCCGATATCTTCATAAAGCACTTGGATGAGAAAAGGATTTGCAAGTTGCGGTGTGAGCTAAATACCTTGTCATCCTCAAATGTCCCGTGATTAGGCACACATCCTAACACTTATGCATTTTGATGACTTAGATGTGCAACACATGAAGTATATCTTCAATCAATGAAGACATACACTCTAAGTGTGAATACATTAATGCGGAATTTGACTTCGGAGCGCCACGATAATTGTGCACTGTGTCTGGGTCTAATACTTCCTATACGGTGGGTAAGGCCACCACCAAACTTTTGTTTGAAGTGTTTCCCTTGGCGTTATGATTGCTTAGTCATCATATTTGATTTGTCTTCATCCCTGACTAATATTCAAGTTTATCTTCGTCCTGTTGATTTGGTCTTATACTAGTTATATACATATTTGTGTTCTCTCCTCTACAACATTTACTTATAACTATGGCTTCATGCTGAATCTTTTGATCTAAGTGAATGTGATCGGACCCTAACCTATCTATGCTTCTAACTCAGCTCTATCTGTCCAAATCATATGCATTCTATTGAAAACTGTCGATTGTCTTCACTGAGACCTTGTCAGCTGAAGTCAATCTGACAAACATTTATGTTCGTTTTTAATGCTATATCATTATTGCCTAAAAGTCGGAGAATTCGGAACGACCACCCCGACAATCCACACGTGCATGGGAACATGGAACAACTTCCAAGGTGTTGCATGCTTTCCACGTGCCCTTCAGATGTGAACCGCCAGGGCCACCTGCGTAATTGCGTTGTGTCATCCCTTTCCTTATAAATACCCATCACATCACGGTCAAAATCCTTCTTCCACCTTGCCACCTCTCGCAAACCCTAGCGCCACCGCTAGCTCTCAACGATGCCGGCAACGAAGCGCTTAGCTGCAGCGACTTCACCGACGCCGTCCTCATGCCAGTCGCGGACCTCGTCTTCTCCGCCGCCGCCGTAGGTCTCTTCCGTTGCCAAGTTAGGGCATGGAGATCGAACTGCTCGGCCTCCAACTTCGCTCCGTCTAGCAGTTCTTCGTGTGGTAATTAAAACTCACTTTTTACCTTCTTTTTGATCTGATAGATTCATCCTTCTTCACCAAAAGCGGTTTCTAGATCTCCAAAGTGGAATCTATCTCTTTCTGCATCTCATACTATGCCTAGTCTATTCACTTATGCTTCTCTACAAGTTAGATTCCTCACTTGTACTTATTCTTGGATTCGTACGAATCTGGAACCAACTCTCAACAAATAAGTGAATGTCTTCGCGTTATGAGGTCAATGTCTTCAAACTGATTTATCTTCAAAATCTTCTGAGAATGCATATGACCTCTTCCCCTTCCCTTGCACCTCTAATGCTGTCACATGTACATGTCCCTGGGAGAATCCCTTGGTTCTCATAGTCTGCATTCATTTGCAGAATTCTTACAATGTCACATAAATTCTCCTGAAGCATGTTCTTGTCTGACCAGCCGCCGGAAGCCCTTGCTAGTTCTGAAGCCTTTCAGGTTAAGCTTCATGGCTACAGACAAGTCAACTAGAAAGGGTGGCAGACAGCGTCGTGGGAATACTTCCAAATATTTTCCACCTGATCTGCACAAACTATACAAAACAAACCCATAGGAGACTTATGGTGAACGCAAGAATCGAACCCAATGGATTCGAAGATATTGGGCAGAGGAATGGTTCAAGTATAGATTTGTCACTGAAGAGTATGCCGAGAAGAATGCCATCAAGCGACCCTGGGGAGATATACTATAAAAAAATCGTACTCCCAGGTCCAAGACTGAAGCTATTGAGTAAGGCTTCTATCCGTGCATGGTCCGCGGACCACAGCCAGAGAATGCTGACCCTTCATATCTGCAGTGCTGTCACGAAGACAATCTGTTCAAGCGCAACTTGAAATTCGCCAAAGACTCTGCAGTGAAGAACAAGAAGGCATTTGGACTTGACTTCAACCCAGGTCCTTCTGCTCCTTGGGAAGATGGCACCCGTGAAGCCAATGAAAACAGAATCGGCCCCTTCTACAACCTCGAAGGCCTCATCACTCACATTGTCGTCCAAGGAGCAAATGTGGATCACTCTGGTGATGATGCTGACTCTAATGATGCACCAGCTCCTCCTCCTAAGCCGCAGAAGCAAAAGAAATCTAAGGCTTCAAAACCTACTGCTGCACCAAAAACTTCTCGAGTGAAGCCATTGGCAACTGCCCCTCCTGCTCCAAGTAACAATTCTGAAGATCTCTCTCGCACCTCCAAGAAGAAAGAGAAGACACAGAAGAAAAATGTTCAAAGTTCTGGTCAAGCCCTGACACCTATTGCCGTTCCGAGGAATGAAATCGAAGCCATTGATCTGTCATCAGATGATGAGTGTGGAGATGATGCTCTTGAGCAGCTGATGAAGAGCAAGAAAGAGGCGGAGATCTTCAATGATCTTCCCCTCTTCGACGTAAACATTCCGGATAACTTCATTGATGAGTGGTTCGACAACCACAATCTCAGCTTTGATGATCTTCAGCTCCCAATTGGCATCAGCGTCTCCTTTCAAGGCGCCATTGCTCCTGAGCTGGCTCTGGCTCAGCGGATAGTTGAACTGAAGAACAAAATTGATTTTGAGAAAGATCAGTTCAAGAAGCATGTGGCCAAGCTCAGTGTGGTTGATGTTCAAAACGTCAAGCTGATAGTGCATGACCTCAAGGAGGCATTTCGTAAGAAGCGCGAAGAAGCCAAAGGTTCACGAGAGCGAATGA
The DNA here is from genome assembly GCF_002162155.2 of Triticum dicoccoides. Taxonomy (NCBI): domain Eukaryota; kingdom Viridiplantae; phylum Streptophyta; class Magnoliopsida; order Poales; family Poaceae; genus Triticum; species Triticum dicoccoides. The sequence continues at coordinate 301,363,965 of NC_041385.1, read as the reverse complement.
AGAATCTAGCTACCAAGTGTGTTCAAGCTTACAATGAAGCTGAGAAGCGCAAGGCTCTTGGGCGTCCTGGCATCGACCCCAAGTTGGCTGCCAAGAAGAAGAAGCCTGATGTGGCCCAAACTAAAGCACCGAGGCGGGAAGAACCTCGCATTGTCTTCCCTGCCAGCATGACAGGCTCGAGGCCTAAGGTCCCCACAGTGGCTTCAGAACAGAAGAAAACCAGGGCAGCTGAAGTCGAAGCCAGAAAGCGCAAACTCAAGAACACCACTGACGATGCACCACCCACCAAGAAAAGAAAGACCAAGAAGAAAGATTGGGCTGCTCCCACATAGCCCCTCGTTGTCGAGCCCATCGCTTTTGCTCGTCCTGCATCTGAACACCAAGAGCGTCAGTTGATAGTTCATGAGCCTGCTTCCATAGAGGTTCCTGAAGCTGAATTAGTTCAAGCCATTGACCCCATCACGGCTGAAGACATTGGTCCCCAAGACAATGTAGTTGCTGATGAAGTCCTTCCTCAGATCGAGCACCCAACAGTATCATCGCCTGTTCTCATGACCAGCGAACTCATCAGTATTGGTCGTTATTTGATGCCAATCTCTCGGGATGCCTCATGGGATGATCGCCCCCAACCAGCCACACCAAGTCAAGACTCACCTCGAACTCCCCCACCTCAAGTCACCAATCCAGTGCTTGATGATGACGACGACTATGTGGTCCATCCCACTCCTACTCCAAAGGCATCGCTCGCATTTTGCAGGCTTCACAAAGGACCAAGGCCACAAGTCGCTCCGTCGAGCGTTCCAGAAGGAGAAGTGCAACCCAATGTGGCAGCACAACTAGAATTTCCTGAAGCCACTCCTTCTGCAAATGTCTCTGCATCTGAAGCAAATGTTGCTGAAGACTTACCGGCTGCATCAGCCGAGGAAAATCAAGAACCCCGTCAAAAGAAGAACGTGTTTCCACACCCCTACCAACCAAGAAGATGTTCTCGAGGAGAACGCGTATGTGCCCGACCCTCCAGCTACTCAAGTGGAGGTTGAAAATCCTAAGGCGGCCACCAATAACATCACTAAAGCCAATGATGTTGTCATGGCTGAAGATGATGTGGCGCCTGCAATGAACACCATGCATGAAGCCAATGATGCACCTGCAACAAATGTGCAGCCTGACGCCCTTGCTAATGCCACTGCTCTTGTTCCGCCACCAAGGCCACACACTATTGAGTAAGCATTTTACCAAGGCGAGCTTGTCACTGTCAGATGGACAATTCTGGTTCCTCTGCCTGCTCTCGGACCATTATTTGATTATCATGTGGACCACATGCCATAGGTTCAGAAGCCAAAGCCAAGGCTGCCAAGGTTTCCAGGTACTGCATCTGCACCAGGATCATTCAATGTCAATGGCTTCATTGCACAGAACACCTTCTTAGATAGAGCCAAGAACCCAAATTCCAAGCCAAGAATATCATCTGATGGGTTCTGGAGTTATCAGCAGCGTAGCTATTACTATTGTGTTCTATACAATCAAAGGCGCATCTTTCCTCATATGCATTTGGATTCCGAAGCCATTGCTGGCCTGCCCTGCTTAGAAGAAGCCCTCGACTGTTTCAGAGATGCATGCCTTCTCTAGTTTGTGACAGATAAGGAGAATTGGAATGAAGAGCTTCTGCTGCAATTCTATGCAATTCTCCACATTCGCGGCTACAACAGGGATTTGAAGACATGGGTCCTTAAGTGGATGACAGGAAATGTCCATCATGAAGACAAAGCTCTTGATCTCATTGAGCTTACTAGCCTGTCCACTCCAGGTGAACTTTATCAACCTGGTTGTCAGCATCACCGCAATGCATTGGAAAGCATCTTTCAGAAGCCTGAGCCCAATATGAGCCAAATGCTGAGTATGATGAAGCCACTACCGCAGGATGCTGAATATCCCAAGGAATTGTTTGTTGAAGACCTAGAGTATCTGCCCCGCACCATCTATCACATTATCAGGCGAACTCTATGGCCCATCAAAGGACATTCTTCCTCAGCAAAGCTAGAAGGCGCAATGAAGACATTGGTCTTCTATATTCTCAATGGCATCACCTTCAATGCTCATGATTTCTTCATTCGCCAATTTGCTGCATTTGGCTCAGACATATTTGGTCTGAAATCCTATGATCCATGGGTTATACGACTGATCAAGCTTCACGCTGCTGTTGACTATCAACCCTCTCCATGCAACCATCTCATATTTCTGCCAAAGGTTGATATGTCCGTCGAAGCCATTTACCTAGAGCCTGCCAAGGAGGCAATTTATCTTCACAATGTTGATCGTCAGAGTTTCTCTCAGCATGTTGAAGGTGTTCAGCCTACTTCTCGTATTTATCTGCTGGCTGGCAATACTCGCCGTGTACGTACTGAAGCCACAAAAACCACTATTGCTCCAAGGCCTCGGAAGCGATCTCATGTGCTCAATGACCGAGAGCTTCTCATGGCCTTGCATTATAAACATGACAAGCATCATTACTGGCTAAAGTGTCAAATGCAAAGCCTCTTGGTGGATATCAATTGCATTCAGAACCTTGCCACCAAGAATGCCTTTGTCACTCATGAAACCTGTCGGCGGTCCGGGAAGAGTTTGATATTGCTCAGTGCTGAAGCTGATCTTCAAGATGATGGCTTCACAGAGAGATTCAAGTTCGACACCACTCCTCCTAGGAATGCTGTCTTGCGTCGAACTCCGTCCCTTTAAGATTCAGAGTACTCCTCCTCCACGGCAACTGTTAATGCCAGAGTCATTGATGACACCGATGATGCTACTTCACCACCTCCAACTTCGGCGCGTATCGACACTGCACCAAGTTCGTCTGCACCACCAAACCTCAATGACGACCCTACTGCCTCACCTACTCCTCATGGGAACGAGTAGAGACTATGTCTTCAAACCTTTTTGGTCCTTATTAACAAAAGGGGGAGAAGCATATGTTGATAGTCTTCAAGCGGGTCCATATGGGTGGTTGCTATACTTTTACCTAGTGTTTACAACTCTCGCTTTTGACACATTTGGTTCTTTGAGTTGTAACACTTAAACTTGATGGTCGTCTGCTACCTTTTCTTCTATTCTGTGATGCGATGATAAATTCTGCATGTGCGATGATAAATCCCGCATGAAGTCATTCCGCAGACGTCCATTTTTCATTATGCATGTCATTCTTCCTGTATATCTGTTCACGCATGATGTATTGTCTTCATATGGTGAAGAGGATCTCCACAAGTACAACCTGCCATGTGCATTTGCATTCCAACGCAAAACATTTATATGCACATCTTCAGTGGGAGCCTTTTTGCCACCTATGAAGACAATATCTTAATCCTTTACAATTTCACATACTTTTATCCCCGTTGAAAACTTCAACTAGTTTGTCATCAATCACCAAAAAGGGGGAGATTGTAAGTGGATCTAGTGCCACCCCTAGTTGGTTTTGGAGTATTGACGACAAACCTGGTTGAGGGACTAATGTGTTTGTGAGAATTGCATGATATCACAGGTAGTAGTCCCTCATTGATTCGGTTTACCTACCGGATGACCCCTAAAAACGTGTGAAGACATTGAAGACAATGGTGGTCTGTGAAGCTATTCACATTGAAGACTATGACGTAACAAGACAATGCGTGAAGATTATGGAGCGCGAAGACTTAGTTGTTTCGTTGTTTCCTTTTCTGCTTTTTTGACTCATAGGAACCACCGCACTGTTAAGTGGGGTCCAAGTGAACAAAGTCATAGTGACTGAAGTGATGCTCAACCAAATCCTATGTCTTCGAAAGAAGACAATGAGACCAAATCTTATCTAGAGTCGGATGAGTCAGCTTTCCTTGTAGCCCAAGTCAACATGCCGCGTGTGTTTGAAATCTGACCGTTGAGACACGTGTCAGTTCCTTAGTGACCCAGGGTCATTTCAGACAAATCAGGTCGGGTTGCCCAGTGGCTATAAATAGTCCACCCCCTACACCATAAATTGGTGGCTGCTCAGAGTTAGTAAACAACTTTTGTCGTTTCAGCGCAACCCACCTCCGAAGCATTTTAGAGAGAATCCTTGCGAGGACAAAGCCCAAACCACCTAGAGCCCAAAAAGTGTTTTACATCAGTGAAGTCCTTCTATCCACGTGATCTGAAGACTTATTACACTTGATGACTGTGAATCCTCCAACCGGTTAGGCGTCGTGTTCTGAGCATCCAACAGTCATTGTGGATTGCCAGTGAACGAAGTATGTGAAGGTTTGGAAGTCTACCTTGAAGACTTACCAGAATGATTGGGAGGGGACTAGGTGTCCTTTTTGCTCAAGGGGAATGAGGTGAAGACGCGGTCTTCTGAGTTGAATCTCAGCCTCCCTAACCAGATGTACAGTTGTCACAGCAACTGGAACTGGTCGAACAAATCTCTGTCCTCCAAAAGCTACTGGTTCTATCTCTCACTTCTCTTTACTTACTGTTTGTCTTCGTGAAGTCATTGCCTGCTTGCATTATCTGTTTGACTTCACTGTGTGACTACTTGTCCTGATTGGCTTCATACTATCTTCCATCTTGATCCTTACTACCTAGTTGCTGATAGTCTTCCTGCTTTCACTTCATTGAATACTTGACTATGGCTTGTCTAGTGTACTCTACCTTCCGCTGCATATGAATAGTGTCATTTCTATTGTTTGTCTTCGAAACTCCCATGTTTTGAAGACTTTCATAAAAATCGCCTATTCACCCCCCTCTAGTCGATAACTAGCTCTTCCAAATGGTGGCTGAGCCACAAATACCATGTCATCTATATGGTCATGCAAACCAATATGACAATGCATATGTATGTCATAATAACGGAATGATGGAAGTTGCATGGCAATATATAAATGGCATGATAGGTAGGCATGGTGGCTATTTTGTGGAAGATATAAGCATGCTTATGTTTGATAAAGCGTATCATATCATGGGGTTTGGATGCACCAACAACGTTTGCACTGACTCTGGAGGTGAGAAAGGGCAATGCACGGTACCAAAGAGCCTAGCAAATTGTGGAAATGTGAGAGTGTGTATACTCCATGGACTCACATTAGTCATAAAGAACTCACATACTTATTGTGAAAGTCTATTAGCCCTGAAAGTAAAGTACTACTACTCATGCCCCTAGGGGGGAGGTTGGTAGGAGTTAACCATCGTGTGCCCCCGGCCTTCACGCAAAGTAAGACGCTCAATAATAATTGTGCTCTAACTTCTTAGCATAACGAGAGACTATACTGGCATGCTTCAAGAATCACAAACCTCAACACTAATATTATTACTAAACCACAATTATTCACTAGTACAACCCACATATCACCATATCTATATCGTAAAACTATTTCAAGGAATCAAACTTATCATATTCAGTGATCTACATTGAAGTTTTTATTATATCCCTCTTGAGTACCTATCATATCAGGACCAATTTCATAACCCGTGCATATTGCCTTTACTATTTATTATACTCTCAAAAAGGTATAAGTGAAGCATGAGAGTGCAAGTGTCATGGGGAATCCCACGGCCACCGATGGGGCTACGTGCCCCTTTTTGTTCGGCGGGGGGGGGGGGTGGACACGTTGCACAAAGAGAAGAGAAGCATAGGGAAGCGCGGCATAGATCACACGGGCAGTTTTTACCCAGGTTCAGGCCGCCGTGAGGCGTAAAACCCTACTCCTGCTTTGGTGGATTGATGGTGGAAAAGGTGGTGGTGGTCGCAGCGCACTTGCTTGCCATGGTTCCCTTGAGGTGAAGTGGCTACATGTGTATGAATATCTGAGGGGTTGTGCTTGCCAACCTCACAAACCCTTTCTATGGTTGCCATGGGCCTCCTTTTATATGTTAAGGGGTCACCACAGTGGCAAATCGGTCTTTACATACTGATTAGATAGAAAACAATGCTATCGTACCTAACTCTGCAGGCTGACAGGGCTCATTAAATGCGCCGCCTACTGTCACATCACAACGTGCCCGTCAGCCCTTGCCAGGCAATTTTGCCAGCTACGCGCCTTCTTGCTTGACACGCCTCAGGACGGGTGTCATATGGACGTGTTTGCTATAGGAAGTGGCTGCCATGTGGCGAAAAGCAGCCACTTAGTCATCTTGGGGCTTGACACCGCACTGATCTATGACTTGTATCGCTTGTGAAGTGGAGCGGTGGAGTGGTTGAACTCCGCAAGCCCCGGCAGGGCCTGCCGAGATGATATGGAAATATGCTTCAGGGGCAAACCCAACCTCACTAGGCTCGCCGGCCCGGCAAGGGAGGTTCTTCCCTTCGCAATATCTTGCTTCTTTAGCTTATCTTGATCTTCTTTATCTACACTTGGACCTTGTGATGAACTGATCCTCCTTGCTTCGTTTTATCTTGGTGTTGTAATCTTTGCCTTCGCGCCTGTGCACGGGTTCGGCAACGGACCTAGCACGAATGCGCCGTTGGGCATCATCGGGGCAGACCCTAACCAGTGCACAGGCATGAGCGCAAGAACGGCTCCGCCCTTTGAGATCTTCTTCAATTCTTCTTTATATTGAATCCGGGTCAGTTTCCCATTCCCTCTCGCACACCGTGTAACGCCAATCTTGGTGGGGCCGTTCTAGTAATGGCCCGTGAATGACTTTAACGCACGGGCGAGTAACTGCCAATTCACTCTTCCCACCACGGCTTATCATTAGCCACGTATGCCGCATCCATTATGCGGGGTAGGTGATGGAGGCGCGTGGTGCGGAAGAGCATCAAGGAAGGGGCCCGGTCCTCTTGAATTGTTGGAGGAAGGCCGTGGTTACCCGCCAGGGAATCAACCCCCAGTCCCTAAGCTCGCCTATAATAGGAGGAGCGGGGAAGGAACGAAGGCATTCATCCACATCCCTCTCTTCCTCCATCTTCTCCTTCATCTTGGGTATGCTGGAAGGAGGAGCCCGGGGCCAGGTCCCGGGCACTAACTTAGAGTTGATAACACCAAGTAACCATGCTGACGCTGGTGGAGTGAGTCTGTTCCAAGTCCGAGGTGTAGGGCCTGGGATCATTAGAAATCCCAGTACTGCCCCTTTCCTTGGAACTGGGGTTGATGTCGATGAGCAGAGCGCCTTCCTGCCTGCTGAGGTAGGGAGCAGCGCACCTCGGGCGTCCTGGCTGCTCTGATCGATGGCCGTCTCCTTGGGGGAGGTGTCGGACGTAGAGGTCGGCATCTCCCTGGAGAGGTGTTGATGAAGGTGAAGCCAAGCAAGAAGGAGAAGGCGGGAGGTAGGCCGTCAGGTCGGAGTACGAAAGGACCGACACATTCGTCTCGTACTGGCGACATGTCGCCTCGTCTTTCCATTCTTCCCCTCCCCTTCCCGGCACCATCATCACCGCCTCGTAGTTGTTGTCGAGAAAAGGGGGGCCCCTCTCTTGGTGCCTTGGCCTCCTCCAGTAGTCTTCTAGCTGAGCCCAACGGTCTTTCCTATCGGTGCTCGCCTTGGGGCTTCTAGCTGGTCCTGGAGGAGGTGACCAGGGGACAGCCGAGCCGCTCCTCTTGCCCTTCTCCTTCCTAGCCTTGCCACTCCCAGTCTTGTGAGGCTGCGACTGGCATGCCATGACGGGACCGGGGTGTGCTCCTGCTTGAGCGCTCCTCCTTCCCCTTCCCTTTCCACCGCAATACCTGTGTTAAGAGGGACAGTGAGAGGAGTTTACAGGGCACTTATCTTTTTTCAATCTTAAATCTGTAGGCATTTGCCAAATTTTAGTTTAAGTAATGTAATCTCTCGAACCCATGTTTGTGTCCTGTAAGGTCTGTACTTGTTTGTTATGCATGTTTAAAGAAAAAGATGAACCTTGCCGGGGACTCGTGCATGTGTATGTCCATGCAGAGGTGGGATTCCTCTGTATTATAAATAAAGGAGTTCCCCCGGAAGGCTATCTTGTCGGCATGCTCTATTTTGTTGCCATGTAGTAGGCCTACAGCGCACAAACTATAAAGAGAAACCAGCGTACTGACGTGCCTTATCCATCAAAGGCCACTGCGAGCACCCTGACCGAAACATTCGATTCAAAGGGTGGGAGCACCTAAGTTTCAAAGGAGTAGCAGGGTTTTCTTATGCACAAGTTGTCACTTATAGAACATGTATGGCAGGAGGAAGAATTTATCTCTTTGGCTTGTCGGAGACCGTAGTGTTGGCTTGTCTTCTTATCTCCTTCTTGAGGACTTAGTCTATGGCAGGAGCCTGCAACTTATGCATATGAAGATGATGCCAGATGTGATCTTATCTACATGAACATGCGATGCTCATGATATGCTTACGCATGCATGGAACTTGTTGGGGGCCCGCCAGTGCTGCATTTATTTCTCTGTTGCTCAGGGTCTGTGCCTGGCATTGTACAAGGGGTTACATGCAACTGAGGCAAGGCCTCTACAAAAGGGTGGCTGCCGGGCAGGGCCCTACAGCCCCGCCTTACTGGTAGAACTTGTCGAGATGCTAAATATCCATGAGTTTTGCAATTGAATGCTATCTCGGGTGATGAGGACATGACTACCTTGGATACGGCCAAAAATATTGCATATATATATATATATATATATTTGTGAGTTGATTTCTAATGTATTTTATGCAATAATTTATTTATGTCATCTAGGACAAAAATACTTCACAAACTTGTGTCATTTCTAATTGCAGGTGTATGTTATATTTGTATAATCCACATATGAAGATAAGGGGAAAAGAGATGTTTAGGTGTTGTTCAAAAAGTCCTCTCACGTCACTTTTGGGCCAAGAGAAGATAGAGTCCAAGTCTCTCACGTTCTGGATTTAGATTCGGACTTCATAGACATACCCGGCTCAAAACGCCAAGAACTCTTTCATAAGGACTCTGAATTGGGTGATTCTTTTTTTTTGTTGGAATGTAGATTTCGTGCTCTGTCCAACCAAATTGGATTCACCTTAAAATCACCAGAGCATTGGGTTATCGATGAAACAATATGATGCTGGAGTAGAATCCGAGTCAAACTAGAAGTCCAAAGGTGTTGCATCACCTCCACTTGGGCCCATGAGGCTTGTACAACCCAGTGTTAGTTTTAGGCTTCCTTGGGACGTCCTCCCACCTCCTTGGCCGCCACCCCTTGCTCATATATAAGTAGATCCATCTAGTAGCTTTTTCCTTGGGATTTGTTTAGTCAAAAGTTAGCCAACGCAACTTCGTGTACTTAGTTTGTGTCCAACGACCAGACCAAGACAGTTTTTGGATCCCCACCATTATCAATACTTCATCCATATTCGCAATATTCAGATTGCTCTATCATATTCTTGCTTGTTCTTTGACTGCTTGCAGGAATAGACCTTCGTGGTCAAGTTGATCATGCTTCCAGCATCGTCAGAAACCTCACGAGATTGGTTTAGCGATTGCTAAGGCGCAACGTCATGCACGTTTTTAGTCGGATCGTCAAATTGACTCCACCAAATCGATAGTCATCATCTTATCAAAAGGTCGGGACACCCCGCCTCTATCAAGTGCTATTAGTTTCCAGGTTGCTCGGTGAGAATTTCCAGTTTTCCCTAGATTAGATTTATTTTCTTACCTATTGTCCAAGAAAAAGCCACAGAAAAAGTTAGACCTATTCATCCTTTGTCCAATCCAGTCTGAGCCTTTGCAATTTCTTTTCATTGTTTTCATTATTGAATTATCAGTGGCATCATCGTGTCGAGTTGCTGGTCTTAGTGTCTAGTTCCTTTAGAGTTTCAAGTTCTATTCATGTTAGTCACAATGTCGCTGCATCATTATCTCTTCCGCTGTCCACCACCTCATGCATCAATTTCCACCATGTGCTACCCACCGTTTATTGTCATAATCATAGCTGAGGTCGTTCACATCTTCGCTTGATCCAATCTGCATCTTATCTAGTTTGTTTTGGAGAGAGAAAAAAGAGAGAGAAAAAAGAGACAAAAAAAAGTTAAAAGAAAGTTAGAGGAAAACAGGAGAGAAAGAAGAAGAGAAAAAAGTGTGAGAAAAAATAGAGAAGAAAAAACACAAAATTCGGATCTATCTAGACTCAATCTCGTACTTGAATTCGGATTCGAATCTGTTTTGCGCTCAATTGAGTAAAACAGGCGTATCTTCCTCATACGAAGTCCGTTTTGGCTCTGTGAGTACTCAAACTAAAGCAAGCGACGAGCTGCATATAAATATTTGACACCTCAGAATCGGCCTCTAAATAGGTATTTTGGCCCTCTGAAGTTCGTGAACACAACTTGTTCCAGATTTTTGGGCTAGTTTTAAAATTTTTTGACTCCTCATATCAACTCGGAATTGAGTGATTCTTTTTGCGTTCGAAAGCATGAGTCAGTGCTATTCTTGAGAAAAATTATCAGGAAATTGGCACAAATTTTTCTAGAGGAAAGTTGGAGAGAAAGTTGTTGATATATCCTGTTTGGTAGTTGTTTCAGATCATTATCTTTACTGCTATTGTGATATTCACTTTTATCTTGCTGTCCAGAGCTACTTCATATCCTTTATTGATGCTAGTTGTGCTACGCCATGACCTCATTAGTGTTCTAGGCTCGCGTCTCTAGTCCGGTCTAGCCTAGGACCAGCACAGTACCGTCGTTGAACGTTTATTCAACATTGCATCTCTGAATTGATTATTGCTAATATTTTGCTACCAAATATTTCAGCCATCCAAACTCCACATATTTCAACACCATGTATACGTACGTACCCCTGGAAATTGCTTTACTCAATCTTCAGAGTTATTTGACACCGCTGGTTGCCCGTCACCACCTGCATGGTAAGAACTTGTAAGATATTGATATTTGCTATACTGTGAGCATTTTACCACCAAATCCTAGTAGTTCATAGGAACATTATTCTTGGATTTTTTTCTTATTTTCTACTAACTATGGCAGGTTCCAGAGTTGTTAGTTTGTCACATCCCTGGCCTCGTATGACCTAGACTAGCTAGTCATTTGTGCATCATGTTTAAATTTCATTTAAATTTGAAATGAGGATTGGTGGAACCCTCAGATTCATTTTTGGAAATGACCCAAATAAAAATTTCTCCAAAAGGGTCCAAGAAAATGCTCATGTTGCCCTCTGAAAATATTGGACAGAGATAAAAAAATCAAACCAATATTTTCAGGACCTCATAAGTATTTTATTTTGGACATTTGGAATTAATACAATAATTATTTGCTTGGATATATAAATGTTATATATGTTTTATATGTCCAAAATTGTGCCATTTGTTGAGGAGCTCTGGAATAATACCATTAGCCCCTACAAAAATTGGCATAATAAAATAAAATGGGTTAGTATTTTTATTAAACCAAACAAATGTCAGAAAATTAGAAAAGAAAACAGAAAAGGGGAGAGAGACTTACCTGGGCCACTTACCCGATCGGCCCAGTAGCTCGGCCCAGCTGACTGGCCGACGCCAGTCGTCCCCCTCCTCGCGCCAGAGGGACAGGGCGCGCGGTCGCCGCACACCGCGCGCATGCGCGCCACGGCAGCTGCCTGCGTGCCCTCCCCCTCGACGCCCTGGCCTCGCCAGAAGCGCCCAGCACCGCCCCGGATCTCTCCCTCGCTCTCTTGTTCCTCTCCCTCCCCTGCATCTCTCCCTCTCCCCGCGCCCGAAGCGCTGCCGTCGCCGCCGCACGCCGTGGCCATAGCCACCGCCTCCCCCTCGCCTCCCCGTCGTGCCCAGGAGCTCCGCCTCGTCGCCAGCTACCTCCTCGCCGAGCCATGCAAGCCGGAGTGCCCCGAGGAGCCGCCATCGCCGTCATCTTCGTCGTCGGCCGCCCAAGATCGTCGGCGCCCGTCCGTCGTCTCCGACTCGTCCCCGAGCCTGTTGACCATCCCGTCGCCTCTGCCGTGAGCTTCTGCGCCTGTTCCCCCTTCTCTTCTTCCTCCCCGTGCGCTGTAGCTGTGCTCCCGCTCGAGGCCGAACTCCGGCCGCCGCCGTGAGCTCTGCTCCGGCGAGCTCCGCCGCCCCCGTAGCCTCCCGCGTGTTCCACTGGATGCGCGTGAGCGCGGGCTTCGCTCTCGTGGTCTCCGCCGCCCGAATGGTCGCCGGAGCGACGTTCCCGAGCCCCTCCGCCGCGCTCGGCCTCGCCGGCGGCTAAACGCCGGCAGGATTGACCGGTCAACCCGCGCTAACCCCCCCCCCCAGTTGACCTGGGGTTTGACTACCCAGAGTCAATGACATGTGGGCCCCGGCCCTGACTAATTTTAGTTTAGGATTAGTTTAAATTTAATCAACTCTGTTAATTAACCCTGACACTGACAGTGGGCCCCAGCGCCACTAATCTTTTTAATTAGGACTAAACTAACCCTGTTTAACCCCCTGTCACTGACGTGTGGACCCCACACGTCAGGTTTGACCCGGACCAGCCCAGTTGACTGCTGACGTCATGCTTACTCAATGCTGACGCAATATATAATTTCTAGATTTAAATTAAATCAGGAAATTCCAGAAATTGTTTTAAACTTCAAAAATTCATAACAATTCAACCGTAGCTCAGATTAAAATAATTTATATATGAAAAATTATCAGAAAAATGCAACCTTTCCATCTGTACTAGTTTCATGCATGAAAAACCAACTTATACATGCTGAATATGGGAAAACACATTAGGGCATATATAAGAGACTTAATTTAGAAATGCATTTGAACCTTTGGTTCAAATGGACTTCAAACCAAATGTTTACTAGATGCATTAGCTCAAACAGCATCACTTCTACATGCCATGTTCATGCATCATATTGTTGCATATGATTGTGTATTGATTGCCGGCACCGTTCCTTCTCGATAGGTCCTGCTCCGGAGACGTTCCAGAGTACCTGTCTGTGAAGCAGTGCCTCCCTTGTTGTTTTACCAGGCAAGCAAACCCCCCTTGTTCATTTCGATAAAACCCTACTCTCTCGCTCCTGCTCTCAGTTACTGCATTAGGACAACAACGATTCATCTGCTACTTTGTGCTGCGGTAGTTGAACCCATTCCTCTGCATGACCTGTCATTGCCACAGTAAATAGTTGAAACCCACTAGCATGTGTAGGAGTTGATTGAAGCCATTGTTGTGTTCCTACCATGCTATGCCTGCTATTGCTTAGAGTTGTGTCAGGTCTGGTTCATTGGGAATGAATTGGAGTGTTACGATATGTTCTGATGCTGAGAGTGAAGTGTGTGAACACGATTTGGTAAAGGTAGCGGTGAGAGGCCGTGTAGGAGTACATGGTGGGTTGTCTCACTGGAACCGTCCTTAAGCACTGAGTTCTATGTATGTTGTCCAATGACTCGATACTACCACACATTGGGTTCCGGTAACTCGACCCCTCTCGACTTATTAACCAACTTGGTCTCTGTCCAGGAGTCGCAACTAGTTTCTGGTGTTTGTAGGTAGTGCTATTTTTCTACCAAGTGGCACCCGGCAGGGTGGGCTTGGGACAGACTAGGCACACGTGGCCTGGTGTACCGAGTGGCACCCGAATGGTGGGCTCGGGAACCCTGCTCACATCGTTTGGGGCCGTAAGCGACACCCCGGCCGGATTTCCTTGCGGATGGAACCCGAATAGGCGATAAACCTGGACTAGAGTCTTGTGTGGTTAGTCAGGTCGTGGCCGACACCCTCGCCAGGCTTCCGCTTGAAGGTTGCCGAGATACATGACGTGTACATGGCGGTAAGTGGCGAGAGCGTGTGTGAAGAAGTACACCCCTGCAGGGTTAACATGATCTATTCGAATAGTCGGGTCCGCGGTTATGGACTTCTTGGATGCTTACATGGTACATAGACAACTTGAAGTGGATACTATAAAATGCTCAAGACAAGTGTGAGTGCTATGGATGGCCTTCTCGTAGGGAGACGTGGATGAATCCATAGTAGTGTATTGTGTGGTGATTAGTGGACTCGTGTACGTTGTTTCACCTCCAGAGTTTCTGGTAGTCGTAGAATAGGATAGCCACAGAGTCAAAGCTGGCTTGCTGCAACTAAACCCCACATTACCCTCTTGATACAAATGCATGTACGATAGGATCTGATGTAAGTCTTGCTGAGTACCTTTGTACTCATGTTGCTTTATTTATGTTTTTGCAGCTGAGACTTCGGTCTTACTAGTGTTCTCGTGGACTTCGACTAGTAGCTAGTACCTCAGCTACCATCTTGATCGGACGTTGTAGATAGTCAGGCGTTCAGCCTTTTTCATTTATAGATCTCTGTACTCAGACATGTAATGCTTCCGCTTGTTGCTTGATTGCTCTGACTGTTGGGTCATGTGACCCCTGTTTGTAATAATGCTGTGATGGCTCTTCTGAGTCTTTATCTATTTGAGTTGTTGAGTTATGCTGTGATGCCATGTTGTACATCACATACTTGCATATTATGCGTACGTGTAATGTGTACTGCTATGTGTGGGATCTGACTATCTAGTTGTTTATCCCTAGTAGACTCTCTTACCGGGAAATGTCTCCTAGTGCTTCCACTGAGCCCTGGTAGCTTGCTACTGCTCCGGAACACTTAGGTTGGCCGGCATGTGTCCTTCTTCGATCCTGTGTCTGTCCCTTCGGGGAAATGTCACGCGATGAATACCGGAGTCCTGCTAGCCCGCTACAGCCCGGTTCGCCGGAGTCCTGTTAGCCCAGTGCTACAGCCTGGATTCACTCGCTGATGACCGACACGTTCGATGCTGGGTCATGGATGCCTGTCCCTGTAAGTTAGTGCCACTTTGGGTTTACGACTAGCCATGTCAGCTCGGGCTCTTTATCATATGGATGCTAGCGACACCATCATATACGTGTGCCAAAAGGCGCAAACGGTCCCGGACAAAGGTAAGGCGACACCGTGGGGATACCGTGCGTGAGGCCGCAAAGTGATATGAGGTGTTACATGCTAGATCGATGTGGCATTGAGTCGGGGTCCTGACAGCTTTGGTATCAGAGCCTGACTGCCTGTAGGTTTACCAAGCCATACTGGTCGAAGTTGAGTCTAGAAATTCTTTAGTTATGTAAGGGAATTGATTGTGGGAAGGAACGTAAGGCTCTTTTACTCCTTTACCTCATGGCCTTCTGATCTGAGTCCTCCTATCTTCCTCCGGGGTTAAGGAACTAGGCTTCTCTTCCGTCTATCAGGATCACGTGTTACTACTCCGTAGTTCCATAAGACTGGTTGATCAGAGTCATACTCCAGTTTCGAGTACTTCCGGTGTAGTCTGTTTAGTACTATCCCAGAACCTTGAGTGGTGATGTTGAGTTGTTGTACTACCCCATTTTTAGTAGGATGTCTCATTCTGAGCATTTTACTGTCGTTATGCTGCCGGAATTTCCCTAGGAGTTCGAGTGATACTAATTCCTTGTCCTACATTCTACAGTCGATAGTTGATGCTGATTCCGTCCTTGGTTCGTCTCTCAGGATGTCATCAGCTAAGCGAAGTTTCGTCGCTCGTAGCCAGAACCATGGAGATGGTAGGGATGAGGATCCTCCTGACCAGCCTTCGTTGACAGAGTTCATGTTAGAGATGGAGAGGAACAAGCGTGAGTCTAATCGTTTGTTGGCACGTATCGAGGAGAACACCGCACATCAGTTCAAAGGGTCTGCTACCATTCATGATTTCATTCGCTTGCACCCACCTACTTTTCATCATTCCATCGAGCCACTCGATGCAGATGATTGGCTCCGTAGCATCACTCATAAGCTGCGTTCTGCGAACGTAGCTGAAGATGACAAGGTCACTTATGCCGCATACCACCTGGAAGGTCCTGCTAGTCTTTGGTGGCAGAACTATGAGGCTATGCTTCCAGCTGGCCAGATTCCTACCTGGAAGGATTTCACTGAGGCTTTTCGCGAGCATCACATTCCCCAAGCCCTCCTTGATCGCAACAGAGAAGAGTTCCGTAGTCTCACCCAGAGTAGGATGGCTGTTGATGCTTATAGCAGAGAGTTCGAGAACCTTGCCCGTTATGCCACAGAAGAAGTGTCCACGGACGCTAAGAAGCAGGCTAGGTTCCGGAAGGGTCTCAACCCCAAGTTGCGTCGCGATCTCCACCTGCATCATTGTGATACATTCCAAGCTCTTGTGAACAAGGCCATTAATGCAGAGACAGCTCAGCTCACTTACGAGGAGTCTCGTAAGCACACCCGTGATTTGGGATCCACCTCTGGCTCTAGTTCCCAAAAGCGCCGGATTTGGGTTCCAAACTCCGCTCTTCCTTCCGGATATACGCCGGGGCCATCCTCTGTGGTGCCTTCCCCAACTCAGTCATATGTTCCACCCAAGCCTACTGGTAGACCGCTTGTCAGTGCGGGTCCACGTCCAACCTCAGGGACTTGCTTCACATGCGGGAAGCCAGGACACTGTGCACGTGATTGCTCTCAGACTAGTTATGCTCCACCCAAGGCCGAGAAGACTGTTGGCTGTATTAAGCCATCACGCCAGATGATCAGTGTCAAGTCAGTTCCCACTGAACGTGGACGTGTGCATCACGTCTCAGCTAAAGACACTCATGATGATCCAGATGTCGTTCTTGGTACACTCCTTGTCAATTGTCACCCAGCATCAGTTCTATTTGATACTGGGGCATCTCACTCCTTCATTTCTGAAGGCTATGCTCGTTTGCACGACATGTCATTTTGTGATATGCCAACTCCGCTTGAAATCCAAACCCCAGGGTCTAGATGGCAGACCACCAGAATCAGCCATGGTAATGAAATCCTTGTTGATAGACTTGTATTCCTTGCATCACTTGTAGCCCTCAAGTCCTCAGATATTAACATCATCTTGGGTATGGACTGGATGACAGCTCATCATGCCAAGATTGATTGCTACACAAGATCTGTTCAGCTTACACACCCATCTGGCAAGTTAGTCACCGTCTCCACTAGAGTTGCAAAGCGTCAGCTCTATTCTCTTAATGCCAGCCCTCTTCCAGACCTTGAAGATATCCCCGTAGTCTGTGACTTTCCGGATGTCTTTCCAGAGGAACTGCCAGGTGTTCCACCTGACAGAGATGTAGAGTTCGTCATAGATCTTATCCCAGGAACAGCTCCAATCTCCCGGAGACCTTACAAGATGGCACCCCTAGAATTAGCCGAGCTTAAGAAACAACTCGATGAGTCCTTGCAAAAGGGTTTCATCCGTCCCAGCTCTTCTCCTTGGGCTTGCCCCGTCCTCTTCGTCAAGAAGAAGGATGGTACGGACCGGATGGTTGTAGATTATCGTCCCGTTAATTTGGTCACGATAAAGAACAAGTATCCGCTTCCCAGGATCAACGACCTGTATGATCAGCTTGCTGGATCCTCAGTCTTCTCCAAGATGGATTTAAGATTAGGATACCATCAAATCAAGATCAGAAACGGGGACATTCCCAAGACAGCTTTTGTCACTCGTTATGGCCAGTATGAGTACACCGTCATGTCCTTTGGCCTAACCAACGCCCCAGCCACATTCTCCCGCTTGATGAACTCGATCTTCATGGAGTACTTAGATAAGTTCGTCGTGGTTTACCTCGATGATATTCTTATTTACTCGAAGAACGAGGAAGAGCATGCCGAACATCTTAGACTTGTTTTAGAAAAACTCAGAGAACACCGCCTTTATGCCAAGTTCTCCAAGTGTGAATTTTGGTTGCCAGAAGTGACCTACCTAGGCCACGTAATCTCTGGTAAGGGCATTGCTGTCAATCCCGAGAGAGTTCATGCCGTTCTCGATTGGACTCCACCTGAGACCGTGAAACAAGTTAGGAGCTTCCTTGGTCTAGCCAGCTATTGTCGCCGCTTTGTTGAAAACTTCTCCAAAGTAGCCAAACCCCTCAAGGAACTTCTCAAGAAAGATAAAAAGTTCGAGTGGTCCCCACAGTGTGAGTACAGTTTTCAGGAACTGAAAAGACGCCTGACTTCTGCTCCCATACTTGTGCCACCGGATTTCACTAAAGACTTTATTATCTACTGCGACGCCTCACGACAGGGACTAGGTTGCATTCTTATGCAGGATCGTCATGTGATTGCCTATGCATCTCGACAGTTGCATCGACATGAGGAGAATTATCCTACACATGATCTAGAGCTTGCAGCCGTAGTCTATGCACTCAAGACCTGGCGACATTACCTCCTTGGTAAACGTTGCGAGATCTACACCGATCACCAGAGTCTCAAGTATATCTTCACCCAACCGGATCTGAACCTTAGGCAAAGACGTTGGTTGGAGTTAATCACAGATTATGATCTAGGGATTACCTACACCCCAGGCAAAGCCAATGTCATGGCTGATGCTCTAAGCCGTAAATCCTATTGCAACAATCTCATGTTGCAGCAAGGCCAACCACTTCTCCATGAGGAATTCTGTAAGCTTAATCTTCACATAGCTCCTCACGGTTTTCTTTCTACCTTGGTGGCAAAACCTACCCTTGTGGACCTTATCATAGAAGCCCAGAAGCATGATACAGGGATTACCCGGATCAAGAGAAACATTAAGAAGGGAGTTGGTGGATGTTTCTCTATGGATGATCGTGGTGTTGTTTTCTTTGAGAATCGCTTGGTGGTTCCCAAGAAGCAACATCTTCGGCAGTTGATTCTTAAGGAGGCGCATGAATCTCCTCTCACCATTCATCACGGTAGTACTAAGATGCATCAGGACCTACGCCAGAGGTTCTGGTGGACTAGGATGAAGAGAGAAATCGCTGAGTTCATTGCTAAATTTGACATTTGTCGTCGCGTTAAGGCAGAGCATCAAAGACCTGCTGGCACCCTTCAGCCTTTAGCTATTCCTGAATGGAAATGGGATAAAGTTGGTATGGACTTCATCACCGGCTTTCCCAGGACCAAGAGAGGGAATAATGCTATCTTCGTAGTCATTGATCGTCTCTCCAAAGTGGCTCACTTCCTTCCTGTTCGAGAGAGTATCACTGCTAGTCAGCTTGCTGACTTATACATTTCTCGAATAGTATCACTCCATGGTGTTCCACTAGAGATCAATTCAGACCGTGGCAGCCTTTTCACTTCTCATTTCTGGGAGAGTTTCCAAACTGCCATGGGAACCCATCTTTCCTTCAGTACCGCTTTCCACCCTCAGTCGAGTGGTCAGGTGGAACGGGTCAATCAAATTTTCGAAGACATGCTCAGAGCTTGCGTTATCTCATTCGGTATGGATTGGGAGAAATGTCTTCCTTTCGCCGAGTTTGCTTATAATAATAGCTACCAATCCAGCCTCAAGAAAGCTCCTTTTGAGGTTCTCTATGGACGAAGATGTCGAACACCTTTGAACTGGTCAGAAACCGGTGAAAGACAATTCTTTGGACCGGATATGATCCAGGAGGCAGAAGAGCAAGTTCGCATCATTCGTGAGAATTTGAAAACAGCCCAGTCTCGTCAGAAAAGTCAGTACGATCGTCATCATAAGGATATGACTTATGAAATTGGCGACCAAGCTTACCTTCGGGTTACTCCTTTGAAGGCTACCCATCGTTTCGGTATCAAGGGCAAGTTGGCTCCTCATTACATTGGTCCTTTTCGTATTCTCGCTAAACGAGGAGAGGTTGCCTACCAATTGGAACTACCTCCACATCTTTCTCGAGTTCATGATGTCTTCCACGTCTCTCAACTCAGGCGTTGCTTCTCGGATCCCATCCGCAGAGTGGACCACGAAACGCTTGATCTCCAAGATAACCTCACATTCCGAGAGTACCCGGTTCGCATTCTTGATCAAGCAGAGCGTGTTACCCGACGTCAGAACATCAAGTTTCTCAAAGTTCAGTGGTCTCATCATTCCGAGAGAGAGGCTACTTGGGAGCGAGAAGATCGTCCTCGACTGGAGTACCCCGCTTTCTTTCCGTCGACCCCTGAATCTCGGGACGAGATTTTTTCAAGTGGGGGCGAGTTGTCACATCCCTGGCCTGGTATGACCTAGACTAGCTAGTCATTTGTGCATCATGTTTAAATTTCATTTAAATTTGAAATGAGGATTGGTGGAACCCTCAGATTCATTTTTGGAAATGACCCAAATAAAAATTTCTCCAAAAGGGTCCAAGAAAATGCTCATGTTGCCCTCTGAAAATATTGGACAGAGATAAAAAAATCAAACCAATATTTTCAGGACCTCATAAGTATTTTATTTTGGACATTTGGAATTAATACAATAATTATTTGCTTGGATATATAAATGTCATATATGTTTTATATGTCCAAAATTGTGCCATTTGTTGAGGAGCTCTGGAATAATACCATTAGCCCCTACAAAAATTGGCATAATAAACTAAAATGGTTTAGTATTTTTATTAAACCAAACAAATGTCAGAAAATTAGAAAAGAAAACAGAAAAGGGGAGAGAGACTTACCTGGGCCACTTACCCGATCGGCCCAGTAGCTCGGCCCAGCTGACTGGCCGACGCCAGTCGTCCCCCTCCTCGCGCCAGAGGGACAGGGCGCGTGGTCGCCGCACACCGCGCGCATGCGCGCCACGGCAGCTGCCTGCGTGCCCTCCCCCTCGACGCCCTGGCCTCGCCAGAAGCGCCCAGCACCGCCCCAGATCTCTCCCTCGCTCTCTCGTTCCTCTCCCTCCCCTGCATCTCTCCCTCTCCCCGCGCCCGAAGCGCTGCCGTCGCCGCCGCACGCCGTGGCCATAGCCACCGCCTCCCCCTCGCCTCCCCGTCGTGCCCAGTAGCTCCGCCTCGTCGCCAGCTACCTCCTCGCCGAGCCACGCAAGCAGGAGTGCCCCGAGGAGCCGCTATCGCCGTCATCTTCGTCGTTGGCCGCCCGAGATCGTCGGCGCCCGTCCGTCGTCTCCGACTCGTCCCCGAGCCTATTGACCATCCCGTCGCCTCCGCCGTGAGCTTCTGCGCTTGTTCCCCCTTCTCTTCTTCCTCCCCGTGCGCTGTAGCTGTGCTCCCGCTCGAGGCCGAACTCCGGCCGCCGCCGTGAGCTCTGCTCCGGCGAGCTCCGCCGCCCCCGCAGCCTCCCGCGTGTTCCACTGGATGCGCGTGAGCGCGGGCTTCGCTCTCGTGGTCTCCGCCGCCCGAATGGTCGCCGGAGCGACGTTCCCAAGCGCCTCCGCCGCGCTCGGCCTCGCCGGCGGCTAAACGCCGGCGGGATTGACCGGTCAACCCGCGCTAACCCCCCCCAGTTGACCTGGGGTTTGACTACCCAGAGTCAATGACATGTGGGCCCCGGCCCTGACTAATTTTAGTTTAGGATTAGTTTAAATTTAATCAACTCTGTTAATTAACCCTGACACTGACAGTGGGCCCCAGCGCCACTAATCTTTTTAATTAGGATTAAACTAACCCTGTTTAATCCCCTGTCACTGACGTGTGGACCCCACACGTCAGGTTTGACCCGGACCAGCCCAGTTGACTGCTGACGTCATGCTTACTCAATGCTGACGCAATATATAATTTCTGGATTTAAATTAAATCAGGAAATTCCAGAAATTGTTTTAAACTTCAAAAATTCATAACAATTCAACCGTAGCTCAGATTAAAATAATTTATATATGAAAAATTATCAGAAAAATGCAACCTTTCCATCTGTACTAGTTTCATGCATGAAAAACCAACTTATACATGCTGAATATGGGAAAACACATTAGGGCATATATAAGAGACTTAATTTAGAAATGCATTTGAACCTTTGGTTCAAATGGACTTCAAACCAAATGTTTACTAGATGCATTAGCTCAAACAGCATCACTTCTACATGCCATGTTCATGCATCATATTGTTGTATATGATTGTGTATTGATTGCCGGCACCGTTCCTTCTCGATAGGTCCTGCTCCGGAGACGTTCCAGAGTACCTGTCTGTGAAGCAGTGCCTCCCTTGTTGTTTTACCAGGCAAGCAAACCCCCCTTGTTCATTTCGATAAAACCCTACTCTCTCGCTCCTGCTCTCAGTTACTGCATTAGGACAACAACGATTCATCTGCTACTTTGTGCTGCGGTAGTTGAACCCATTCCTCTGCATGACCTGTCATTGCCACAGTAAATAGTTGAAACCCACTAGCATGTGTAGGAGTTGATTGAAGCCATTGTTGTGTTCCTACCATGCTATGCCTGCTATTGCTTAGAGTTGTGTCAGGTCTGGTTCATTGGGAATGAATTGGAGTGTTACGATATGTTCTGATGCTGAGAGTGAAGTGTGTGAACACGATTTGGTAAAGGTAGCGGTGAGAGGCCGTGTAGGAGTACATGGTGGGTTGTCTCACTGGAACCGTCCTTAAGCACTGAGTTCTATGTATGTTGTCCAATGACTCGATACTACCACACATTGGGTTCCGGTAACTCGACCCCTCTCGACTTATTAACCAACTTGGTCTCTGTCCAGGAGTCGCAACTAGTTTCTGGTGTTTGTAGGTAGTGCTATTTTTCTACCAAGTGGCACCCGGCAGGGTGGGCTTGGGACAGACTAGGCACACGTGGCCCGGTGTACCGAGTGGCACCCGGTTGGTGGGCTCGGGAACCCTGTACACATCGTTTGGGGCCGTAAGCGACACCCCGGCCGGATCTCCTTGCGGATGGAACCCGAATAGGCGATAAACCTGGACTAGAGTCTTGTGTGGTTAGTCAGGTCGTGGCCGACACCCTCGCCAGGCTTCCGCTTGAAGGTTGCCGAGATACATGACATGTACATGGCGGTAAGTGGCGAGAGCGTGTGTGAAGAAGTACACCCCTGCAGGGTTAACATGATCTATTCGAATAGCCGGGTCCGCGGTTATGGACTTCTTGGATGCTTACATGGTACATAGACAACTTGAAGTGGATACTATAAAATGCTCAAGACAAGTGTGAGTGCTATGGATGGCCTTCTCGTAGGGAGACGGGGATGAATCCATAGTAGTGTATTGTGTGGTGATTAGTGGACTCGTGTACGTTGTTTCACCTCCAGAGTTTCTGGTAGTCGTAGAATAGGATAGCCACAGAGTCAAAGCTGGCTTGCTGCAACTAAACCCCACATTACCCTCTTGATACAAATGCATGTACGATAGGATCTGATGTAAGTCTTGCTGAGTACCTTTGTACTCATGTTGCTTTATTTATGTTTTTGCAGCTGAGACTTCGGTCTTACTAGTGTTCTTGTGGACTTCGACTAGTAGCTAGTACCTCAGCTACGATCTTGATCGGACATTGTAGATAGTCAGGCGTTCAGCCTTTTTCATTTATAGATGTCTGTACTCAGACATGTAATGCTTCCGCTTGTTGCTTGATTGCTCTGACTGTTGGGTCATGTGACCCCTGTTTGTAATAATGCTGTGATGGCTCTTCTGAGTCTTTATCTATTTGAGTTGTTGAGTTATGCTGTGATGCCATGTTGTACATCACATCCTTGCATATTATGCGTACGTGTAATGTGTACTGCTATGTGTGGGATCTGACTATCTAGTTGTTTATCCCTAGTAGACTCTCTTACCGGGAAATGTCTCCTAGTGCTTCCACTGAGCCCTGGTAGCTTGCTACTGCTCCGGAACACTTAGGTTGGCCGGCATGTGTCCTTCTTCGATCTTGTGTCTGTCCCTTCGGGGAAATGTCACGCGATGAATACCGGAGTCCTGCTAGCCCGCTACAGCCCGGTTCGCCGGAGTCCTGTTAGCCCAGTGCTACAGCCTGGATTCACTCGCTGATGACCGACACGTTCGATGCTGGGTCATGGATGCCTGTCCCTGTAAGTTAGTGCCACTTTGGGTTTACGACTAGCCATGTCAGCCCGGGCTCTTTATCATATGGATGCTAGCGACACCATCATATACGTGTGCCAAAAGGCACAAACGGTCCCGGACAAAGGTAAGGCGACACCGTGGGGATACCGTGCGTGAGGCCGCAAAGTGATATGAGGTGTTACATGCTAGATCGATGTGGCATTGAGTCGGGGTCCTGACAGCTTTGGTATCAGAGCCTGACTGCCTGTAGGTTTACCAAGCCATACTGGTCGAAGTTGAGTCTAGAAATTCTTTAGTTATGTAAGGGAATTGATTGTGGGAAGGAACGTAAGGCTCTTTTACTCCTTTACCTCATGGCCTTCTGATCTGAGTCCTCCTATCTTCCTCCGGGGTTAAGGAACTAGGCTTCTCTTCCGTCTATCAGGATCACGTGTTACTACTCCGTAGTTCCATAAGACTGGTTGATCAGAGTCATACCCCAGTTTCGAGTACTTCCGGTGTAGTCTGTTTAGTACTATCCCAGAACCTTGAGTGGTGATCTTGAGTTGTTGTACTACCCCATTTTTAGTAGGATGTCTCATTCTGAGCATTTTACTGCCGTTATGCTGCCGAAATTTCCCTAGGAGTTCGAGTGATACTAATTCCTTGTCCTACATTCTACAGTCGATAGTTGATGCTGATTCCGTCCTTGGTTCGTCTCTCAGGATGTCATCAGCTAAGCGAAGTTTCCTCGCTCGTAGCCAGAACCATGGAGATGGTAGGGATGAAGATCCTCCTGACCAGCCTTCGTTGACAGAGTTCATGTTAGAGATGGAGAGGAACAAGCATGAGTCTAATCGTTTGTTGGCACGTATCGAGGAGAACACCGCACATCAGTTCAAAGGGTCTGCTACCATTCATGATTTCATTCGCTTGCACCCACCTACTTTTCATCATTCCATCGAGCCACTCGATGCAGATGATTGGCTCCGTAGCATCACTCATAAGCTGCGTTCTGCGAACATAGCTGAAGATGACAAGGTCAGTTATGCCACATACCACCTGGAAGGTCCTGCTAGTCTTTGGTGGCAGAACTATGAGGCTATGCTTCCAGCTGGCCAGATTCCTACCTGGAAGGATTTCACTGAGGCTTTTCGCGAGCATCACATTCCCCAAGCCCTCCTTGATCGCAAGAGAGAAGAGTTCTGTAGTCTCACCCAGAGTAGGATGGCTGTTGATGCTTATAGCAGAGAGTTCGAGAACCTTGCCCGTTATGCCACAGAAGAAGTGTCCACGGACGCTAAGAAGCCGGCTAGGTTCCGGAAGGGTCTCAACCCCAAGTTGCGTCGCGATCTCCACCTGCGTCATTGTGATACATTCCAAGCTCTTGTGAACAAGGCCATTAATGCAGAGACAGCTCAGCTCACTTACGAGGAGTCTCGTAAGCACACCCGTGATTTGGGATCCTCCTCTGGCTCTAGTTCCCAGAAGCGCCGGATTTGGGTTCCAAACTCCGCTCTTCCTTCCGGATATACGCCGGGGCCATCCTCTGTGGTGCCTTCCCCAACTCAGTCATATGTTCCACCCAGGCCTACTGGTAGACCGCTTGTCAGTGCGGGTCCACGTCCAACCTCAGGGACTTGCTTCACATGCGGGAAGCCAGGACACTATGCACGTGATTGCTCTCAGACTAGTTATGCTCCACCCAAGGCCGAGAAGACTGTTGGCTGTATTAAGCCATCACGCCAGATGATCAGTGTCAAGTCAGTTCCCACTGAACGTGGACATGTGCATCACGTCTCAGCTAAAGACGCTCATGATGATCCAGATGTCGTTCTTGGTACACTCCTTGTCAATTGTCACCCAGCATCAGTTCTATTTGATACTGGGGCATCTCACTCCTTCATTTCTGAAGGCTATGCTCGTTTGCACGACATGTCATTTTGTGATATGCCAACTCCGCTTGAAATCCAAACCCCAGGGTCTAGATGGCAGACCACCAGAATCAGCCATGGTAATGAAATCCTTGTTGATAGACTTGTATTCCTTGCATCACTTGTAGCCCTCAAGTCCTCAGATATTAACATCATCTTGGGTATGGACTGGATGACAGCTCATCATGCCAAGATTGATTGCTACACAAGATCTGTTCAGCTTACACACCCATCTGGCAAGTTAGTCACCGTCTCCACTAGAGTTGCAAAGCGTCAGCTCTATTCTCTTAATGCCAGCCCTCTTCCAGACCTTGAAGATATCTCGGTAGTCCGTGACTTTCCGGATGTCTTTCCAGAGGAACTGCCAGGTGTTCCACCTGACAGAGATGTAGAGTTCGTCATAGATCTTATCCCAGGAACAGCTCCAATCTCCCGGAGACCTTACAAGATGGCACCCCTAGAATTAGCCGAGCTTAAGAAACAAATCGATGAGTCCTTGCAAAAGGGTTTCATCCGTCCCAGCTCTTCTCCTTGGGCTTGCCCCGTCCTCTTCGTCAAGAAGAAGGATGGTACGGACCGGATGGTTGTAGATTATCGTCCCGTTAATTTGGTCACGATAAAGAACAAGTATCCGCTTCCCAGGATCAACGACCTGTATGATCAGCTCACTGGATCCTCAGTCTTCTCCAAGATGGATTTAAGATTAGGCTACCATCAAATCAAGATCAGAAACGGGGACATTCCCAAGATAGCTTTTGTCACTCGTTATGGCCAGTACGAGTACACCGTCATGTCCTTTGGCCTAACCAACGCCCCAGCCACATTCTCCCGCTTGATGAACTCGATCTTCATGGAGTACTTAGATAAGTTCGTCGTGGTTTACCTCGATGATATTCTTATTTACTCGAAGAACGAGGAAGAGCATGCCGAACATCTTAGACTTGTTTTAGAAAAACTCAGAGAACACCGCCTTTATGCCAAGTTCTCCAAGTGTGAATTTTGGTTGCCAGAAGTGACCTACCTAGGCCACGTAATCTCTGGTAAGGGCATTGCTGTCAATCCCGAGAGAGTTCAAGACGTTCTCGATTGGACTCCACCTGAGACTGTGAAACAAGTTAGGAGCTTCCTTTGTCTAGCCAGCTATTGTCGCCGCTTTGTTGAAAACTTCTCCAAAGTAGCCAAACCCCTCACGGAACTTCTCAAGAAAGATAAAAAGTTCGAGTGGTCCCCACAGTGTGAGTACAGTTTTCAGGAACTGAAAAGACGCCTAACTTCTACTCCCATACTTGTGCCACCGGATTTCACTAAAGACTTTATTATCTACTGCGACGCCTCACGACAGGGACTAGGTTGCATTCTTATGCAGGATCGTCATGTGATTGCCTATGCATCTCGACAGTTGCATCCACATGAGGAGAATTATCCTACACATGATCTAGAGCTTGCAGCCGTAGTCTATGCACTCAAGACCTGGCGACATTACCTCCTTGGTAAACGTTGCGAGATCTACACCGATCACCAGAGTCTCAAGTATATCTTCACCCAACCGGATCTGAACCTTAGGCAAAGACGTTGGTTGGAGTTAATCACAGATTATGATCTAGGGATTACCTACACCCCAGGCAAAGCCAATGTCATGGCTGATGCTCTAAGCCGTAAATCCTATTGCAACAATCTCATGTTGCAGCAAGGCCAACCACTTCTCCATGAGGAATTCTGTAAGCTTAATCTTCACATAGCTCCTCGCGGTTTTCTTTCTACCTTGGTGGCGAAACCTACCCTTGTGGACCTTATCATAGAAGCCCAGAAGCATGATACAGGGATTACCCGGATCAAGAGAAACATTAAGAAGGGAGTTGGTGGATGTTTCTCTATGGATGATCGTGGTGTTGTTTTCTTTGAGAATCGCTTGGTGGTTCCCAAGAAGCAACATCTTTGGCAGTTGATTCTTAAGGAGGCGCATGAATCTCCTCTCACCATTCATCCCGGTAGTACTAAGATGTATCAGGACCTACGCCAGAGGTTCTGGTGGACTAGGATGAAGAGAGAAATCGCTGAGTTCATTGCTAAATTTGACATTTGTCGTCGCGTTAAGGCAGAGCATCAAAGACCTGCTGGCACCCTTCAGCCTTTAGCTATTCCTGAATGGAAATGGGATAAAGTTGGTATGGACTTCATCACCGGCTTTCCCAGGACCAAGAGAGGGAATAATGCTATCTTCGTAGTCATTGATCGTCTCTCCAAAGTGGCTCACTTCCTTCCTGTTCGAGAGAGTATCACTGCTAGTCAGCTTGCTGACTTATACATTTCTCGAATAGTATCACTCCATGGTGTTCCGCTAGAGATTAATTCAGACCGTGGTAGCCTTTTCACTTCTCATTTCTGGGAGAGTTTCCAAACTGCCATGGGAACCCATCTTTCCTTCAGTACCGCTTTCCACCCTCAGTCGAGTGGTCAGGTGGAATGGGTCAATCAAATTCTCGAAGACATGCTCAGAGCTTGCGTTATCTCATTTGGTATGGATTGGGAGAAATGTCTTCCTTTCGCCGAGTTTGCTTATAACAATAGCTACCAATCCAGCCTCAAGAAAGCTCCTTTTGAGGTTCTCTATGGACGAAGATGTCGAACACCTTTGAACTGGTCAGAAACCGGTGAAAGACAATTCTTTGGACCGGATATGATCCAGGAGGCAGAAGAGCAAGTTCGCATCATTCGTGAGAATTTGAAAACAGCCCAGTCTCGTCAGAAAAGTCAGTACGATCGTCATCATAAGGATATGACTTATGAAATTGGCGACCAAGCTTACCTTCGGGTTACTCCTTTGAAGGGTACCCATTGTTTCGGTATCAAGGGCAAGTTGGCTCCTCGTTACATTGGTCCTTTTCGTATTCTCGCTAAACGAGGAGAGGTTGCCTACCAATTGGAACTACCTCCACATCTTTCTCGAGTTCATGATGTCTTCCACGTCTCGCAACTCAGGCGTTGCTTCTCGGATCCCATCTGCGGAGTGGACCACGAAACGCTTGATCTCCAAGATAACCTCACATACCGAGAGTACCCGGTTCGCATTCTTGATCAAGCAGAGCGTGTTACCCGACGTCAGAACATCAAGTTTCTCAAAGTTCAGTGGTCTCATCATTCCGAGAGAGAGGCTACTTGGGAGCGAGAAGATCGTCCTCGACTGGAGTACCCCGCTTTCTTTCCGTAGACCCCTGAATCTCGGGACGAGATTTTTTCAAGTGGGGGCGAGTTGTCACATCCCTGGCCTGGTATGACCTAGACTAGCTAGTCATTTGTGCATCATGTTTAAATTTCATTTAAATTTGAAATGAGGATTGGTGGAACCCTCAGATTCATTTTTGGAAATGACCCAAATAAAAATTTCTCCAAAAGGGTCCAAGAAAATGCTCATGTTGCCCTCTGAAAATATTGGACAGAGATAAAAAAATCAAACCAATATTTTCAGGACCTCATAAGTATTTTATTTTGGACATTTGGAATTAATACAATAATTATTTGCTTGGATATATAAATGTTATATATGTTTTATATGTCCAAAATTGTGCCATTTGTTGAGGAGCTCTGGAATAATACCATTAGCCCCTACAAAAATTGGCATAATAAAATAAAATGGGTTAGTATTTTTATTAAACCAAACAAATGTCAGAAAATTAGAAAAGAAAACAGAAAAGGGGAGAGAGACTTACCTTGGCCACTTACCCGATCGGCCCAGTAGCTCGGCCCAGCTGACTGGCCGACGCCAGTCGTCCCCCTCCTCGCGCCAGAGGGACAGGGCGCGTGGTCGCCGCACACCGCGCGCATGCGCGCCACGGCAGCTGCCTGCGTGCCCTCCCCCTCGACGCCCTGGCCTCGCCAGAAGCGCCCAGCACCGCCCCGGATCTCTCCCTCGCTCTCTCGTTCCTCTCCCTCCCCTGCATCTCTCCCTCTCCCCGCGCCCGAAGCGCTGCCGTCGCCGCCGCACGCCGTGGCCATAGCCACCGCCTCCCCCTCGCCTCCCCGTCGTGCCCAGGAGCTCCGCCTCGTCGCCAGCTACCTCCTCGCCGAGCCATGCAAGCCGGAGTGCCCCGAGGAGCCGCCATCGCCGTCATCTTCGTCGTCGGCCGCCCGAGATCGTCGGCGCCCGTCCGTCGTCTCCGACTCGTCCCCGAGCCTGTTGACCATCCCGTCGCCTCCGCCGTGAGCTTCTGCGCCTGTTCCCCCTTCTCTTCTTCCTCCCCGTGCGCTGTAGCTGTGCTCCCGCTCGAGGCCGAACTCCGGCCGCCGCCGTGAGCTCTGCTCCGGCGAGCTCCGCCGCCCCCGCAGCCTCCCGCGTGTTCCACTGGATGCGCGTGAGCGCGGGCTTCGCTCTCGTGGTCTCCGCCGCCCGAATGGTCGCCGGAGCGACGTTCCCGAGCCCCTCCGCCACGCTCGGCCTCGCCGGCGGCTAAACGCCGGCGGGATTGACCGGTCAACCCGCGCTAACCCCCCCCAGTTGACCTGGGGTTTGACTACCCAGAGTCAATGACATGTGGGCCCCGGCCCTGACTAATTTTAGTTTAGGATTAGTTTAAATTTAATCAACTCTGTTAATTAACCCTAACACTGACAGTGGGCCCCAGCGCCACTAATCTTTTTAATTAGGATTAAACTAACCCTGTTTAACCCCCTGTCACTGACGTGTGGACCCCACACGTCAGGTTTGACCCGGACCAGCCCAGTTGACTGCTGACGTCATGCTTACTCAATGCTGACGCAATATATAATTTCTGGATTTAAATTAAATCAGGAAATTCCAGAAATTGTTTTAAAATTCAAAAATTCATAACAATTCAACCGTAGCTCAGATTAAAATAATTTATATATGAAAAATTATCAGAAAAATGCAACCTTTCCATCTGTACTAGTTTCATGCATGAAAAACCAACTTATACATGCTGAATATGGGAAAACACATTAGGGCATATATAAGAGACTTAATTTAGAAATGCATTTGAACCTTTGGTTCAAATGGACTTCAAACCAAATGTTTACTAGATGCATTAGCTCAAACAGCATCACTTCTACATGCCATGTTCATGCATCATATTGTTGCATATGATTGTGTATTGATTGCTGGCACCGTTCCTTCTCGATAGGTCCTGCTCCGGAGACGTTCCAGAGTACCTGTCTGTGAAGCAGTGCCTCCCTTGTTGTTTTACCAGGCAAGCAAACCCCCCTTGTTCATTTCGATAAAACCCTACTCTCTCGCTCCTGCTCTCAGTTATTGCATTAGGACAACAACAATTCATCTGCTACTTTGTGCTGCGGTAGTTGAACCCATTCCTCTGCATGACCTGTCATTGCCACAGTAAATAGTTGAAACCCACTAGCATGTGTAGGAGTTGATTGAAGCCATTGTTGTGTTCCTACCAGGCTATGCCTGCTATTGCTTAGAGTTGTGTCAGGTCTGGTTCATTGGGAATGAATTGGAGTGTTACGATATGTTCTGATGCTGAGAGTGAAGTGTGTGAACACGATTTGGTAAAGGTAGCGGTGAGAGGCCGTGTATGAGTACATGGTGGGTTGTCTCACTGGAACCGTCCTTAAGCACTGAGTTCTATGTATGTTGTCCAATGACTCGATACTACCACACATTGGGTTCCGGTAACTCGACCCCTCTCGACTTATTAACCAACTTGGTCTCTGTCCAGGAGTCGCAACTAGTTTCTGGTGTTTGTAGGTAGTGCTATTTTTCTACCAAGTGGCACCCGGCAGGGTGGGCTTGGGACAGACTAGGCACACGTGGCCTGGTGTACCGAGTGGCACCCGGATGGTGGGCTCGGGAACCCTGCTCACATCGTTTGGGGCCATAAGCGACACCCCGGCCGGATTTCCTTGCGGATGGAACCCGAATAGGCGATAAACCTGGACTAGAGTCTTGTGTGGTTAGTCAGGTCGTGGCCGACACCCTCGCCAGGCTTCCGCTTGAAGGTTGCCGAGATACATGACGTGTACATGGCGGTAAGTGGCGAGAGCGTGTGTGAAGAAGTACACCCCTGCAGGGTTAACATGATCTATTCGAATAGCCGGGTCCGCGGTTATGGACTTCTTGGATGCTTACATGGTACATAGACAACTTGAAGTGGATACTATAAAATGCTCAAGACAAGTGTGAGTGCTATGGATGGCCTTCTCGTAGGGAGACGGGGATGAATCCATAGTAGTGTATTGTGTGGTGATTAGTGGACTCGTGTACGTTGTTTCACCTCAAGAGTTTCTGGTAGTCGTAGAATAGGATAGCCACAGAGTCAAAGCTGGCTTGCTGCAACTAAACCCCACATTACCCTCTTGATACAAATGCATGTACGATAGGATCTGATGTAAGTCTTGCTGAGTACCTTTGTACTCATGTTGCTTTATTTATGTTTTTGCAGCTGAGACTTCGGTCTTACTAGTGTTCTCGTGGACTTCGACTAGTAGCTAGTACCTCAGCTACGATCTTGATCGGACGTTGTAGATAGTCAGGCGTTCAGCCTTTTTCATTTATAGATGTCTGTACTCAGACATGTAATGCTTCCGCTTGTTGCTTGATTGCTCTGACTGTTGGGTCATGTGACCCCTGTTTGTAATAATGCTGTGATGGCTCTTCTGAGTCTTTATCTATTTGAGTTGTTGAGTTATGCTGTGATGCCATGTTGTACATCACATACTTGCATATTATGCGTACGTGTAATCTGTACTGCTATGTGTGGGATCTGACTATCTAGTTGTTTATCCCTAGTAGACTCTCTTACCGGGAAATGTCTCCTAGTGCTTCCACTGAGCCCTGGTAGCTTGCTACTGCTCCGGAACACTTAGGTTGGCCGGCATGTGTCCTTCTTCGATCCTGTGTCTGTCCCTTCGGGGAAATGTCACGCGATGAATACCGGAGTCCTGCTAGCCCGCTACAGCCCGGTTCGCCGGAGTCCTGTTAGCCTAGTGCTACAGCCTGGATTCACTCGCTGATGACCGACACGTTCGATGCTGGGTCATGGATGCCTGTCCCTGTAAGTTAGTGCCACTTTGGGTTTACGACTAGCCATGTCAGCCCGGGCTCTTTATCATATGGATGCTAGCGACACCATCATATACGTGTGCCAAAAGGCGCAAACGGTCCCGGACAAAGGTAAGGCGACACCGTGGGGATACCGTGCGTGAGGCCGCAAAGTGATATGAGGTGTTACATGCTAGATCGATGTGGCATTGAGTCGGGGTCCTGACAGTTGTTAGTTCTTGGGATTCATCGATCATGGGAGATTTGCCACCACCTAAGGAAATACAACAACCGTCACAAGAGGAGCAACAACATCAGAATACACATAATCAGGTTAATATTTTCATGCAACCATTCATTGGTCATTTTAGGCCCGATTTATATATTGAATGGGAGTATGAAATAAATGCTATATTTTCTTCCCATAATTTTAACGAGTGTGGGAAATTTCAAGCTGCGGTTAGTACTTTCAGTAGCTTCGCTTTAGTTTGGTGGAGTGAATATTGTCGGTTAAACGTTGATATTATACATACTACTTGGGATGATTTAAAACTTGTCATTAGTGATAGATTCGTTGATGTTTATTATACTCGTGGTATGATTAAAAATTACAACATTTTAAACAAGGCAGTGACACAATAACAAAATATTATGATGATTTACAAACTACATTGTTGCACTCATTTTTAGAAGAAAGTGAAAAAGATTTTATGGATAAATTTTGGGTAGGATTAAGCCGTGATATTCAAGAGATACTAATTCATGAAAAGTGTTATCTTATGGACCATTTATTTTGTCTTGCTTGCAAAGCCGAACAGGAAATAAAACGACGTGTTGCCCACAAGGAGAACAAGTGCATGGCACACATTCCAAGTGTTGATACAAATGTTTCTTAAACTACTAGGCATACTATGACAACCAGATCCGCTGGTGCACAGACTACATCATCTGCACCATGTGACATATCACCACCGAGAGTGCCTACATCATATGAGTTGATCATAAGATGTAATGACAAAGGTACAGATTTTCCACTTTCACATGAGAATGATGCATGCCTAGTTAACTTGAATACATCATGTGTTGAGTTACCTATTGATTTGGGTACACGACCTATTTTAGAGATCTGTGTTACTGCCATGAATGCGTCATGTGATCAAACAACTGAAATACTAACAATTTTGAGTGCACCCATTGAATTAACTGTTGATGCAAAAGAACCAATGTTTAATCATTTTGATATGACCTCTAATCTTGGTGATGATTCTGTGACCAATGACTTATTGCATGTTTGCTTATT
Organism: Triticum dicoccoides; assembly: GCF_002162155.2. Classification (NCBI taxonomy): domain Eukaryota; kingdom Viridiplantae; phylum Streptophyta; class Magnoliopsida; order Poales; family Poaceae; genus Triticum; species Triticum dicoccoides. The sequence goes on along the minus strand of NC_041385.1, from coordinate 301,330,121 downwards.
TAAGCACGTTGTAGTATGTAAATTTGACGCAAGTAAGGTGTATTCACCAATGTTAGGATGGTTTAATGATGAACATTGTCAATCTTTTGATATGAATAAGAGCTTCACATATATGGGCAAACTGAGTTGCAATACTTTCATGCCTTCTAATTCTTGGTATAATAGCTTGGCTTTATATTTTATGAACTATGAAAGTTACTCATGTATACATGTGTCATATGTGCAAAAATCAAGGGAAGTAAAAATTGATGACATATACATATACAACATGTACACCTTGTCTCTTTTGTTAGCTACATTTCAGATTAAGCAACGCCGAGGATGGCTTTGTTTTCAAGAAGGGGAGGATGATGAGGACATGACTACCTTGGATACGACCAAAAATATTGCATATATGTATATTTGGGAGGTGATTTGTAGTGCAAACTATGCAATAGTTTATTTATGTCATCCAGGACAAAAATACTTCACAAACTTTTGTGTCATTTCTAATTGCAGGTGTATGGTAAATTTTTACAATCCACATATGAAGATAAGGGGAAAATATATGTTTAGGTGATGTTCAAAAAGTCTTCTCATGTAACTTTTGGGCCAAGAGAAGATAGAGTCCAAGTCTCTCACGGTCTGGATTCAGATTCGGACTGCAAAGACAAAACTGACTCAAAACACCAAGAACTCTTTCATACAGACTCCGAATTGGGTGATTTTTTTGGAAAATAGATTTCGTGCTCTTTCCAACCCAATTGGATTCACCTTAAAATTCGTTGAAGCGTTGAGTTGTCGATGAAGCAATCTGACGCTGCAGCAGAATCTGAGTCAAACTACAAGTCCAAAGGTGTTGCATCACCTCCACTTGGGCCCATGAGCCTTGTACGACCTAGGGTTAGTTTTAAGATGCCTTGGGACGTCCTCCCACCTCCTTGGCCGCCACCCGTTGCTCATATATAAGTAGATCCATCTAGTATATTTTTCCTTGGGATTTGTTTAGTTAAAAGTTAGCCAACAAAACTTCGTGTACTTCGTTTGTGTCCAACGACCAGACCAAGACCGCTTTCGGATCCCCACCATTATCAATACTTCATCCATATTCACAATATTCAGATTGCTTTATCATATTCTTGCTTGTTCTTTGTTTGCTTGCAGGAATAGACCTTCGTGGTCAGGACGATCATGCTTCCAGCATCATCAGTAACCTCGCGAGATTGGTTTAGCGATTACTAAGGTGCAACGTTGTGCATGTTTGTCGTTGGATCGTCAAAGTCGTCTCAAATGATAGATATCATCTCATTGAAAGATAGGGACACCCTGCCTCTATCATCTGATCTCCAGATGGACTGTGCCAGGTCTGGTGACTTGTACTACCCGGTAAGGGCCTTCCCACTTTGGCCACAACTTGTTTGCACCCTTGGCGGACTGAACGCGCCTAAGGACAAGGCCACCTTCCTCCAAACACCTGGCATGAACCCTTTGGATGTGATAGCGACACAGGGCTTGTTGATAGCGTGCAACAAGGGTAGCATCCCGGAGATGGTTCTCCTCGAGAAGAACAGCGTCATCACGCCAATGCTATTCTTGCGCTACTTCATCGTAGGCAAGTACTCGAGGTGACTCATAAATGAGTTTCATGGGGAAAACTCCTTCTGCCTCATAGACTAGGGAGAAGGGAGTCCGCCCGGTAGCTCGATTTGGTGTCGTTCCGAGGGACCAAAGAACCACCGGCATCTCATCGATCCACCGCCTTCCGCACTTCACCAGCTTATCAAACGTTCTTGTCTTGACGCCTCGCAGCACTTTAGATTTCGCTCATTCAGCTTGTCCATTGCTTCTGGGATGTGCAAAAGAGGCAAATGAGATCTTGCTTCCGAAGGCATGAACATATTGCATGACGGTCTGGCTCGTGAGTTGGGTGCCGTTGTCAGTGATGATCCTGGTAGGAACTCCGAAGTGGCACACCAAATCTTTTCAAGAACTTGATAGCTGACTAAGCAGTCACCTTTCTCACGGCGGCTACTTCCGGCCATTTTTGTAAACTTGTCGATAGCAACAAACAAGAATTCAAAGCCCATGGCATCTCGGGGTAAAGGGCCGAGTATATCGTGCCCCCAGACCGAAAATGGCCATGACAAAGGGATTGTCTAAAGTGCTTGGGAACGTAGATGCATATTCTTGGAATGGAACTGGCAGGCTACACACTTGGGGACTAGCTCAACCGCATCTTGGAGGGCAGTGGGCCAATAGAATCCTTGCTGGAATGCTTTCCCAACTAGAGTCCTTTGATACAATGTGGGAGTCACACATTCCTTTGTGTATTTGTGCCAGCAGTTCCTTTCCTTCTTCCCGGCAAATGCACTTCAAATTCTTCTGTACAGAGTTTCATCGACAAACTGATACATACTGGCCCTCCGGGCTACTCTTTCCGCTTCTTCTTGCTCTTCGAGAAGTTCTCCAGTTTGGAGGAAATGGACTATTTGCCTTGCCCAAGTTGGAGCCTTCGGCTCGGCAACAAGGACTAGCAGCACCTCCTCATTCGTTGGGGTGCATCCCTCGATTGCGGGGTCTAGAGACCCGGTAGGAAGTTGCATCCCAACAATTGAAGGGGAGTTGTTTCCGGCAGGGTCCCTGCCAGGAACCCCGAGGGGTTCTACCGGGAGACGCTTACCGGAGTCCAATTTCCTCCTCTTTCTGTCCATTGTTGTTGGGGATACGGAGGGTTGAGTAAGATGGAGAACAAAAGTTCCTGGTTCCACATGCAGCTTCTGTGCAACACACTTTGATAGATGATCAGCAATGCTGTTTTCCGCACGGGGCACATGCTCTGTTTGAATCCATCAAAGCGTTCCTCCAATCTTCCAATTTCCTCGACATATGCCTCCGTCAATGGACTTTGGTATTCCTTGTTGACTTGTTTGACCACCAATTGTGAATCTCCTTGAATGATCAGCTTCTTAATTCCCAATTCTATGGCAATCCTTAGCCTGGCAAGGAGCCCTTCATACTCTGCTGTATTGTTGGTCGCCTCTTCCCGAGGAAAATGCATGTGGACAACGTACTTGCGGTGCTCCCCGGCAGTGGTGACGAGAAGCACGACAACCCTTGCACCTTGGAGGAAGAAGGTGCCATCAAAATACATGATCTACTCTTGGGGTGATTCCTTGCCGAGAATAACTGTTTCCAGCACCTCCTCATCAGGGGTTAGCATCCATTCTGCAATAAACTCTGCCAATGACCTGGTCTGAATTGTTTATGTGCTTTCAAACTTCAGGCCGAAGCTAGATAACTCTAGAGCTCATTCCATTATCCTACCGGTAGCCTTTGGGTTCCGGAGTATCCTTTGCAACGGAAAGCGTGTGAAAACCGTGATCTCATGGGCTTGGAAGTAGTGGCGCAGTTTCCTTGAGGCCATGACGAGCCCAAAAATCAATTTTTGCACACCAGAATACCTGGATCTAGCCCCTTGCAATAGGGAACTGATGAAGTATACTAGGCGCTGCACCACTTTCTTCCTTGCCGCATCCTTGGGGTTGCCTTCGCAACCGTGCTTCTCTTTTCTCGATCCATATCTAACCTTTCCGGGCTATACTCTCTTTCTGATCTTGCCAGGATGTCTGCTGAGGTTGCAGTTTCCTCCACTTCTCGCTGTGTCACCAATGTTGCACTAACCACCTGATTAGTCGCCGCCAGGTATAGCAGCAGCGGCTCTTGTGGCTTGGGTGCAACCAAAGTGGGCACAGAAGACAAGTAGGTCTTCAGATCTTGCAATGCTTCATCTGCTTCCGGGTTCCACTTCATAGGTCCCGCCTTCTTCAAAATTTTGAAGAACGGCAAGGCAATCTCGGCAGACTTGGAGATCAATCTGCTAAGCGTGACAATGCATCCTGTCAGATGTCTCACGTCTTTAACTGTCTTGGGTGCCTGAATCTGCATGATGGCCTTGATCTTATCTGGGTCGGCTTTGATCCCGCGGTGGAACATGATGAAGCCAAGTAGCTTATCAGAGGGAACGCCAAACACACACTTCTCTGGGTTTAGGTTCATGTTGATCTTGCGCAGGTTGGAAAATCTCTCTTCCAAATACTAGATGAGGGTCCATTTGTCCTAGATGTGGACCATCATATCATCCATATAAGCTTCAATATTCATGTGCAACTGTTGCTCAAAACCAATTTTGACTGCTCTTGCAAAAGTGGACCCGACACTCTTCAACCCAAAAGGCATGCACACAAAGCAGTATGTGCCACATGGGGTGATGAAGGAGGTCTTATCTTCATCTTCCTTAGACATGAATATCTAATGGTACTTATAATATCCATCTAGATAGGAGAGAAAATCACATCCGAAAGTGGAATCCACAATCTGGTCAATGCACGGCAAGGGGAATGGGTCCTTCGAGGAGGCCTTGTTCAAATCTGTGAAATCTATGCACAACCTCCATTTCCTATTAGCCTTGCACACAACCACTAGGTTTGCTAACCATGTTGGATGTAGTACTCCTCTGACCAAACCAGCTGCCTCAAGTTTCTTGATCTCTTCAGCAATGAATTGTTGCCGCTCCAAGGCCTGCTTCTGACCTTCTGCTTGACGAGTCAGGCATGTGGGCAGACAACAAGGTGGTGCTCGATTACCTCCCTGGGAACACCAGGGATATCAGATGGTTGCCAAGCAAACACATCGATATTCGCTAGCAGGAAGGCAATGTGTGTGCTTTACTATTTGTCCTCGAGGGTGGCACTGATGGTAAAAGTACCATCAGTACTAGCCATCCCCTGGACCTTTTTCACATGGGGTGCAGCAACCTTGGTCCTCTTGCAGTTGGAACTCTCTGGGATGTCATCAACAGGTGTCGTGCACTCGGTAGGGGCATGCTTCCCGGATTCCTTGACAGTGTCCTTACTATCTTTCTTCTTTCCTTTGCATCCTTGGCGGGCACTGCGGCTTCGGCGGCCTCAATCGTGACAACATCCCGATACATCTTATCCATGCATATCATCGCGTCTTTCTTATTTGATGGAATGGAAAATACGCCCATAGGGCCTGCCATCTTCAAGGTGTTGTAAGCATAGTGCGATGCCGCCATGAACTTGGCTAGGGCCGGGCGCCCAAGAATTCCATTGTACGGCAGGGGCAGGTCGACCACATCAAACACAATCTTCTCAGTCCGATAGTTCAACTCTCCCCCAAATGTCACGAGCAATGTGATCTTTCCCTTTGGGTGACTCCTACCGGGATTGACTCCTTGAAACGTGCGCACTTGTGGGGAAATCAGATTCAACCCAGCCCCACCATCAACCAACATCTTTGTGACCTTGAGGTTACGTATTTTTGGTGAAACCAACAACGACAAGCACCCTACCATAATGGTGAGGTCAGGATGATCCTCCTCATCAAAGATGATGGGCATGCGTGTCTATTTGAGTGGTTTCCGTGAACCTGCCACTGGCTCCATGGCATTGACTTCACGCACCCAGTATTTAAGTTGGCGGTGAGAGGAGTGTAAAGATGCACCCCCGTCAATGCACAGGGCGTCAGTGACCTTCTGGAATTCCTGCTCATTGGTTTGCTCTTCATCCCCTCCATCACTTCCATCATTACAATCTCCCTTGTCTCAGCCCCTGGCGGGTTTCCCTTGGTTCCGACAAGCCTTGCTGGAGTGATTTGCTTCACCGCGCCGGCCCTTTCCGCCAGCGTTGTTCTGACCTTTTTCCTTATCAAGCTTCTTGTACCCAGCCCTCTGCTTCTTGACGAGCTGCTCGACCTGATGACACTCTTGGAGATCGTGGCCCTTGGTCCGATTGATCTTGCAGTACGGTCCATGACCTTTCACAGCCTTTTTAGCAACTGCAGCCTCCCGACAGTCAGCGCACACGGCAGCTTCCTTGCCGGGGGCTTCGGCTTTAGCCTTCTTGCGGGTACTAGGCGTGCATGATCTCTGAACTGCCAACACAATCTTATCCTTGCGCCTCTTATTGAGCTTCTTGTTCTTCTTCCTTTGACTGGTGGACTCGTTGCCATCCTCTGAGTCAATGTCGACGCCATCTTCCTCTCTAGGAAGCTTCCTCCCCTCTTCCACCCGAGCACACTTGTCCACCAAGGTATACAACTCCTTCACAGTCTTGGGCAACTTAACATTCATCTTGGAACGTATCATGTGGTTGCACACATTGGACTGGAAGGCACCTATCACAGCGGCTAGGTGAATATCTGGAACATTTCTATGGACTCTGCTCAATCTTTTCAAGTGCTTCCGCAGAGTCTCACCTTCCTTCTATAGGAGAAGGTGCAAGTCACTAGGCCGTCTTGGTTCTTGATGGCCGCCGGTGAAGACGCCAATGAACTCATGGCACAGGTGTAACGCCCTCGATGCGGCTATATCTCCCACGTGTCGAAGCACGACTTAGAGGCATAACCGCATTGAAAGCAATGTCGCAAGTGAGGTAATCTTCACACAACCCATGTAATACATATGGGAAAGAGATACATAGTTGGCTTACAATCGCCACTTCACACAATTACATGATTAAAGCATTACATCATCCAGATACAATCAAGGTCCGACTACGGAACCAAAATAAAAGAAGAACCCCAAATGCGACAAAGGTCCCCGATCGACCCCAACTGGGCTCCACTACTGATCAACTAGAACAAAACAACACAAAGAACAAGATCTTCAACGAGCTCCTCCTGAGCTTGGTTGCGTCATCTGTACGGACTCAACGGCACCTGCAAGCTGGTTTTGGAAGTATCTGTGAGCCACGGGGACTCAGCAATCTCGCACCCGCGAGATCGAGACTATTTAAGCTTATAGGAAGGATGGAGTAATGAGGTGGAGCTGCAGCAAGCGACTAGCATATATGGTGGCTACAATCGCAAAAGAGAGCGAGAAAAGAGGGCAAAGCACGGTCGATAAAAGTATGATCAAGAAGTGATCCTGGACTACCTACGTCAATCATAACTCCAACAACTGTGTTCACTTTCCGGACTCCGCCGGAAAGAGACCATCACGGTTACACACACGGCTGATGTATTTTAATTAAGGTCAACTTCGGGTTTTCTACAACCGGACATTAACAAATTCGCATCTGCCCATAACCGCGGGCACGGCTTTCGAAAGTTCAAATCCCTGCAAGGGTGTCCCAACTTAGCCCATCACAAGCTCTCACGGTCAACGAAGGAATAGACCTCCACCCCGAGACACTCCGATCAGACTCGGTATCCCGGTACAACAAGACATTTCGACAGGGTAAAACTAAACCAGCAACACCGCCCGAATGTGCCGACAAATCCCGATAGGAGCTGCACATATCTCTGTCTCAGGGCACACTCAAATGAGCAATCCGTACAACTAAAACCAAACCTCGAGTTTCCCCGAGGGGGCGCTGCACAGGGCTCTAGTTCGGACCAACACTCAGAGGAGCACTGGCCCAGGGGGGGGGGTAAAATAATGATGACCCTCAGGAGCGCGACTCCCAAGGGAAAAGAAAAGGCTAGGTGGCAAATGGTAAAACCAATGTTGGGCATTGCTAGAGAAGCTTTACTTAAGGTGAACTGTCAAGGGGTTCCCATTATAACCCAACTGCGTAAGGGACGCAAAATCCGGGAACATAACACCGATATGACGGAAACTAGGGCGGCAAGAGTGGAACAAAACACCAGGCATAAGGCCGAGCCTTCCACCCTTTACTAAGTATATAGATGCATTAATTAAATAAGATATATTGTGATATCCCAACAAGTAAATAAATATCCCAACAAGGAACGGCATCCAATCTTCACCTGCAACTAGCAACGCTATAAGAGGGGCTGAGCAAAGCGGTAACATAGCCAAACAACGGTTTGCTAGGACATGGTGGATTAGAGGTTTAGCATGGCAATTTGGGAGGCTGACAAGCAAATGGTAGGCATCGTAGCATTGGCATGGCAAAAGAGCGAGCAAACTAGCATAGCAAAGATAGTAGTGATTTCGAGGGTATGATCATCTTGCCTGAGATCCCGCAAGGAAGAAGAACGAGACCATGGAGAAGACAAACGAATGTAGACGAACGGGTCCTCACAACGCGACGTTATCGGAACCAACCCGAAGAAGCAACACCGGAAAGGAGCAAAACAATCATGGTAAACAACCACCACATAAACATGGCATGATGCACAACCAAGTATGATGCATGTCCGGTTTAATGAAGCATGGCATGACCAAATGCACAAAACAATCCTACAAATTAAGTGGAGCTCAATATGCAACGAGTTGCATATTGACGAAACACCACATTCAAGTTATTTAGTTATCTCTCGTTTAAGCTACCCAACAATATTAAATGTTATTAAACAGGGCAAGCGGGTGAAGCAAAATATAAACTATACCATCTAAACAATTTAAATGGGGCCGGATATAAAAACAACAAATCTGGTAAATCCCCATATGCATTAGTAATTTATTGCAACAACAATTTAAACATATTAATTGTTGTTATCATGATGTGGATGACATGAACAAGTTTATGCAATTTTTATTAAAAGTTGACATGTGCATTATGAAGCATTTAGTCGTCATGGCGGAACAAAAAGGGTGCCACGCCAACAACTCAATGAGACGTCGGTGCAAAAGAAAGTGACAGGAGCGTGTCATGTGATGAACGGTGGGGTGCTCCCGGTAACCGGGTTCCCACGGGTTAGGAGCATGGAAACGAGTGTCAAAATGGACACGGTGCAGACAAAGGGGTGCGTCTCATACAACACAAGCATTCGTTCTCGGACGTATCTCGGTGGCTATACCTTTGTAGCGTGCAAACGGGACGGTTCTTGTTCGTAGAGGGAACTAGACGTTCACGGGTCGACGGTAGTGGTACATCTCGTAGACGTTCACGGGTCGTCGTGGAGGTAGACGTTCACGGGCGTCGTGGAAGTAGTGGTACACGTTCGTTTTTCGGAGAGGTACTTGACGAATCCAACATCTTCGGGGCGACGGTAGTGGTTCACGGACGTCGTGGTACTTGTCGGTCCGGTCTTGGAGAAGATGTACTTGGCGAATCCGCGTAGTCGTTCGGGCGCCTGTGGAGGAACTTGACATTCACGGTGTCCCGGTCTTGGCCATGGAGAGGGGCGCAGCCCACACAAGGAGGGGAGACCATGGTGAGTGCACTGGGCCTGCGCGTGCAGCGGTCAACGGGGCTGGGTGCTGCTAGTCATCTCCTTCGCTAGGAGACGGAACGAAGGCGCGGCAGGAGTGCAAGCAGGGGGGATGGCGCTGGTCGTCATCATTCGGCGCAGCAGAAATAGGGTAGGCCAGCGACGGGGGTTTGGGGAGGTCGATCCGGTCGACTCCGAGGCTTGGGCATGCCGGAGCTTCAGACTGGAGGCGGCAGGCGGCATCCACGGCCATGGCTGCTCCCGGAGCTTCGTCACAGGCGCACGGACAAAGGCAGGGCACTGGAGCTCGAGGTCGATGGCGTCGGGCGCGATGGAGCTCGGTGGGCGTGCGGCAGAAGGAGCAACTCCGGCAGGACGAGGGGCTCGGCGACGCGGACTTGTGGCGCCGGCGACGGGCGCGATGGCTGCAGGCGCAGGTGCTCGAGGAGCTCCTCTCCTCGGGCGCCTGGGCGACGGGGAGCTTGGTGAGGAGGAGGCGCAGAAAGGTGGCTCCGGCCAGGGGCATGGCCTGCTGGGCGGTCGGTGCGGGCGCCATGGCCGGAGGCCAAGGTAGTGGACAAGGGGTTCGGGGGAATGGGAAGCTGCTCCTCTGCGTGCAAGTGTTGGGAGGAGGACGAGGGAAAAGAGGCAGCGAGTAGGGAAGAGATCGAAAGGGAGATGGGATCGAGAAGATGGGGAAGATGGGATCGAGCGCGGGGGCTCTCCTGGCGGCGCGAGGGGAAAAACGAGAGGGAGAAGGGAGTCGGGCTAGGGTTTAGGTTAGGGAGTGGGCTGCGGGAGGCCTTGGGCCAAATGGGCCTAGCTGGACACAAGTGGCGGCTGGGCTTCTCTCTTCCTCCTCTCTCTTTTCATTAACAGAGAATTAGAAGAAAGGAAAGAAGACAAGAGAAGGTTGGAAGAAGAATTAGGGCATGTGGTTAATTTCTCCGGACTCACAAAAATGCGCCCGGTCAAAGAAAAGTAGGATTGGACATGATTGCAAGAATTAAATTCAAAGTCATTTGAATTTAATTGAAAAGGTTTGAACAAGGGATAGGAATTAGAAATGTCCAAAAAATGTTGAGAATTTAGGTGGAGCTCCGGAAAATGACGAAAGGATATATGGCAAAGTTAGAGGCCAAGAATTGAAATAATAAAAGGCATTGGGATTTTTGCAAGTGTGTTATGGTGACTCCAAAGAATGGATTATTTTATAATAGCTCCACTAATATCGGGAGGATATATTATAAAGAGAAGTCATCCTTCCCTCGATTTAAATGGATTGAAGATCCATAAAATTTATTTAGTTGAGTAAGAAAAGAAAAGACATGATGGCATGATGACATGATGCAATGCACATGATGCAATGATGAATGCAACACGCAAGAAAAAGACAACGCAACAACATCGAATAACTACATGACACCTGGCACATCGGTCTCGGGGCGTTATAACACTCCACCACTACAAGAGGATCTCGTCCCGAGATCTAGAATGGCACCGGAGAGAAAATGAAAGGGAAAGAGAAGCGGTAAAACTAAGTTGCTTCTTTGACCAATGAGTGAAACCATGAACCTTGAGAGGTTGAGCAATTTAAAAGAAAGAGTACAGCAGAGACGAACGAGATTGCAAAAAATCCGTTAGAAAAGAGGAACAAGGAACATTACGAGGACTTGAAGGTTGCAAAGACATGAATCAAGAGTTTGATGGACAAGATAGAATTCGAAATCACTCCGGTTAAAACAAGATCAGAGAGGAAGAATTCGGGCAGCACTCTGGTTGAACAGAGATGCAAGACTTGATAAAATGAGAGAACTTGAGAAAAAGGAACACAACACTCCGGTTGAATGGATAAGTCAAGAAAAGAACATGATCCTGACAAAACAAGAAGATGGGTTGCAGAGAGGAGCATCACAATGCCTCCGGAATAGAAGAAAGAGTGGAATGGAATGAACGAAGTGAAACAAGATCTTGAGAGAGCACGATAACAACAAATGCTAGAACGGAGTTGTTGGAAAACCAACAACGAAAAGATAAGCTTGCTATGGTCTTGTGGAGTACATCTCAAATAATGAGGTGACAACCTGCCACTTACGAAAAACAAGATTGGATTGATATGAACAAGAAGACGAGAAACTTATTTCACCGGGAGGATAAATGAAGAAACTTGGATCATTTATAAGCACCATAATAACAACCATCCTTAGGGAAGGCTTAAGGTGAAATATAATCCAAGATAACTCCAATGACGAGATTAATGGATTTAAACTACCTCATTCTTGATAATTTGTGAATCATGAAACACGAAGGGAACATTATCAAGAATAACATAATACCACCTCAAAAGATAAGGTAGAAAGAATTGCACTTCGAAATGCAAGATGAAGAATACTTGAGCTCCTCAAAACAAAACATGTGTTGAGCACCATGTTTATTTTAGAGTATAGCTTGGCGGGTCATAACTTCGAGAGAAAACCTGAAGAACAATTGAAGAATGAAAGGAATCCTTGATGAACCACCATGTAGAGCCTCCATGAAGAACTCCGGTAATAAAAGGATGATAAAAAGAAAGAGAAGTTGAAACACAAGGTGAAGCCTTGCGATGATTCAGATGGAGTTTCGCGACGAGATAATGCGGAAAACTTAGAACTCCGGAAGAAAGATGAACAACAAGCAGCCAAGAATTTTATTCCTCCTGGACAAACTCTGAAGGAAAGGATTAATCACTTGGATGAAACCAGAATAAGAATTATGTTATGCGTATCCTTCACCAATTTAAATTGATGACAAGCAACGGATTTGGCATACCACTTATTCTTGTAGAAAGGATTAAGAGAGATATGGCGTAAACTTGAGAAGGTCTTCAACGAACCACCGGTAGGATTTGGAAAGAACGAATGAATTGATATGATAACAAAGAAAGAGAACTCTTGAACGAACCACCGTAAGAATTGAAATTGAACGTAGAAAATGCACAAATCACCGGGAAGAATTGCAAAATGAATGAAGATACTTTAGGGTATTTAGATACATGAGACGAAGAGAGCACGAACCGATTAAAGATCACTTGAACAAGGCACCGGTAAGATCGGAGAATGATAACTGCAAACTGAGAATGAATAAATCTGAATTGATGGACTCCGGATAATCAAACTGAGAAGACTCTTGAATTACTCCAGATGGGTGAAAAAGATTCTCACAATCGAAAATAATTATGAGAGGATGGCTACAAGCTAGCACCATGAATCTTGAAGAGAATAGAGCAAGATTAAAGAGAAACTCTTCTTCGGTCTTCAAATGATGAGAATGACAACGCGAAACACCACCAAGAATTATTTAGACACTCCGAAAGAATCAAAACGAAGAGGTTGAGCCAACGATGAAAATAATTGTGAAAGAACTAGGAGATGGCATTTGACTGATGATAACTCATTCTTACGTCAAACTTCGAAAAGAATTTTAAGGACATCTCCGGGAGAATTAGAAGAGTCAGGTAAGATCCTGGGAAAAGACCTGTGGGTTAGGGCCCACTCAAAAGAACACCGTTGAAAAGATTTAAAAGAGATGTGGCACCGGTTGAATTAAATGACTTGAATGAGATACCAATCTCGAAAGAGCTTGAACGAATGCAGAGTGGAAACACGAATCTTCGAGATATCTTGAGCACTCCGGAACAATAGAATAGCGAGAAATGAATAAATATGAGGAGCACCGTCAAGAGAAGGTAGTTGAGACGAGAAAAAGGGGATATAATCGACAAATCTTGACTTGAATCCACCGGAGAAGAGAAAGGAATGAGGAATGACGAACTTGAAGCTCCATTAGAATCTTCATGAGAATCACCGGATAAGAACATTGACGGAAAAGAATGGAGAAACTTCCCATCAATAAAATGGATACTCGATTAAGAAATCTGAGTCCTTGAAGAAAAAGGGGTGGGTGGGTGGGAAAAACAAAGGCAACTTGGAGACGGATGAAACAAACACCGTTGAGAAGAACTGATCATTGATCTTGCGGAAGTTCAAATGATCGTGTCCACTTGAAGAGAAGCACACCGGTTAAAAAGGATTGACATGACAATCTCGATTGTCGAGAAGGATTGGTATTCACATCGGAGTATGAGAACACCATTTCGGAAAGGTATGGAATCAACACTTGACATTGAAGCAACTCGAATACCACAACTCAAAACAAAAACAAAGGACTGGCTTGCAGAATAGGCCGGAACAAACATATGATAGAGATTCCGTCCGAAGTTTTTGTGGTGGGGCCTACACGGGCTCGAGTGTACAGCACCATCATGTACAAGGCAGTGCACATGACATACGAAGTGTCCCCGAACCAGCATAGCCAAGGGTTCTTTAAGACACAACGAGACCACTGTAAAAACGACCGTGGAAAGGCGGACCACTAGACGTCGAACCCCAATTTCATATCATACATCTGTCGAAAAGATATCCTAAGAGCTACTTGAATTCCCACCTATGAAACTCCCGAAATTTTCCGGTTATGCAATCAGGTGTTGGGGATATAGGGGAAGCATAATATCTCACCCAAACTAGCAAATCCTACATCCAGCTGTATCCATCCTTCAACACATAACCAAGAAACCTTCAGAAATCATCTACCTCAACCTTCGAAAATCATCCGTTATACAAGTTATGGCGATACTCCCGAACTCCCGCCCCAGTACTGGGTGGCGTCGAGGTTATCTCACCAACGAACTGCATAAAAGAGATTTTCGATGTCGGCGTACTAAACTCAGGTATTTCAGAACTGCAACGATAAAATTATGATGACAACACCTCAGAGCTCAACTCCCCGGGACACTTCCACTAAACCCCTGACAGGAGGCACCAAGACAATATTCTCATCATAAAACCATCGGAACGATTCCAAGATACCCGCGTGATCCTAAAAATTTTTTTTAGTGAAATTTAAGAAGAGAAGAGTCAAAACTCTACGTCAGGATGCCTTACCAGAGCGATGAGGAGACTGGGAAGTAAAAAGAATTCCTAAACTCTCCGATATATAATTCCTAAATGACTCAAAACATTTTTCTAGACACAAACTCGGCTGCTAAAAACGATCAAGCAATGGGGCTCCTAAGGTCGGGGAAGGCTCTGATTACCAACTTGTAACGCCCTCGATGCGGCTATATCTCCCACGTGTCGAAGCACGACTTAGAGGCATAACCGCATTGAAAGCAATGTCGCAAGTGAGGTAATCTTCACACAACCCATGTAATACATATGGGAAAGAGATACATAGTTGGCTTACAATCGCCACTTCACACAATTACATGATTAAAGCATTACATCATCCAGATACAATCAAGGTCCGACTACGGAACCAAAATAAAAGAAGAACCCCAATTGCGACAAAGGTCCCCGATCGACCCCAACTGGGCTCCACTACTGATCAACTAGAACAAAACAACACAAAGAACAAGATCTTCAACGAGCTCCTCCTGAGCTTGGTTGCGTCATCTGTACGGACTCAACGGCACCTGCAAGCTGGTTTTGGAAGTATCTGTGAGCCACGGGGACTCAGCAATCTCGCACCCGCGAGATCAAGACTATTTAAGCTTATAGGAAGGATGTAGTAATGAGGTGGAGCTGCAGCAAGCGACTAGCATATATGGTGGCTACAATCGCAAAAGAGAGCGAGAACAGAGGGCAAAGCACGGTCGATAAAAGTATGATCAAGAAGTGATCCTGGACTACCTACGTCAAGCATAACTCCAACAACCGTGTTCACTTTCCGGACTCCGCCGGAAAGAGACCATCACGGTTACACACACGACTGATGTATTTTAATTAAGGTCAACTTCGGGTTTTCTACAACCGGACGTTAACAACTTCCCATCTGCCCATAACCGCGGGCACGGCTTTCGAAAGTTCAAATCGCTGCAGGGGTGTCCCAACTTAGCCCATCACAAGCTCTCACGGTCAACGAAGGAATAGACCTCCACCCGAGACACTCCGATCAGACTTGGTATCCCGGTACAACAAGACATTTCGACAGGGTAAAACTAAACCAGCAACACCGCCCGAATGTGCCGACAAATCCCGATAGGAGCTGCACATATCTCTTTCTCAGGGCACACTCAGATGAGCAATCCGTACAACTAAAACCAAACCACGAGTTTCCCCGAGGGGGCGCTGCACAGGGCTCTAGTTCGGACCAACACTCAGAGGAGCACTGGCCCGGTGGGGGGGGTAAAATAATGATGACCCTCAGGAGTGCGACTCCCAAGGGAAAAGAAAAGGCTAGGTGGCAAATGGTAAAACCAATGTTGGGCATTGCTGGAGAAGCTTTACTTAAGGCGAACTGTCAAGGGGTTCCCATTATAGCCCAACCGCGTACGGGATGCAAAATCCGGGAACATAACACCGATATGACGGAAACTAGGGCGGCAAGAGTGGAACAAAACACCAGGCATAAGGCCGAGCCTTCCACCCTTTACCAAGTACATAGATGCATTAATTAAATAAGATATATTGTGATATCCCAACAAGTAAATAAATATCCCAACAAGGAACGGCATCCAATCTTCACCTGCAACTAGCAACGCTATAAGAGGGGCTGAGCAAAGCGGTAACATAGCCAAACAACGGTTTGCTAGGACATGGTGGATTAGAGGTTTAGCATGGCAATTTGGGAGGCTGACAAGCAAATGGTAGGCATCGTAGCATTGGCATGGCAAAAGAGCGAGCAAACTAGCATAGCAAAGATAGTAGTGATTTCGAGGGTATGATCATCTTGCCTGAAATCCCGCAAGGAAGAAGAACGAGACCATGGAGAAGACAAACGAATGTAGGCGAACGGGTCCTCACAACGCGACGTTATCGGAACCAACCCGAAGAAGCAACACCGGAAAGGAGCAAAACAATCATGGTAAACAACCACCACATAAACATGGCATGATGCACAACCAAGTATGATGCATGTCCGGTTTAATGAAGCATGGCATGACCAAATGCACAAAACAATCCTACAAATTAAGTGGAGCTCAATATGCAACGAGTTGCATATTGACGAAACACCACATTCAAGTTATTTAGTTATCTCTCGTTTAAGCTGCCCAACAATATTAAATGTTATTAAACAGGGCAAGCGGGTGAAGCAAAATATAAACTATACCATCTAAACAATTTAAATGGGGCCGGATATAAAAACAACAAATCCGGTAAATCCCCATATGCATTAGTAATTTATTGCAACAACAATTTAAACATATTAATTGTTGTTATCATGATGTGGATGACATGAACAAGTTTATGCAATTTTTATTAAAAGTTGACATGAGCATTATGAAGCATTTAGTCGTCATGGCGGAACAAAAAGGGTGCCACGCCAACAACTCAATGAGACGTCGGTGCAAAAGAAAGTGACGGGAGCGTGTCATGTGATGAACGGTGGGGTGCTCCCGGTAACCGGGTTCCCACGGGTTAGGAGCATGGAAACGAGTGTCAAAACGGACACGGTGCAGACAAAGGGGTGCGTCTCATACAACACAAGCATTCGTTCTCGGACGTATCTCGGTGGCTATACCTTTGTAGCGTGCAAACGGGACGGTTCTTGTTCGTAGAAGGAAGTAGACGTTCACGGGTCGACGGTAGTGGTACATCTCGTAGACGTTCACGGGTCGTCGTGGAGGTAGACGTTCACGGGCGTCGTGGAAGTAGTGGTACACGTTCGTTTTTCGGAGAGGTACTTGACGAATCCAACATCTTCGGGGCGACGGTAGTGGTTCACGGACGTCGTGGTACTTGTCGGTCCGGTCTTGGAGAAGATGTACTTGGCGAATCCGCGTAGTCGTTCGGGCGCCTGTGGAGGAACTTGACATTCACGGTGTCCCGGTCTTGGCCATGGAGAGGGGCGCGGCCCACACAAGGAGGGGAGACCATGGTGAGTGCACTGGGCCTGTGCGTGCAGCGGTCAACAGGGCTGGGTGCTGCTAGTCATCTCCTTCGCTAGGAGACGGAACGAAGGCGCGACAGGAGTGCAAGCAGGGGGGATGGCGCTGGTCGTCATCGTTCGGCGCAGCAGAAATAGGGTAGGCCAGCGACGGGGGTTTGGGGAGGTCGATCCGGTCGACTCCGAGGCTTGGGCACGCCGGAGCTTCAGACTGGAGGCGGCGGGCGGCATCCACGGCCATGGCTGCTCCCGGAGCTTCGTCACAGGCGCACGGACAAAGGCAGGGCACTGGAGCTCGAGGTCGATGGCGTCGGGCGCGATGGAGCTCGGTGGGCGTACGGCAGAAGGAGCAACTCCGGCAGGACGAGGGGCTCGGCGACGCGGACTTGTGGCGCCGGCGACGGGCGCGATGGCTGCAGGCGCAGGTGCTCGAGGAGCTCCTCTCCACGGGCGCCTGGGTGACGGGGAGCTTGGTGAGGAGGAGGCGCGGAAAGGTGGCTCCGGCCAGGGGCATGGCCTGCTGGGCGGTCGGTGCGGGCGCCATGGCCGGAGGCCAAGGTAGTGGACAAGGGGTTCGGGGGAATGGGAAGCTGCTCCTCTGCGTGCAAGTGTTGGGAGGAGGACGAGGGAAAAGAGGCAGCGAGTAGGGAAGAGATCGAAAGGGAGATGGGATCGAGAAGATGGGGAAGATGGGATCGAGCGCGGGGGCTCTCCTGGCGGCGCGAGGGGAAAAACGAGAGGGAGAAGGGAGTCGGGCTAGGGTTTAGGTTAGGGAGTGGGCTGCGGGAGGCCTTGGGCCAAATGGGCCTAGCTGGACACAAGTGGCGGCTGGGCTTCTCTCTTCCTCCTCTCTCTTTTCATTAACAGGGAATTAGAAGAAAGGAAAGAAGACAAGAGAAGGTTGGAAGAAGAATTAGGGCATGTGGTTAATTTCTCCGGACTCACAAAAATGCGCCCGGTGAAAGAAAAGTAGGATTGGACATGATTGCAAGAATTAAATTCAAAGTCATTTGAATTTAATTGAAAAGGTTTGAACAAGGGATAGGAATTAGAAATGTCCAAAAAATGTTGAGAATTTAGGTGGAGCTCCGGAAAATGACGAAAGGATATATGGCAAAGTTAGAGGCCAAGAATTGAAATAATAAAAGGCATTGGGATTTTTGCAAGTGTGTTATGGTGACTCCAAAGAATGGATTATTTTATAATAGCTCCACTAATATCGGGAGGATATATTATAAAGAGAAGTCATCCTTCCCTCGATTTAAATGGATCGAAGATCCATAAAATTTATTTAGTTGAGTAAGAAAAGAAAAGACATGATGGCATGATGACATGATGCAATGCACATGATGCAATGATGAATGCAACACGCAAGAAAAAGACAACGCAACAACATCGAATAACTGCATGACACCTGGCACATCGGTCTCGGGGCGTTACAACAGGTCAGCCCAAGTTGAGATGGAGTTCTCCGGCAGGTGCATCAGCCAAGACCTCACATTTGACTTGAGTGCTAAAGGGAAATAGTTGGCAAATACTTTCTCATCTCTTCACCCGGCAGCCTGAACAACGATAGTGTAGATGCTCAAGAACTCTGCCTAGTTCGACCACCCATCGTACTTCTCTGGTATCTCTTGCTTGAACATGCGAGCGGACGGCCAACGGACTTGTCACAACTCACAAGTGAAGGCAGGGCACCCAACCTCGAAAGGTAGGTATCTGCCAATGTGCTCGTCCACGTTGGGGCCATCGCACCCATTGGGCTGGCAGAGGTTGTCGTGGTGTCGTTCGACAAAGGCGCACACGCCTTTCCTCCATTTGTCCCCCGAGGCTCACCGCTGGCCTTGACGTTCTCGAGGCTCGAAGGAGGCCATCGAGACATCGTCAAGCTCTTGGTTACATGGCTCCCGTATGGTTTGCCGAGGTGGGTACTGCATAGTGGGGCCAGCCCCTTCCGTGCGGCCAGCTGCACGAGCCATTTCAGTCGCTTGGGGAGGCTGTGGCAGGCCAGCTCATTGTGGTCCTCCCGCTTCAGCGAAACCAATCAGACTTTGGATGGTGGCACGCCACTCATCCATCTAATCGGCTGCCGGCGGAAATCTCAACAGCAGCTGGGCCAGCGCCATGGTCTCTTAATCCGTGCTTGGCATAGGTGATGACGATGAAGATTGTAGGGTTGCTCAGCTCCTGATGGTGCCGGTGCAGACCGCACCGTTCCCTCACTGTTGTGAACTAGCCGCTGGGATGGCATGGTGATGCGGTGGAGGGGCTTGAGGGCCAGTGGCTCTATTGGGCACAATGGCTGGGACTGCCCGTTCGGGGGAGGCGTGTGCCCTGTGGCCGCAACCGCGACGGGAGCGACCAGAGGGTTTCGATTCGCGCTGGAATGTCTGTCACCACTATGGTTGTGTCGTTCAGCGAGGAGAGAAGGTGCGGACAAAATAACCCCCCACCCGTACCTCGAGGAGCATGGCCGCTGGAATGATGCTTATGCAATTCTTCCCCGGTGCCTCCCGCTTCTGCTTCGGCCACAGGAGCGGTGGTGTCAACGCCACCTGCGCCAACCACACTTCCTGCAACATCCACATCCTCATGCGTCCCCTCATTTCCCGTGATGTTGGCGGTCGCGGGCGGCGAAGCCCTTGAGGTGGACGGATGATTCGCAGCTTCGGGCTTCTTCTTAGGTGCCATAGTCAATGACGCCCTCGACAATGAAAATGGCGATGAAGATGACGCGCGAGGAGTAAAACCCAGGTTCAGGCCGCCCCGAGGCGTAAAACCCTACTTCTGTTTTAGTGGATTGATGGTGGAAAAGGTGGTGGTGGTCGCAGCGCACTTGCCCGGCAGGGCTGCCTTGAGGCGAAGTGGCTACATGCGTATGAATATTTGAGAGTCTATGCATGCCAACCGAGCTAACCTTTCTACGGTTGCCATGGGCCTCCTTTTATATGTTAAGGGGTCACCACAGTGGCAAATCAGTCTTTAGATACTGATTAGAAAGCAAACAGTGCCATCGTACCTAACTCTGCAGGCTGACATGGCGAATTAAATGCGCCGCCTAGTGTCACATCAAAGTGTGCCCGGCAGCCCTTGGAGGGCTATTCTGCCAGCTCCGCGTCTGCTTGCTTGAAACATCTCAGGATGGGTGTCATATGGAGGTGTTTTTTGTAGGAAGTTGTGTCCATGTGGCGAAAACAGCCACTTAGTCATCTTGGGGCTCGACACCGCACTGATCTGTGACTTGCGACGCTTGTGAGGTGGAGTGGTTGAACTCTGCACGCCCCGGCAGGGCCTGCCGGGACGATCTGAAAATATGCTTCTGGGGAAACCCAACCTCTCCAGGCTCGCCTGCTCGACAAGGGAGGTTCTTCGCTTCGCAGTATCTTGCTTCTTTGGCTTATCTTGATCTTCTTTATCTGCACTTGGACCCTGTGATGAACTGATCCTCCTTGCTTGGTTTCATCTTGGTGTTGTAATCTTTGCCCTCGCGCCTGTGAATGGTCTGGGCAATGGACCCTGGGTCTGTTGCACTGACAACAACTATTTCTTTAAAATATAACCAACGATGTGCTCTAAAGGATATAAGTTAAGCACTAGAGCAACTGCCTAGCTCAAAAGATATTAGTGAAGCACATAGAGTATTCTAACAAATCGTGAACAAATGTGTGTCGTTCTCAAAAGGTGTGTGTGGCAAACAATAATTGTGACAAACTAAAAAGCGAGCAAAGCAAAGTTTCTTATAATACATGACACTCCAAGCAAAACTCATATCATGTGATGAATAAAAATATATCTCCAAGTAATATACCGATGGATTGTAGACGAAAGAGGGGATGCCTTCCGGGGCATCCCCAAGCTTAGATGCTTAGTGGTCCTCGAATATTACCTTGGGGTGCCTTGGGAATCCCCAAGCTTAGGGTCTTGCCACTCCTTATTCCTTCATCCATCACGATCTCACCCAAAACTTGAAAACTTCAGCACACAAAACTCAACAGAAACCTCGTGAGATCCATTATTACAACAAGCAAATCATAAACTTTTGGTACTGTTATCAACCCATTCATATTTTGTTATTACATAATATCTACTGTATTATAGCTTCTCCATGACTTGTACCCCCCGATATAATCCATAGCATCATTAAAACAAGCAAACTGTACAACAAAAACATAATATGTCAAAAATAGAACAAATGTGTAATGATCTGAACAAAGGCAATACTTCTATAACTCCAAATATTATGGAACATTGGGACAACATGGGAAATTTGTATATCAATCAGGTGTAAAAAATTGAGAATTTTACCATGTTCTAGTGAATTTAAAGAATTACAGTAGTAGGCACAAAAGTTTCTATTTTTCATAGAATCAAGTCAACTATCAACCAAATGATCCCAAAGGCTTTACTTGGCACAAACACTAAGTAATACATAAAAACACAATCACAACTGTAGCATAATTATGTGAACACAAAAAATAGAAAAAAACAAGGAAATAAATATAACTATTGGGTTTCCTCCCAACAAGCGCTATTGTTTTACGCCCCTAGCTAGGCAGAATGCATTGTTTTAAGTATTCTCATACTTAGTTTCCAAATCCTCAATTGCACATCCATGCTTCCGAGGAGTTTTGGCATACATATTTTTTGATAATCACACTCCTGGGAACAAAGTCAAGAAATTTGCTTTCAGTAATGTGTTCCTTTACCAAATCAACGAAATTGGGGTGCATGCTAATCATTTTAAGATCCTCTCTGTTGCTAGGTAGTGCACCTCTATTTTTAGGAACATAAGTAAACTTAGGGTTCCTTCTCAGGGGAGTTCTCTCAGTAGTTTTAACGGAAGAAAAAGCGAACCCAAATTATTAATAACTTCTTCCAGCTTATCAATTCTAGAGGGACTCTATTATATTCTCTCATCAATTATTGGTTCCTTCTCTTTTAGCATCTTTTATGTAGTGCCTACCTTTGATCCAAAATGATTTACTTGATTAAGGATCTTTTTATCTAAATTCTCAATATGTTTTGTGTTAGGGATTTTATTTTCAATAGCTTCCAATCTTTGCATAACATGTTCTACAGTAAATGTTGTTTCATTAATAGTAATAGGTGGTGATTCTACTAAATTTCCCATAGCATTGAAAGCATCCATAGTGTAACTATTCAAGAAAGTCCCTCTGGTAATAGTGTCAAGCAAAAATCTATACCAAGTAGTAACACCCACATAGAAATTGCGAAGAAGAATGGTAGTGGATTTCTTACGAGAGCATCGGAAATCCTATATCAAGTATATTTTAAACTTTCTCCTTCCCTTTGTTAAATATTAAGCACCTCATTCTTGGGGGTACAAGTGACAAGCGAAGAACAAGCCATAACGGCGAAACAAGCAAGCAAACGAGTAAATAAAAATATTTGTTAGTTTTTGTAAAGAAATAGAAGTGGGCAAGATGAAAACGAGAAGCAAAGGCAAATAAAATTAAGAGCAAGTAGATGATAGTTTGTGCGAAGGTACTTGATAGGTTTT
The DNA here is from genome assembly GCF_002162155.2 of Triticum dicoccoides. Classification (NCBI taxonomy): domain Eukaryota; kingdom Viridiplantae; phylum Streptophyta; class Magnoliopsida; order Poales; family Poaceae; genus Triticum; species Triticum dicoccoides. The sequence continues at coordinate 301,307,557 of NC_041385.1, read as the reverse complement.
GGTGATGTCTCCCCGGCAACTGTGCCAGAAATTGTTCCTGCTACTTGTGAGCTGCTTTGTGATTTCCTTGAAGAGGAGGGGATGATGTAGTATAGTAGAGATAAGTATTTCCCTTAGTTAAGAACCAAGATTATCAATCTAGTAGGAGAACCACAGAACCTCCTTAGTAGCACCTGCACACACACAAAAGCAAACACTTGCACCCAACGCAAACAAGGGGAATATCAATCCCCTCAACGGTTATTTGCAAGGATTAAATCTCATAGTTGTAGGTAATAAGATAAATTGCAAACCAAAATAAAATAAATAAAAATGCAGCAAGGTATTTTTGTGTTTTTACATATGATAAAAGTAGACCCAGGGGACATGGTTTTCACTAGAGGCTTCTCTCTCGAGCACATAGCATACAGTGGGTGAACAAATTACTCTTGGGCAATTGATAGAAAAGCGCATAGTTTTGCCAATATTCAAGGCAATGATCATCTATATAGGCATCACATCTGAGACAAGTAGACCGAATCCTGCCTGCATCTGCTACTATTACTCCATCCATCGACCTCTTTCCAGCATGCATCTAGGATACTAAGTATAAAATAGAGTAACGCCTTAAGCAAGATGACATGATAAAGACAAAGTAAACCCAATCAATATGAATAAACCCGTTGTTTTCCCCTTAATGTCAACAATACAAATACGTGCCTTGTCTCTTCTTGTCACTCAGATAGAGCACTTCAAGATTGGACCCATTACAAAGCACCTCTCCCATTGCAAGATAAATCAATCTAGTTTGACCAAACCAAACAGATAGATCGAAGAGTAATATAAAGCTATAGCAACCATGCATAAAAGAGTTCAGAGAAGACTCAATTAATATTCATAAATATTCAGATCGTGAACCCACAATTCATCGAATTCCAACAAACGCACTGCAAAAGAAGATTACATCGGATAGAACTCCAAGAACATAGAGGAGAACATTGTATTGAAGATCAAAGACTAGTCACGCATCATCAGAGGGCAACAAGGATGATGCAGAAGGCCTTCATGATTGGGGTGGCTCTCCAGATAGGATCGCAGGAGAACAAAAACTTGCGGTGGCGGAAAAAGTGTTTGACGTGGCTCTTTGTTGGTTTCCGATTTTAGAGAAGTTATAGAGGTGGAATTAGGTTAGATGGAGCCATGTGGGGCCCACAAGGAATCAGGGGCACCTACCCCTTGGCGTGCCCTATTGCCTTGCCGTCTCCTCGCTTCTCGTCTAGTCTCCTCCTAAAGCTTCTAGGGTCTATTTTGTCCAGAAAAAAATCATCAAAAATGTTTTGTAGTGTTTGGACTTTGTTTTCTACTGATTTCACGGAAAACCGAAAACAAGTAGAAAAGAACAGTTGGCACTTGACACTGGGTTAATAGGGTAGTCCCAGAAAATGATATAAAATACCACAAAAAGTTATAAATAACATCCAAGATTGATACTATAATAGCATGGAGAAATAAGAAAATTATAGATACATTGGAGACGTATCAAGAGTGAGATGATCAAGCATGGGATTTTCCTTTTGGTCATGAAGGAGAGTGATGGTGTGCCTTCTTCAGCCTTCATCCATAGCGAGGGCAACGAGACAGTTGAGCATGGCATTTTCCCTTCGACCAAGGAGGCGTATGGTGATGAGTTGCGAGACTTGTCCGGCCATATTGAGAGTGAGAGTGTCTTCATCACTAGCCCCATGTATGATGAGTTGCCCCAATTCACGTATGAGGAGAGCCACAACCACCACCTGAGTGATTTAAGTGACTCCACCACATGTGCCATTGAGTGCACCTTGATACGTCTCCAACATATCTACAATTTATGAAGTATTCCTGCCATGTTTACAAAAAATTTATAAGGTTTTGGTATGATGTGCATGGAACTAACCCAGACTGACGCTGTTTTCAGTAGAACTACCTTGATGTTGTTTTTTGTGCAGAAATCAAAGTTCTCCAAATGCAACAAAACTTCTTGCCGATTTTTTTTGGAACAAAAGAGGAACTAGAAGCTTCGTGGGAGGGCCAGAAGAGCCATGAGGTGGGCACAACCCACCAGGGCACGCCATCCCCCCAGGCGCGCCCTGGTGTATTGTGCTCACCTCGAGGCCCATCTTCGCGTGAAACCGATGCCCAAAAATCCTATAAATAGAGAAACCATTAGAAATAACCCGAGATCAGAAGTTCAGCCCTCGCAGGCCTCTGTAATTATGAAAAACAAATCTAGAGCCTATTCCGGCACCTTGCCGGAGGGGGAAATCATCATCGGTGGCCATCTTCATCATCCCGGCGACCAGCATGATGAGGAGGGAGTTGTTCACCCTCGGGGCTGAGGGTTTGTACCAGTAGCTATGTGTTTAATCTCTCTCTCTCTCTCTCTCTCTCTCTCTCTTGTTCTTGATATGTCATGGTCTTGATGTATCGCGGGCTTTGTTAATATAGTTGGATCATATGGTGTTTTACCCTCTCTATCTTGTTGTGAATTGATTTTTCCCTTTGAGATGTCGTTCTTATCGGATTGAATACTTTTATGGATTTGAGAACACTTTATGTATGTCCTACTACGAATACTCATGGTGACAATGGGGTATCATATTGATTCACTTGATATATGTTTTGGCACTCAACCAGCAGATTCCCGAGGTGACACTAGGGCAATCTATGCATAGGGGACAATGCACGTTCTTGTCTTTGTTTCTCCAATAGAAATCTTGGGGCACTCTTTGTGGTTCCTTGTGTTGGATTGAGTATTATGAATCTGAAATTATTTCGTGTTGTCTTAGTATGAAATCTTGATATATCGATCAGAAAGGATAACTTGGTGTTATTTTAGTATGAATTCTGGATAGATCGATCGGAAAGGATAACTTGGTGTTATTTTAGTACAATTTATTGGATAGATTGATCGGAAAGAATAGCTACAAGGTGGTTTCGTACCCCACCAACAATTTCTTCTTATGTTCTTCGCTAGATAGGAACTTTGGAGTGAATCTTCTTCGCACGTTGAGGGATGTTTATATGATCCAATTATATTAGCATTGTTGAGAGATTACACTAGCGAAAGTACGGACCCTAGGCCTTATTTTCAAGCATTGAAGTACCATATGTGCTAACTTTTGTTACTTGCTACCTTGCTGTTTTTATTGTTACTATTAGAAAAATCAATATCTACTATCATTACTACACTTGTATCACCATCTCTTCGCCGAACTAGTGCACCTATACAATTTACCATTGTATTTGGTGTCTTGGGGACATAAGAGACTTTTTATTATTCGGTTGCAGGGTTGTTTGAGAGAGACCATCTTCATCCTACACCTCCCACAGATTGATAAACCTTAGGTCATCCACTTGAGGGAAATTTTCTACTGTCCTACAGAACTCTATGCTTGGAGCCCCAACACGAGTCTACAAGAACAAGTAGTGTGGTAGACATCAAAATCTTTTCTAGCGCTGTTGCTGGGGAGGAGAGTGCTTGAAGGTATATCTTTAGATCTCGCAATTGAATATTTTAGTCTCTTGTTTTATCACTAGTTTATTTTATCAAAAGAAAACTATAAAAAATGGAATAGAGGTTGCATCATGCTATTCATCTTTCTAATGTCTTTCGTGAAAATTATGGAAATGATTATTTGTGCTCAGTAGATAGAAGAATAATTCTATAAAATGTTTGACATAAAATAGTTGAATGATGAGAATGATTGTAATGTTGTTAGCATGAATTCTATGAATATACAAAATACTAATGATCATTGCACTAGTCGTGATAAAATGTTTCTTATAAGCATGCCAATTTTTGTGGAGTGCATAAAGTTTGTGAAGACATGCATTATAGGGAAGATAGATTTTATAAGAAGCATAAACATGATAGAAACAATTTTTTTCTCAAAGTGATAGATGAATTTGCTACAAAATTATATTCTCTTTGTCCTATTACTTGTGAACTTTGGAATAATTCAGGTTGGTCATCTAATCTTCCAATGCAACTTTTTTCATGATCGAATCATGGCCAAATATTGTAATTATTTGATCACCCTTGAACTTTATAATGAGATTTTTCTATTTTGGTGGAGTGAAGAATTGACACATAAAAATAGGTGGTTTGAAGTATTCATTCTCACGGATGATATTGAAACTAATCTAAGAAATATCTATATGTTTTGCATGGTAAATTGCAATGAGAATGCTTATATTTCCAACTACACAAAGATGGGGAAACCAATAGAATATAAAGGGAATACTAATGAAAGGGTAAAGATTCCCACTTTCCCTCCTATTATCTCTCGTGATGAAATATGTGACTATGAGGACCTCCGTATTCAGCCAATCTCATCAATAAGATGCTCGAAAAAATTAATTAAACCCACACATGATTGGTGAAGAATAAGAAAAGAAGAAAGAATAGAGGTAAAAAGGCATCTCTACCAAAAAATGTTGCTCCTATTATTGTTTTCCCTCATGAAAATGAATAAAAAATAATTGATGAAGATGATGCACTTGATGATGATATTGCTTCTTTGTCTTATGGCTCAATGTCCGAAGGAACTATTGATGATGATTTTGTTATGCCTATTGCTTGTTGTGATGATTATGATTGGGAAGATAATGATACTTCTTATAACCTTGAAATTTGTTTTGGCACCAACTTTGGAAATTATGATAATAATTGTTATACTATTGGTGCTATTCATACTATTAATGGTGAGAGTGATTATGCTTATGATATGCCAAGCCACAAGCTTGGGGATGCTATGTTTGATGAGAATGACATGTTGGAGAATTTATTTGCTGCAATTAATGTTTGTCCCAAGCTTGGGGATTTTATGCTTAATGAAGATGATCTTTTTAGTTCCCCTACTTTGAATGATCAAATTTGTTATGATGATTGCATGCGTCCTATTTATGATGATTGCAATGTTTATGAAAGTGGGTTTGGAAGAGTGTCAACATTAGATAATTATTATCCTACTATTTGGAGGGTGTTGAGTTTTATTATAATGATAAAATTGGATTTGGAGAGGTCGTGACTTTATTTAGTAATGATTCCGCTATTTCGTAAGAGCTTTCAATTGACTATGATGAGAACAAAGTTGCTACTTATGATGATTATTGTGATGATATCTATGTTATAAAAAGTAGTGATAATTATTGTCAAAATTTTGAATATCCTTTTACTGAACATTACTTACTCTTTTAATGTGGAAAAATTTATAGTATTCGAGCCTCATATGATACTCCCACTATTATGAATGAGAATAAAATTTCTTATGTGGAGAGTAATAAAAATACTATGGTTGTGGATCATGAAAGGAATGCTTTGTGTGATAGTTATATTGATGAATCCATTCATGATACTTTTTAAAATTATTACGAAATAGGAACTTGTGATTCACGATGCTCTCTTTATGTTTCAATTCTTATCTTTTATGTGAGCATATCATTGAAATCATCATGCCTAGCTAAAAAGGCATTAAAGAAAAGCGGTTGTTGGGAGACAACCCAGAATTTACCCCTATATTTTTGTGTTTTCATATGATTAAGCTACTATAGTAATCATGTTTTATGGATTTTGTTTCAATAAAGTGCCATGTAAAGCCTTTGGGATACTATGGATGATAGGTGACTTGATTCTGTGCAAAAGTAGTTGCGCCCAGTAACAGAATGGTTAAAAATCACTAGAGCGTCCAAAAGTTCTGCATTTTTATAGATGATTGACATACAAATTTCCTAAGTTGTCCTAATTTTTTCAGAAATTTTTGAAGTAACATAAGTATGGTGAATGTTCAGATCATTACAGAATGTTCTTTTTTTTGACAGATTCCATTTTCAATGCATAGTTTGCTTTCTTTAGTGTTTCCATTGCTTATATTAAGTGATATAAATTGTGGAAATGATAAGGTACAGTAGGAATTGTGTGAAAACAATTATGAATATTGTCTTTGATAGTACCAAAGTGAATGATTTGTTTTTATCATACTACCCATCTCACGAAGTTCCATTATGTTTTGTGTGATTGAAGTTTACAAGTTTTGGGTGAGATATCGATGTGAGGAGAATAAGGAGTGAGGAACCCCTAATATTGGGGATTCCCAAGGCACCCTAAGGTAATATTCAAGGAAAATCCAAGCAACTAAGATTGGGGATGCCCCGGAAGGCATCCCCTCTTTCGTCTCCAACAATATCGGTAACCTTACTTGAGGTTGTATTTTTATTCGTCACATGATATGAGTTTTGCTTGGAGCATCATTTTCTTTTGTTTTGATTTGCTTGCTGTTATTTAGAATAATTTTTTGCATATCTACTTTAATAAAAATGTCAAGTATAGCCTTTGCCATGCTTATTTTGCAAGTCTATATGTGGTTGTTTGAAAACAGAAAGTTGCACGCTAGTGCGTGAATTGTTATGCCAGAATGTGATAAAATGTTAAATTTTTTTGCACAGTAAGATATGATAATTTTTCTATAGTATGGTAATTTTTCTGAATTTTTGGATTGAGAGAAATATGAATCCTCTTGCATTTTTTACAGATTGTCTTGTTGAGACAAATTGGTGTTATGTTCGCATTGTTTGCATATGTTTGCTTGTTCAATGATTCTATTTGAGGATAGGAGTATTATATATGCATAGGAATTTAGTATGCAATGTTAAATAATAATTTTAGTGATTTGCTATCGTAGAGAATGATAAGATTTTTGCATTGATTTATACTAACTCATCTCACGAGTTCTTGTTGAGTTTTGTGTGGATGAAGTTTTTGAGATTTAGGAAAATTGTGATATGAGAGGAATGAAGAAGACACAAGAGATCAAGCTTGGGGATGCCCAAGGTATCCCAAGATAATATTCCAAGAAGTCTCAATCATCTAAGCTTGGGAATGCCCCAGTAGGGATCCCACCTTTCTTCATCATCAATTTTCGGCTAGTATCGGTTGAGCCTAAGTTTTTGCTTCTTCACATGATGTGTGCTATTATTAGAATGTTATTTTATTTTGTTTTGCTTGCTGTTTAATAAAATACTTTGATCTAAAAGTATTTAATGAGAGAGAGAGAGAGTCCTCACATAGCTACCTATTTACTTCACTACTCGCTTGATCTTCACTTCTATGTTCTTGGAGTAGTTTGTCATTTACTCTTGTGCTTCACTTATATCCTATGAGTAAATTGTTCAATGAACTGAATATCATGAAGTTGAATATTATATGTCCATATCATACCTAGTAGCTTCACATTGGGTTTAGAAAGTGAAATCTTTTGAAGCTTGACAGTCACACTATTGGTCATAGAAGCAATTCATGAATGATTAGTATAAGGAAGAGAACTTTCACATACAAATATATTATCTTAGACATCTTCTATGATTGTGAATACCCATTAATTGTTTTCAAACTTGATAAAATTAGTTGAAGTTGGACAAGGAAGATAATGCAATGAGTTATGGTTGTGTATATTTGCATAGAAGTTATATTGTTATGGATCCTCCAACATGTGGTGTTTGCTTAGGATCCTTTGCTAGCCAAAAATTTGTACTAAGTAGAGATACTACTTGTGCATCCAAAACCCCTTAAACCTAGTTTCTTGCCATGAGTGTCCACCATACCTACATATTGATTGAATATGATCCTTCAAGTAAGTTGTCATCAGTGCATAAAGCAATAAAATTGGTCCTAAATATGTTTGATCTTTTATTGTAAGGGAAAATTGAGCGTTGTATGAACTTGTGATGGCAAAGTAATAAAAGTGACAGACAACATGGTAAAGGTTTCTATCATAAGGGGCAATATAACGTGATGTTCCTTTACATTAAGAGCTTGGGAATTCAAATAAAAAGCACATGACAACCTCTGCTTCCCTCTGCGAAGGGCCTATCTTTTACTTTTCAGTATTTACTTTTATGCAAAGAGTAAATAGTATGAATTCTCATTTCAACCTCAACTATTCTCTAGTTGGCAAGCATCATGTGGTGGGGAAATATCTAGGCACATATGACCAGTCAAATATATTTGATCATGATTTATTATTCTTGACAATTATCTCTATGATAAATGAGTTGTGAGGCCAAACCATAAGCCCCTATATTTCTCTGTGTTCGATGGATGCCATTTGTTCTAAAAATATGCTTTGAGTACTAGCAATCATGGAAGACTATATGATGACTGAGTATGTGGAGCTCTTACTTAGACATTATTGAATAAGTTGAATTGCAATTTTTTGGTGACTAAGAACATAGCTTAAGTCTCAAGAGAATTTATTGTTTGAACCGTAATATGTGAATTGGTTGCTACTTTACCATGATGAGTTTTACGAGAAGAGTTGCTGTTATGATGCTAGGAAAAGTGATAGAAATTATCATTGATCAAACTTATGCGCTTTGCTATCATTCACACTTCATAAATTATTTCTTTTATCATTTACCTACTCGAGGAAGAGTAGGAATTAAGCTTGGGGATGCTAATACATCTCCAATGTATCTATAATTTATTAAGTATTCATGCCATGTTTACAACAATTTTTTATGGTTTTCATATGATTTGCATCGAACTAACCTGGACTGACATTGCTTTCACCAAAACTACCGTGGTGTTTTTTTTGTAGAAATCAAAGTTGTCCAAATGCAACGAAACTTTTTGATGATTTTTTTGGAACAAAAGAGGCACTAGAAGCATGTGGGAGGGGCAGAAGAGCCACGAGGTGGGCACAACCCACCAGGGTGCGTCAGCCCCCCAGGTGCGCCCTGGTGTATCGTGCTCACCTCGAGGCCCATCTTCACGTGAAACAGACACCCAAAATCCTATAAATAGAGAAACCATCAGAAATAACCCGAGATCAGAAGTTCCACCTCCGCAAGCCTCTATAGCCACGAAAAACCAATCTAGACCCTGTTCTGGCACCCTGCCGGAGGGGGAAATCATCACCGATGGCCATCTTCATCATCCCGGCGTCCAGCATGATGAGGAGGGAGTAGTCCATGCTCTGGGCTGAGGGTTTGTACCAATAGCTATGTGTTTAGTCTCTCTCTCTCATGTTCTTAAGATGTCACAATTTTGATGTACCATGGGCTTTGTTAATATAGTTGGATCATATGGTGTTTTCCTCTCTATATCTTGTTGTGTATTGAGTTTTTCCTTTGAGATTTCATTCTTATCAGATTGAATAATTTTATGGATTTGAGAACACTTTATGTATGTCTTGCTATGAATATCCATGGTGAAAATGGGGTATCATATTGATTCACTTGATATATGTTTTGGCACTCAACTCACGGATTCTTGTGGTTACTTTGGGCCAATCTATGCATAGGGGTCGATGCATGTTCTTGTCTTTGTTTCTCCAGTACAAATATTGGGGAACTCTTTGTTGTGTTGGATTGATTATTATGAATCTAAAATAATTGGTGTTCTCTTAGTACAAACTCTTGATAGATCGACCGGAAAGGATAATTTGGTGTTATTTTAGTACGAACTCTGGATAGATTGATCAGAAACGATAACTTGGTGTTATTTTAGTATGAGCTCTTGGATAGATCGATAAGAAAGAATAGCTTCGAGGTGGTTTCATACCCTACCACCAATATCTTCTTATGTTCTCCACTAGATACGAACTTTGGATTGATTCTCCATTGCATGTTGAGGGTTGTTTATATGATCCAATTATATTAGCATTCTTGAGTGATTGCACTAGAGAAAGTACGGACCCTAGGCCTTATTTTCAAGCATTGCAATACCGTTTGTGCTCAGTTTTTTTACTTGCTACCTTGCTGTTTTTATTGTTACTATTACAAAAATCAATATCTACCATCATTACTACACTTGTATCATCATCTCTTCGCCGAACTAGTGCACCTATACAATATACCATTGTATTTGGTGTGTTGGGGACACAAGCGACTTTTTTTATTAGTTGCAGGCATTGTTGAGGAAATCGTTAACTGGTAGCTGCTCGGTTGGCTTGCGAGTAGGGGATTAATAGGCTAATCGCAAAGTTAATCGACCATTGAATCAATTAATCGGACGATTTATTGGTTTATCGGCTACTCGGTGACCCCATGAGTAGGGGTTAATCGGCAAGTTAACTTGTTAATCGGACGAATTCTTGAACTGGGGTTGCAGGGTTGTTTGAGAGATACCATTGTCATCCTACGCCTCCCACGGATTGATAAACCTGAGGTCATCCACTTGAGGGAAATTTGCTACTGTCTCCAAAACTCTGAGCTTGGAGGCCCAACACGAGTCTACAAGAACAAGTGGTGTAGTAGACATCACACCTATTTTGAGGGAGTGAGTGAGCCACCACCGCATAGAGAGAGTGAGGTAGTTGATAGGGCATGTCAGGCCATTTCGTTTTCTAACAACTTAATCTCTACCTCTATTGTATCTTCTCATTTGGTGCTAGGTCCTGTATACAACGATGCCTCAATCCTCGACGACTTCATACTTCCTTTGGACAAGACAATGGCCATGGTGGAATATAATGCACCCCATATGGTTCCATCACGATGATGACATTCACCACAATTTGTTCTTTACCACTTCACCTACACCACATGAGTGGAATGAGAAAGGTAACATAGGTGAAGGTGATGATCTAGTCCCACTAGTGGACATTGATTGCTTGCATGATGTTGACCTCCCTATTTCCATGTCTCATGCTAGTATGATTAACCAATTTGACGATTTACACATTTAAGATGAGTTTGATGATTGGCATGTGGAGTCTATTAGTTTTGATGCCATGCCGCATAGATTTCTTTTGATAATTCTCTTGGTTGCATCATGTTTGACTATGTACTTGACATGTCATTTTCTATGAGATCACCCATCTGTCATATTTGCAATTTCATAGTAGTACATATGCATATGCGAATAAAATAAACCCAATTTGCACATATGGAATAGATTACAAGCCTATGGTTATTGGAATTTGTGTTTCTTGTGATGATATTGATATGCGCTCTTTCCATCATGTCCATCATATGCCATGCCATGACGACCTAGCTTCGGACATACATTGTTTGCCATGTTATCAAGTTTCTCCATATTATGCTTCCACTATTGCAGAGAAGACCCACATAGTTTCATCTTTCCTATAAGGGGATTTTGATCCATCCCATACATTGCATGGTTCCCATGATTGTGTGCACCATATGTATAAAAATGCTTCTGTTGTGCCACACACTTGCTATATTTGCATACCAATCATGTTTATAACAATAACTATCATTCCATGATGGCTGATATCACAACCCTAGAAATTGCTTATAAATAGTTGCATCCGCATCCATGTATCATGTTTAAATTCAAAGGAAATTGAATTGAGAAAATTCTCGAAGCCTCATAAATCATTTAAAAATGATCAACATTAAAAATCTCTTCAAACTAGTCCAAGAAAATGTACCTGTTAATCTATGAAAATACTGGCAAGAGTTAAAATTCAAACCAATATTTTTGGAATCTCAGAAATAATTGTTTTTTATCTTGAATTTAAATCACTATTGTATTTGAATTTGAATATATATTCATATTATAGAGAAGATATATTAAAATGATCTAAGATATTTTATTTTTATTTGGAGAAGTCCATTGAGTGACATAAAAATATCTAGAGAAGTTCTTAGAATTATTTGAATTTATTTGAATTGAAAATAGTGGCAAAAGATACAAATAAAAGAAAATAGAAACAGAAAAACAAAATAAAAGAGAGAGAGAAAGTTTTTACCTGGCAGCAGAGCTAGGTGGCCCAGCCTAGCTGCTTCCCCTGTCATCTTCCTTCTTGGAAAGAAGTACGTGGACATGTGGTCGCCGCACGCCAGCATGCGTCGGCCGCCTCTTGCCTGTCTGCTTCCTCCCCAATGCATATGGAAGATGCCACGCACACCCCTGGACCCCCTCAATCTCTCCCCTGTCCTCATCCTCTCCTCTATTTCCCTCCCACTCGCATCCCCAAGTGCGATCATCGCTGCTATTCATTGCCGACACAACCATTGGACATCCCTCATCGCCGTCATCTTCAACCTTGGGCGCTCAAGATCACTAGCGACCGTTCGCCCTCTCCGGGGCCACCCCGAGCTCACTGACGATGCCGATAGATTCGCTATGAGCCCCTGCATTTTTTCCCTTCTCCCCGTTCTTCGATTTAATGCCGTAGCACTAATGCCCACGAGTACCGAGCTCTGTCGTCCGCCATGTACGATGAACCCGAGCAACTCGGGCTCAAGTTGGCCCGTTCTGCTACCCATCTTGCTCCGGATGCTCCCAGGAGACGATCCTGACCACCAGTTACTCTTGCCATGCACTGAAACGCGGAATCCATGCGCGTGCAAACTTCGGTCACCGCAGAAGTGGACACCGCCATCATTTGAGGCCACCTCTAACAATGCTTTTAGCACCAACAGATATGCGCGAGTACCAGCTCTCTGTAGATGGTCTCCATTGCTTATTTGGTCACCTGTGGGCGATTTCCGAGGCGCTCCGCCATCTCGGTACTCGCCGACAGTGAGCCGTCGGTCGTTTTGACCCCGTTTGACCACTGTTAGACTCCCTAGAGTCTATGATAGGTGGGCCCCACCTGCTAATTAAGCCCCTGTTTACTTTAGTTTAGGTTTAATTAAACCAGTTTAACCACTTTTGACATAGTGACTGTTGACACTAATGAAATGCAATATCATATTTAGAAGTGCAAGGCAACCAAAACCCGTTGTTCATTTCGATACAATCCCACTCTCTCACTCCTGCTCTCTTTTATTGCATCCGGACAACAACGTTTCAACTGTTCCTTGTTGCAGTAGTTGAAGCCATTCCTCTGCCTGACCTATCATTGTCACAGTAAATAGCTAAACCTTCCTAGCATGATTAGGAGTTGCTTGATCCATGTTGTGACTTCATCCATACATATGCTTCCTATTGCTTAGAGTTGTGTTAGGTCTGATTTATCTAGGAATGAGTTAGAATGTTGTGATCATGTTTTGGTGTTGAGAGCTAAGTCTGTCATCACGACTTAGTAAAGGTAGCAATGAGAAGCCATGTAGGAGTACATGGTGTGTTGTCTCATTGAGACCATCTTTAAGAACTGAGTTATCTGTATGTTATCCAAGAACATCTACTACCACACATTGGGCCCGAAACCCATGGAAGCTCTTGCTTATTAACCGCCTCGATCTCTGTCCAGGAGATGCAACTAGTTTACGGTATTTGTAGGTAATGATATTTGTCTACCAAATGGCACCCGGTACAGGTGGGCTTGGGATAGACTAGGCACCATGGCTTGGTGCACCAAGCGTAGTACCTGATACGTCTCCAACGTATCAATAATTCTTGATTGTTCCATGCTATTATAGTATCAATCTTGGATGTTTGTATGCAAGCATATATCATTTTTTGGGACTAACCTATTAACTTAGTGCGAAGTGCCAGTTGTTGTTTTTTTTGCCTGTTTTTGGTTTTCTAAGAAATCAGTACCAAACGAAGTCCAAATGCCACAAAACTTTTTGATGATTTTTTCTGGACATGAGACACTGGATGCTTTGGGAGGAGACTATAAGGAAAAGGAGTGGGCCACAAGGCACCTAGGCGCACCTAGGTACCTTGTGGGATCCTTGTTTCTCCAGCTGACTTAATTCTGCGACTATAAATTCTGTAAAATCGGGAAACCAACAGATAGCCACCCAAAATACTTTTTCCGCTGCCGCAAGCCTCTGTTCTTGTGAGGTCCCATCTGGAGGCCGTTCTTGGTACTTTCTTGAAGGTGGAATCGTTCACGAAGGGCCATTACATCAACCTTGTTGCTCTTCTGATGATGTGTGAGTAGTTTACCATAGACCTACGGGTCCATATCTAGTAGATTGATGGCTTCTTCTCTCTCTTTGATCTTCAATACAATGTTCTCCTTGATGTTCTTGCAGATCTATTTGGTGTAATCTTCTTTTGCGGTGTGTTTGTTGGGCTCTGATGAATTGTTGGTTTATGATCAGATTATCTATAAATATTATTTGAGTCTTCTCTGAACTCTTTTATGAATGATTATTATATCTTTGTATTTCTCTCTGATCTATCTATTTAGTTTATCCGACTAGATTGATTTATCTTGCAATGAGATAGGTGCTTTGTGATGGGTTCAATCTTGTCGTGCTCTATATCCCAGTGATATAAAGGGACAAGACACGTATTTGTATTTTTAACATTAAGGATAAAATGATGTGGTATATTCATATTGCTTGACTTTACTTTGTCTACATCACGTCATATTACTTAAGGCGTTACTAGTTCTTTATGAACATAATACTCTAGATGCATGCTGGATAGCGGTCAATGTGTGGAGTAATAGTAGTAGATGCTGGCAGGAGTCGGTCTACTTGTCTCAAACGTGATGCCTATATACATGATCATTGCCTTGGATATCGTCATAACTATGCACTTTTCTATCAAGTGCGCAACAATATTTTGTTTACCCACCGTATGATTTTTGTTTGGGAGAGAAGCCTATAGTGAAAACTATGGCCCCGAGTCTATCTTTATCATATATTAAAATCCAAAATTACCTTGTTGCAATTCATGTACCTGTCGGTGTACTAGAATAGGGGTACCCTAGTATCCCGAACTTGTGCACGGGCAGTTGCAGCGCCCCGCGGCAAGGCTTGCCGGGTGACCGCCAAGGTCCTCCGTGGTTCCTTTGGAGACATTCAAGAAAAAAGTATCCAGGCTAAGGAGACAAGGCCCCGGCAAGAGGAGCTTGCCGAGAAGGCCAATCAAGGCATCACAAGGAACTTGCCGCGACGCGCCGCGCGTCCCGGCAAGGCCCGGTGAGCGACAAGCTTCCGGGCGCGGCAAGACAACGACCGCGGCAAGGCGCTTGCCGCGGCAAGCGGCCACTCTGTACCTATGCTCCAGCACATCCACCAACGTGTCGCCCTGGGGGCCTTTCCAGGCGCGCGTGGCGAGAGGCGGTGCAGCCAGCGGTGCGCGGTGGCATGCGACGCTGACAAGATCGCCATCGTGGCGAGCGATGGCGTCCCTGACGGTCCCTTTTTGCACTGTTTGGGCGACGCAGACGGGCATTTAATGCCTTTGTCCCCTGCCGTTAGGGTTAGGTAGGATACACTATGCAGGTAGCTGTACCAACCACCCCTCTTTTTCCATTTTTACCCTTGTCTACTTTGCCACCTGTCGGTGACCCCTTGAGCATATAAAAGGAGGCCCATGCGCAACGTAGAGGGGGGTCCGGAACCAGAAAGCACTCATGCTCGGTCTTGTTAGCAGCTCGAGTGTACGGTAGCACTCAGCGCTCCCGAGCAAGAACTCAATATAATCAGACAAGCAGCAGTAGGAGTGTTATCTCTCCGGGGAGCTCCGAAGCTGGGTAAACTGCTCGTGTGTTTCGCCTCGATCCGCTCTTCGTGCGATGTCCGCCCCCTGCCGAACCGAAAGGGGCTCGGTCCGCCGGTCCCATAGGTGTTCGTGGATCAGCTTCCCCGACATCTTTGGTGCGCCAGGTAGGGGGCGCCGAGATTGAGTGAACCTGATCCGGCGTGCACACGAGCTAGATCTTCATCTTCTTCATCGACATGCCACCGAAGAAGAAGACTTTAGCGGCAGCTATTCCGTCCACGTCAATCCCACCACCACCGGAGCAAATGAGTGGTGGGGAAGACGCCGGCGGAAGAACGGACATCGACGAGGGAGCTCATGACGCTGCCAGGTCCAAGGACAAGGCTGCGCAGACCTCGGCGTCCGTACATGTTCCGCGCCCATCTCAGGAGGCGCAGGACCGACAGCGTCATGGTACTCGCAATACCATACGTTTGTTGGGCCAAGATTGAGCTGGTGGATCTCGGGGTGCTCAAGACCAACATGCACGCCAACATGCTGGCACGAGCGAGGCATGGTCGCCTGGACGGGATACTGCTCCTTCTAACATAGTTAGAAGTCCGAGCATATCCCGCTCCTCGCACCGTTCACCACTGCCACCCACCACTCCAGCAGAAGCTTTGGCGCGAGCTCAACTACTCCTGGATTACCCTCCAACGGAAGACAAGATCGACGGATGGAGGGCCACCATTCAGAGTCTCGTCGGCTTCGCCAACGGCAACACTCCACGGCAGCCGAGTGCATCGCTGCCCCGGCGGGACTGCCAGGCACGAGCCGATGGCGACGAAACCGGTGGGGGTGCAACTACCATGCGCTCCCCACCCCGAAGGCTAAGATCACCGACTCGCCGGATCCACCTTGACAACGACTCCACCGCGTCATCGGATCCACGAGCTCGTCGCGATCAGCGCCAAGTTCTTCATGAATGACAGCAAGAAGATGCTTGTACTCGCATTGAGCGCCGAAGAGAAGCGCGACGTCAATCAGACCAGCGCACTGGGCCTTCTATCGATATGCATGCGCCAGGGGAACCAGGCGACTTGCCGTATGCGGTAGGTTGCCCTGCGTTCACTCGTGAGTTGCGGCAAGTCAAGTGGCCCAGCACGAAGAATTTCAAGCCAGACGTGCTAGAGAAGTACGACGGCAAGTCGCATCCGTCGGAGTTCCTCGGCATCTACACCATCGCGGTGCAAGCTGCCGGGGGACGGGACGACAAGATCCTTGCCAACTACTTCCCGCTGGTGCTCAAGCCCAATGTCAGATCCTGGCTCATGCACTTGCCGGACAACTCCATATCTTCCTGTGCAGATGTATGCCATCAGTTTGTCGGAGCCTTTACAGGCGGCCACAAGCCTCATGGCCAAGAGAGCGATATTCATCTGCTCGCCCAGAAGGAAGGAGAGCCCCTGCGCAAGTACATTCAGAGATTCAGCCGTGTATAGCACAACATCCCGGATGTCCACCCTGCCGCGGTAATCAGAGCGTTCCATCAGAACGTTCGAAACTGCAGGATGCGGGAGGAGATGGCGATGTGCAAGATCAGAGACGTCAGTGAGCTATATGCCCTGGCCGACAAGTGTGCAAGTGCTAAGGAAGGGAGGAAACTTCCCGGAGAGAATATAGGAGCAGGGGGATCTGATAGTGAGGAGACTGCCCCGGCAAGGAAAAACCGGCGGCGGAAAAACAGGAAGAAGAAAGGCAAAGAGGTGCTAGTGGTTGAGCAGTCCGGCAAGAAAGCCAAAGCTTGTAGCTCCGACAATGAGATTGCCACAGGCACCAACCACCAGGCTGTGGCGGTTGCCGACAAGTAGGACGGCACCAACAAGCAGTACTGCAAGATCCACCGCACCATGGGCCACGAGCTCCAGAGCTGCAAGAAGGTCGAGCAGCTTGTCGAGCAGCAAAAGGCTGAATACGAGCGACGCGACAAGGAGAAAGCCCAGGAAGGTGCTGGAGGAACCAGCAAGAAACGTCCCGGCCGAGGAGGACGCCGCGGCAAGGCCAAGCAGCGGCAAGGAGACAGACCTCCCCGCGGCCGCGACAAGGATGAAGATGACGACGATGATGAAGATATGGATGATGACGAGGCCGATGAGCAGGAGTTCCGGAAAGCCACAGAGGTCTTGTGCGTTGACGGCGGTGCTTCTCTGCATACTTTGCACCGCCAGCTCAAGCAGTGGGTGCGAGAAGTCAATGCGGCAGAACCACCCATCGAGTCACGCAAGCCTCTGAAATGGTCCAGCACGCCTATCATCTTTGATATTGAGGACCACCCTGATCGCATAACTGCGGTCGGGTGCTTGCCGATGTTGGTTTCACCAACTATCCGCAACCTCAAAGTCACTAAGATGCTAGTTGACGACGGGGCCGGCTTGAACTTGATCTCCTCCGCGGTGCTCCAGAAACTCCAGATCCCTGATAGCGAGCTCGAAGAGACCGGCACGTTCCAAGGAATCAATCCGGGAAGGAGCAGGCCGAAGGGAAAGATCACATTGCCGGTAACATTTGGCAGTGAGTTGAACTTCAGGACTGAGAGGGTCACTTTTGACGTTGCTAATTTTCCATTACCTTACAATGGGATACTCGGCCGTCCAGCACTCGCCAAGTTCATGGCAGCCTCTCACTATGCATACAACGTACTGAAGATGCCAGGCCCGATAAGTGTCATCTCTGTCCCTGGCGACAAGAAGGATGCTCTTATCTACGCCGACAAGATCTACCGGGAAGCAGCAGCAGCAATAGATCGCAAATCACTTGCCGTTGAAGCTCCCGGGGCGAAGAAGAAGACCAAGTCCGGCAAGAGTTCTGATGCCCACTCCGGCAAGCCCACCTCTTCGGAGTGCTACGCTACCGTCGAGGACGCACCATCGAGCTCCACCGGCAAGTGTAAGAAGACAATGGCAGCTCCACCAGAGACCAAGAAGGTGTCCGCCAAGGAGGACGGCACTGACGGTACCTTCACCATCAGTGCCACTCTCGACCCTAAATAGGAAAGCGCGCTCGTTGCTTTCCTGCGGGCGAGGTCGACGTGTTTGCGTGGCAACCGTCTGACATCCCCGGTGTTCCCAGGAAAGTCAGGAAACAGGCAGTGGAGCACCAAGAATTCATTGCAGAAGAGATCAAGAAATTGGAAGCAGCAGGCCTTGTCAGGGGAGTGCTCCATCCTACATGGTTGGCCAATCCTGTAGTCGTGCGTAAGGCAAACGGGAAATGGAGGCTTTGTATCGAATTTACCAATGTTAATAAAGCTTGTCCCAAAGACCCATTTCCCTTGCCGCGCATCGACCAGATTGTTGACTCCACAGCCGGATGTGACTTGCTTTCATTTCTTGATGCATACTCAGGATACCATCAGATCTTCATGGCAGAAGAGGATGAGGAGAAGACCGCATTCATCACCCCATGTGGCACATACTGTTTCGTACAGATGCCTTTCGGTTTAAAGAATGCTGGTTCAACATTTGCAAGGGTAGTCCATGATGCTTTTGAGCCGCAAATGCACAGAAATGTGGAAGCCTACATGGATGACATAGTGGTCAAGAGCAAGGACAAGGCGACTCTGATTCAAGATTTAGACGAAACCTTTGCAAGTCTGCGCAAGATCAACCTCAAGCTTAACCCCGAGAAGTGTGTGTTTGGAGTCCCTTCCGGCAAGCTTCTCGGGTTCTTCGTGTCTCAACAGGGAATTGAAGCCAATCCCGACAAGATCAAGGCCATTGAGCAGATTGAAGCACCAAAGCGCGTCAAGGATGTACGAAGACTTGCCGGTTGCGTAGCTGCTCTCAGCAGGTTTATCTCTAGATCTGCTGAGCGCGCCCTGCCATTTTTCAAAATTTTGAAAAAGGCAGGTCCAATGAAATGGACTCCAGAGGCGGAGGCTGCGCTGCAGGACTTGAAGAGATACCTGTCCTCCACTCCAACACTTGTCGCACCTAAGCCACAAGAGAAGTTGCTGCTATATATAGCGGCAACCAATCAAGTGGTTAGTGCTGCATTAGTAGCGGAAAGGGAGGCAGATGATGAGCCAGCAACCATGGCAGATGCATCCAGCGACAAGCAGGGGACTTTGCTGGCAAGCTCTGGTCTCGACAAAGATGGATTTGCGCAGGAGCATGAGAAGATGCAGAAAAGGATGGTGCAGCGCCCAGTTTACTTTGTCAGTTCCCTTCTGTAGGGGGCTAGGTCAAGGTACTCTGGTGTGCAGAAATTGCTTTTCGGCCTTCTCATGGCCTCGAGAAAGCTGTGCCATTACTTCCAAGCACATGAGATCACAGTCGTCACTCGTTTTCCGCTGAAGAGGATACTGCAAAATCCAGAAGCAACAGGCAGGATTGTCGAGTGGGCACTGGAACTGTCGAGCTTTGGCCTCAAGTTTGAAAGCACTTCAACTATCCAAAGTAGAGCATTGGCAGAATTCATAGCAGAATGGACGCCAACACAAGATGAAGAAATTCCAGAAACGAGCATCCCCGTGAAAGAAGCAAGCAAAGAGTGGCTGATGTACTTTGATGGTGCCTTCTCGCTGCAAGGCACCGGTGCGGGCGTGCTACTTGTCGCACCCACCGGAGAGCACCTCAAGTACATAGTCCAGATGCACTTTCCCAAGGAGCAAGCAACGAACAATACAGCAGAGTATGAAGGCTTGCTTGCCGGTCTCAGGATCGCAGCAGACCTTGGGATCAAGAAGCTCATTGTTAGGGGTGACTCGCAGCTTGTCGTCTGCCAAGTGAACAAGAATTATCAGAGTTCGTTGATGGAAGCTTACACTGATGAAGTGAGAAAGCTAGAAGAGCACTTTGACGGCCTATAGATGGAACATGTTCCAAGAGCTCAGAATGACATCGCCGATGGCCTGTCGAAGTGCGTTGCGCTTAAGTTACCTGTCGAACCAGGGATCTTTGTGCTCAAGCTGACTCAACCATCTGTAACACCATCAACTGGACAGAGCAAGAAGAGGAAGTTGATTTCTGGTGACTATTTTCCGGTAGAGCTCCCCGAAGCCGTCACCAAGAAGGTCATCAAAATCAACACCAAGAGTGCTGAGGGGCAGTCTGCTCCGGCGAGCCCTAGGGTTTGTTCCGTTGAAGCAGACGCTCCCGAAAAGTTTTGCTCCGGCAAGCTTGCCGGGGAACATCAAGCTCCGGCTAAGCCACAGGTTCTTACCATAGAAGCGGATGTTCCCGCAGCAGCATATGTGCCTTTAGTCCTTATTGTCGAGCCGCAAGCTCCAGCATGGGCACAACAAATTGTTCGTTTCCTTCAGAGAGGAGAACTTCCCGAAGAGCAAGAAGAAGTGGAAAGAGTAGCCCGGCAGTCAAGTATGTACCAGTTTGTCGACAGCACACTGTACAGAAGAAGACTCAACGGCGTGA
This sequence comes from Triticum dicoccoides, assembly GCF_002162155.2. Lineage (NCBI taxonomy): Eukaryota > Viridiplantae > Streptophyta > Magnoliopsida > Poales > Poaceae > Triticum > Triticum dicoccoides. The sequence goes on along the minus strand of NC_041385.1, from coordinate 301,286,809 downwards.
AATTGAAGTGTATTCGCCGGGAAGAAGGACAAGAGCTGTTGGCAGAGATACATGGAGGCATATGTGGTCACCACATTGGCGCAAGAGCGCTTGCCGGCAAAGCGTTCCGGCAGGGTTTCTTTTGGCCGACAGCCCTCCAGGATGCAACTGCACAAGTAACCAAGTGTGAAGCGTGCCAGTTCCATTCCAAGTAGATACACCAGCCAGCTCAAGCTCTCCAGATGATCCCTTTATCCTAGCCATTTTCGGTCTGGGGGCTCGACATCCTCGGCCCCTTTCCCCGAGCTGTCGGGGGTTTGAGTACTTGTACGTTGCAATTGACAAGTTCACAAAGTGGCCGGAAGTGGAAGCAGTGAGGAAGGTGCTAGCACAGTCAGCAGTCAAGTTCTTTAGGTTGATTGTTTGCCGCTTTGGGATCCCTCATAGAATCATCACCGACAACGGCACGCAATTCACGAGCCGCACCTTCATGCAGTACGTCCAAGATCTTGGCGCCAAGGTCTGCTTCGCTTCTCTTGCTCATCCGAGAAGCAACGGCCAAGCGGAGAGGGCAAATGCTGAAGTGCTACGCGGGCTCAAGACCAGAACTTTCGACAGGCTGCACAAGTGCGGAAAGAACTGGATTGAGGAGCTGCCAGTGGTTCTTTGGTCGATCAGGACAACGCCAAATCGAGCCACTAGCCAGACACCTTTCGCTCTAGTCTATGGAGCAGAGGCAGTTCTCCCCACGGAACTCGTATACGGGTCACCTCGAGTGCTCTCTTATGATGAGCTTGAGCAAGAGCAGCTGCGACAAGATTACGCGCTGCTCCTTGAGGAAGACCGTCTTCAGGCCGCTGTACGAGCTGCTCGATACCAGCAAGCTTTGCGCCGCTACCATAGCCGCAAAGTTAATGCCAGAAGCTTTGAGGAAGGCGACCTTGTTCTTCGGCGCGTTCAGTCCGCCAAGAATTCCAACAAGTTGACGCCAAACTGGGAAGGCCCTTACCGGGTGAAACGAGTCACTAGGCCTGGCGCTGTCCGCCTTGAGACCGAAGATGGCATTCCGGTGAGCAACTCCTGGAACATCGAGCATCTTCGTAAGTTTTACCCGTAGGGCGCGGTTGCATGTAATCCTTTGTACAAAGCCGGGCGCAGACCCTGTGCATAAGTAAAACTCATGTGCTCCGCACATCTTGTCAATATCATGCTATCTACTTTACTTTTGCATGCGTTGTCTGACATTTTGTGCAGCACCTACCCCCGGTAAGCAATAACGAGCCGTAAGGCTCCATATCTTTATTTTCTCTTCTTTCTTTTTCTCAAAAAGGAAAGGAAGGTTCCCTCGCACACAAGTTTGCCGGGGGGAAAGGAGAAGATAATGGTGTGGACCAGGCATCATTCAAGGATGGTGTGGACCAAGCATCGTTCAAGGAAGTTTTGCCTTACCGGAAAGCAAGCGACAGAAAAGCTAAGTTGCCAAAGTTTGAGCAATCAGTTTTTAAATTTTTAAGTTATATTCCTTGAACGATCGTACTTCGTATGGAAAACCTGTGCGCGGAGGAACCAACTCGTAGCTAGTGGCGCCCTTACTTTGTTTCGAGTCTGCTCAATAACTTAAGTGAGCTGCGACTAGTTGCCGGTAGCGACACCGCCAGAAGGCTGCTGACGTCCCGCACTCAGCGCTCGCGGCTAAGGTGCCTGCGCCGGCAAGTTCCCTAAAAGCGTAGGGCAAAGACATACAAAGGAAGGGATCAAGTAAAGGAAATAACACAGCAATCTCTACCCAAAATAGAGTTATATTACAAGATAGCTTGTCGCAGCTCTAAGAGATTGTTCTCATGACATGACTAGCAGCGACAAAGAAAAAGAGAAAACGGGCGGCCTAATCTACGCGATCGCCCTCAACCCTCTTGATCCCGCTCACCTTGTCCACAATGGGTGCGACAAGGGCCTTGAGCGCTTCCAGATCAGCATCCGGCGGCAAGGACTTGAGGACGTTGGTGAAGTTGAGGCCTGGGTTGCGGAAGGCCACCTTCATCAGCACCTTCTGGAGAGCTCCTGCGCAGATCTTGCACGACTCGTCCGCCAGCTGCTTTGGGATCTTCTCCCGGAGTCGCTGGAGGGCCGTCGCCACGCCTTTGAAGAACAAGCTGAGCTTGGCGCTGGGTTGGAGGTGCTCGTCGGAGGAGTACCTGATATCCTCCATCCCCAGCTGCGCCAGCTCCCCGTTGATGGCGGCGGCAAGATCCACAAGACCCTCGGTCCAGTGCTCCACGGTCTCCGTGAAAGCGTCATGGGCGGCAGCAGCACTCGCCAGCAGTGCCTCATCGGCCTTGATATTCTCCGACAAGGCCACCTCCCGCTCCCTGGCGCCGTCCAGCGTCTGAGTCAAAGTAGGCAACTTCAACTCGAGATCTGCATTGGAATCCTTGGCGGCGCTGAGCTCCTTGCTCCTCTCGGCGAGAAGACCCTGCAGCTCACCATGAGCGGCAGCGTCCTTCTCGCACTCGCGCTTGAGAGCGGCAAGCTCCTCGCCGCTCGCCCTGAGATCAGCCTCCAGCTGCGCTACCTTCGTCTCCAGCTCCTTCTTGGCGGCCTCGGCAGCTTCGGCAGCATCCCTTGCTTCCTTGAGAGCCCCGCCAATTGCTTGCTCGCGCGCGGCAAGCTCATCCTCGTGGCTGTCAAGGTTGACCTTGCGCTGCGCCAACTCTCCTTCCTGCGCAAATAGATTTTCAGCGACAAGCCGTTGCTTCTCTTCAACTTCAGCCTTCTCGAGGAGGAAGGCTTTCCGCTCCTCGAGAAGTTGCTCCCGCTCCTCCGCCAGGGACCGGAGAGCTTCCTGCCTGAGACCCCGGAGCTCCTCCGCACGCTTCTCGATATCCACTCCCGCCTTCGCGATGAGTGCTTCTCGGGATGCCAGCTTGGCTTGTCGGGCGTGGTAGAGCGACAGCAGCTTCCACAGCAGCCGCTCCTCCTCAGACTCGTCGCTGGTGCTGCTTGGCGCGTCGACCAGCGTCAGCCCAGTGGAGGCGAGCACTTCTCCGTCCAAAATTTCTCCTTCGACCGGTGCCCTGGAGCTTGACGCCCAGGGGAGCTTGATGAAGATACTGTCGCTGGCCTTCAAGTAGGCGCCGGGCTGGGGCTCTTCGGAGCCTGGCGCTGCAGCATCGGCGGAGGGATCGGTGGTCGGCGCAGCGCCTGGCGCTCCTGCGGCCTCGGGTCCATCAGTGCGATCGCCGGATCCCTCACCAGCTTCTGCGGCGGCAGCCTTGGCGGCCTCTTCGCCGGCGGGATCAGCAGCGCCGGCCTCTTCTTCGGTGGCGGCGGCGTCATCGTTGTTGCCGCGCGCGTTCTCCTCGCCGGCGGCCTCGGTTTCCATCGGCTCTGTGGCAGGTGGATCTGGCGACTGAAGAGGGGAGAAAGGTCAAGCAAATATTCAAAAAGAAAATCAGAAGAAGAAGAACCCAAGGGAAGTTTTCAGGCAAGAGGATTACCTGTGCTAGGATCTGCGGTCGAGGTCTCAACCACGAGAGGATCGCCAGTGCTGTCCCTTGCCGGAGAACTGCCCCTTGCCGGAGAATTCTCCCTTGCCGGAGAACGCTCCCTTGGCGGTGTAGTAGACGCAGATGGCATTTCGGGAGCGGCCGCCGGGCCCTCCTGGTGAGGCTGCTCTGCTCCTGCACAAACCAGCAATCAGATATCAACAAGGAAAGATCACCTATGCACGCCTGACAGCATGAAGTAAACAATATACTTACGTGGGGGGCTGCGCTGGGGGCTGCTTTGAGGAATGGTTGCCTGGTCCGACAAGGTGGTCTCGGACATGTCCTCTGCCGTCGCGGTGGGGTCGTCCTCGATGACAATCACCGGGGCCTTGGCTCTCTTCGCCGCTCTCTGGGCCAGCGTCCTGAAAAGGAATAGGTTCAGAGTGAAGCAAATCAGATACACGACAACACAACAAAAATTGAAGAACTACGAGAACAGCGAAGTCTTACTCTTCTTCTTCCTCGTCGGAGCTGAGCGCGGAGAGATCGAAGTCCGGCTCACCTCCGGTGCGACGAGGCGGAGAATTAGGCTCCCTTGTCCGCTTGGCAGGAGCAGTGGCGGTGGACCGGGAAGACCCCGCTCCGTTTGCCGCAGCGGCGTGAGGCGCTCCCGCGACAACAGTGCTTGCCGCGGTAGAGCGTGTCACGCGGCTCGGCGGCTGTTGACCCGTCTACCGCCCCGCTACGTCCACGGCCTTGCGGAGACGCCTTCTTGGTGGAGCTGGGGGCTCCGCTTGCGGCAAGCTATCTGAAGGTTCGGGCCCGACAAGCTCTCCCTCGCCGGGCTCGCTCGGCTCAGCTTCAGGCCCGGCAAGCTCTTTTTCGCCGGCGAACTCCTCTCGCTCGGCAAGGCTTGCCGCCTCTGCTGCCTCTGCCTCCTCCACGGTGAATCCAAACTCACCCGCGGCAGCGGCTGCCGCCGCCTCTTCCAGCCTAGTGGCGATGCGCTGCATCTCCGCGTCGGTAGTGTCGCGGGTGAGGCTCTTCTGCTCGTCAGCGCGGACCGCCACTTCAACCAAGCCGTCAAAGAAATCCCGCACGACATCGTCTGCAGGCTCTTGCCGAGTCGGGACGATTCCGTGCGAGTCGCATAGCGGCATCATTGCGCGGATGCGGTCGAGCGAGGAGTTGTTGCAAAACGGAACGACGCTCCTCGGCAACATGAATGGATGTTGAGGATCGCGCTTGAACAACTCCAGGAGCATCGCATCCAGCTCCAAGACGGTGAAGTTGAAGTTGAGGCCAGGGCGCAGCCTCATGATATCCGCCGAGTTCTGGAACTCCCAGGCGGGTCTCCCCCTCTCTTGCAGGGGGGCGATGCGACGACGAAGTAAATCTGCGCCAACAGCGCCTACGGTGAGCCCGGCAAGCCTGAGGTGAAGGATCCGAGTAATGGCAATCTTCAGCCTGTCGTCTTCCGGGGCAACGTTGCCGCGCGCTATTGGGGCTTGTTGGAGGGCGGTAAATGGCTGCGGGTTCTCCTCGATGATCCAGCACCACTCTGCTCTCCATTCCTCCCACTTGCTGCAGAGCTCTCCCTCCAGATAGGCTTCCTTCTTGCCGACTCTCGAGATCCAAGGAATTCCGCCGGCAAGGGGCTCCCCTCTCTCAACCCGGGGCATAAAGAAGTGGCGGAAAAGAGCTACGTTTGGATGGACTCCGACAAAGTTTTCGCAGAGATGTGCGAAAACTGCCATGGTCAGAACGGCGTTGGGGGTGAAGTCAAGGAGGCGCAATCCGTAGGTGTTCATGATATCACAGAAGAATTCAGAAAAGGGCGGGCAGAGCCCGCAGTAGAAGGATAGCGTGAAGAAGGGATATCCGTTCGGAGCTAGTCTCGAAGCGGCGGCCGGCAGTACCTTCGTGCGCGGATGCGCTCGCGTCTCCGTCGACCAGAAGAGGTAGTAGTACTCCCTCAGCTCTTTCGCGCCTAGCTGAGGGGGGAAGATGGCCCGCTCCTTCTGCAGCGCCGCGAGCCGCTGCGGCTCGACCGATTTCACGCCCTTCCCCTTGTCGGCTTTCAGAGCCATGGCGAAGGTGGTGGGGGAGATCGGCGGCGTTGGTGGTGCTGGTGGCAATGGGGGGCGGAGCGCTCCTCTCTTTCAGCTTCGGGAAGAAGGGGGGAGCGGCGGAGATTTGTGAAGATTGGAGTAACAACCGGCAGGATGGGCAAACTGCCCCTGTTTCCCCTGCTTATAAAGAGGGAGGGGGCGGACGTTTCGTCCTTCCGAATAAAGAAACCACCCACGATCTCTCCCACGACACCGCATTCGACACATGCCGTTGGGGGAGGGCACGGTGGATACGGAGTAAGATATGGCATGACCCAGGACGCGCGTGCCCGTGCCCTGTTTTGGGCCTGGCCCAACAGCGCTCGGCACCGTGTGTGGCCCAGGCCCGGGGGCTCCTGTCGGTGTACTAGAATAGGGGTACCCTAGTATCCCGAACTTGTGCACGGGCAGTTGCAGCGCCCCGCGGCAAGGCTTGCCGGGTGACCGCCAAGGTCCTCCGTGGTTCCTTTGGAGCCATTCTAGAACAAAATATTTAAGCCAAGGAGACAAGGCCCCAGCAAGAGGAGCTTGCCGGGAAGGCCAATCAAGGCATCACAAGGAACTTGCCGAGACGCGCCGCACATCCCGGCAAGGCCCGGTGAGCGACAAGCTTTCGGGCGCGGCAAGACAACGACCGCGGCAAGGCGCTTGCCGCGGCAAGCGGCCACTCTGTACCTACGCTCCAGCACATCCACCAACGTGTCGCCCTGGGGGCCTTTCCAGGCGCGCGTGGCGAGAGGCTGTGCAGCCAACGATGCGCGGTGGCATGCGACGCTGACAAGATGGCCATCGTGGCGAGCGATGGCGTCCCTGACGGTCCCTTTTTGCACTGTTTGGGCGACGCAGACGGGCATTTAATGCCTTTGTCCCCTGCCATCAGGGTTAGGTAGGATACACTGTGCAGGTAGCTATACCAACCACCCCTCTTTTTCCATTTTTACCCTTGTCTACTGTCAGGACCCCGACTCAATGCCACACCGACCTAGCATGTAACACCTCATATCACTTTGCGGCCTCACGCACGGTATTCCCATGGGTGTCGCCTTACCTTTGCCCGGGACCGTTTGCGCCTTTTGGCACACGTATATGACAGTGTCGCTAGCATCCATATGATAAGGAGCCCGGGCTGACATGGCTAGTCGTAAACCCAAAGTGGCACAGACTTACAGGGACAGGCATCCATGACCCAGCATCGAACGTGTCGGTCATCAGCGAGTGAATCCAGGCTGTAGCACTGGGCTAGCAGGACTCCGGTGAACCGGGCTGTAGCGGGCTAACAGGACTCCGATATTCATCGCGTGACATTTCCCCGAAGGGACAGACACAGGAACGAAGAAGGACACATGCCGGCCAGCCTAAGTGTTCCGGAGCAGTAGCAAGCTACCAAGGCTCAATGGAAACACTAGGAGACATTTCCCGGTAAGAGAGGCTACTAAAGATAAACAACTAGATGGTCAGATCCCACACATACCAAGCATTTCAATAACATACACACAATATGCTCGATATGTGCAAATACAACATGGCATCACAACATGACTCTATGACTCAAGTATTTAATCAATAGGCTCCGAGGAGCGAGATATTACAAACATGGGTCTCATGACCCAACAATCAGAGCATACAAGTCAAAGCACAAGCGGAAGCTATCATGTCTGGGTACAGACATCTATAACTGAAAAAGGCTGAGAAGCCTGACTATCTACCAGATCCTGCCGAGGGCACAAGATCGTAGCTGAGGTAACAAGCTAAACGTCGAAGTCCACGCGGAACTACTAGTGAGACCGAAGTCTCTCTGCAAAAACATAAAATAGGCAAACGTGAGTACAAATGTACCCAGCAAGACTTACATCAGAACTAACTACATATGCATCATTATCAACAAAGGGGATGGTGGGGTTTAACTGCAGCAAGCCAGCTTTGACTCGGTGGCTATCCTAAACTACGACTGCAAGCGACTCTTTTGAGGTGGCGCACACGAGTCCACATATTCACCATATCAATACACCACTATGGAACCGCTCCCGTCTCCCTACGAGAACGCCATCCATAGCACTCACGCTTATCTTGCGTATTTTAGAGTATCCACTTTCACTTGTCTATGAACTGATATAAGCAACCCAGAAGTCCTTTTCCGCGGACACGGCTATTCGAATAGATTAGGTTAACCCTGCAGGGGTGTACTTCTTCACACACGCTCCCACCACTTACCGCCGTTTACACGACATGTACTCGGCAACCTTCAAGCGGAAGCCCAACGTGGGTGTCGGCCACGGCCTACCTAAACACTCGAGTCTCTAGTCCAGGTTTATCGCCTATTCGGGTTCCATCCATGAGGAGATCCGGCCGGAGTTTCGCTCACAGCCCCAAACGATGTGAACAGGGTTCCGTGACACCAAACGGGCGCCCGGTTTACCCGGCCACGTGCCTACCGCATCACAGCCCACCCCTACGGTCAGCGCTGCGCACGGCCTCCAGCATACTAAAAACACCAGAAACTACTTGCAACTCCTGGACAGAGGACAAGGGTGATCAAGAAGCCGAGAGGGTCCATTGGTTTCGGGCCCAATGCGTGGTAGTAGCTGAATCATGGATCACAAACACAGAACTCAGTTCCTGAGGACGGCTGCAATGAGACAACCCACCATGTACTCCTACATGGCCTCTCACCGCTACCTTTACCAAATCGTATTCACACACTTAGCTCACACACAGTAGGACATGTTCACACACCTCTGATTCATCCCGGATGAATCAGACCTGACTCAACTCTAAGTAGTAGCAGGCGTGACAAACAAGCATGAATGAGTAGGCACAACAGGGCTCAAACAACTCCTACTCATGCTAGTGGGTTTCATCTATTTACTGTGGCAATGACAGGTCATGCAGACGATAAAGGGGTTCAGCTACCGCAGCAAGTAACAAATGAATCGATGTTGTCCTAATGCAGTAAAAGAGAGCAGGAGCGAGAGAGTAGGATTGTATCGGAATGAACAAGGGGGTTTTGCTTGCCTGGCACTTCTGAAGATAACATTGAGTCTTCATCAGTGTCAACGATCACATCATCGGTATCGCGTCTATCGAGAGGGGACAAATACCGGCAACACAGAAAAACACAATCAATGCAATGCACAAAATGATGCATGCTATGACATGGCAATATGAATGTGTTTTGAGCTAATGTAACTAGCAACAAGTTAAATGGGGTTGGTTTGAATACAAGATTCAAATTCAAACTCCATATGTGATTATTTAAATGCCCTTTATTGGTTTTGTCCAAAACAGAGGACAACATTGTTCAAACATGCATGAAAATGCTACAGATGGATTCCTTGAATTTTTCTGATAATTTTTCATATATAAATTATTTAATTTGGAGTTACGGTTAATTTTCTATGATTTATAGAGGTTTTAGCTATTTTCTGAAATTATTAAATCATTTAAGATTTATTTAAATTCCAGAAAGGAATTATTGCGTCATCATGACCTCATAGTGACGTCAGCAGGTCAACGGGAGCCGTCCAGGTCAAACTGACCTGTGGGCCCTGCGTCTCAGTGTCTGGACTAACTAACCTAATTAAAATTAACCCTAACTAACTTAGTTAGCCGGGCGGGGCCCGCATGTCAATGAGTCAGTGGCTTAACTAAAATAGTTATTAAATTAACCCAAAGTTAGCAGGGGACGGGCCCACACGTCGGTGACCCAGGGGGGTCAAATCCCTGGTCAACCGGGCTAATCCACCGGCGTCTAACCGCCGGCAACGACCAGACGCGGCGGTGGCTCGCCGGAATGGCTGCTCCGGCGCCCATTCGACGCGCGGAGGGGTTCTACAGGGAGCTCAAGCTCGTGCGCATCCAATGGAGCAAGCCAGAGGAGCTGGGGTGGCCTGAGTCGACGGCGGCGAGCTCCAAGGCGGCGGCCGGAGTTCGGGCACCTGCGGGTTTGGCGTTGTGGTGCTCGGGAGGGGAAGCTGGTGGGTTCTACGTGCTCCTGGTGAGGTTTGGAGCACGGTGGTGTGCCCGGCTTTGAGCCACGATGGCTCTGGCCACGACGGTGACGAGGCACGACGGCGGCGAGCTCTCGGGTCCGGCGGAAGCAATGGCTAGAGCGGCCAAACGACATGGGAAGAAGAGGGGAACGGTTCAACGGCTCACCGCGAGTCCAACGAGCGCAAGGGCGAGGCCGGGGACGCTGTGTGGGCGGCGAATCAAGCGACGACGGCCGTCGGTGCAGAGGAGGAAATGGCGTCGGTGACGGTGCTCCAGGGCGTCCGGCGTCTTGTGGCTCCGTGGTAGGGACGGGGACGTCACGGCGGAGCTCGGGGGCGCGTCGGAGAGGCGAGGGAGGACCTGTGGCCGCGGTGGTTCTAGTCGGCGGCAATGGCTGTGTTCGGGTTCGGGCGAGAGAGAGGGAGCAGAGGGGCGGGGCCTCGAGGAAGAGTGAGAGGGGTCCGAGGGGGTGGCGTGGCGCACCTAGCGACGTCCAGGAGCAAGCGGCAAGCATGAGGTGGCCAGCGCGTGCGCGCGCGCGTCGGGCACACGCCCTCCTGCCTACTGGCAGGAGGTTGAAGACGGTGGCGACTGCAGTGGGCTGGGCCGCATAGTGCTGGACCAGCACAGGAGCTGGGCCGGCTCTGGTGGGCTGCACGGGTGAGGCCAGGTAACTTCCTTCTCCAATGTTTTCTTTTATTTAATCTGTTTTGCCACTGTTTGAATTTAAAAATAATTCAAACAATGCCAAAAACTCCTCTGAAAATATTTATGCTGCTTAATGGACTTTTCCAAAAGCACATAAAATATTTCAGGGTATTTGGAAATATATTCTATACAAGTTATGAATATAGTTCCAAATGCAAATAAAGTAATGATTTAAATTCAGTGCTCAAAATATTCCTCAAAAATGTTCATTATTTTTGGTTTGGTGCAAAACCCTTGCCAAAATATAACCAACATTATTTAAGGCCATTTTGAAAACATTGAATGCATTTACCAGGGTTCTTTGCCCCTCTTTTATTTAAGTTTTTGGGGCTTCCAAAATTCCTCAGTTCAAGTTTCAGAAATTTAAATATGATGCCTGGATGAAGATGCAACTATTTACAAACAACATTCTAGGGCTGTGACATCTACTTTGCCACCTGTCGGTGACCCCTTGAGCATATAAAAGGAGGCCCATGCGCAACGTAGAGGGGGGTTCGGAACCAGAAAGCACTCACGCTCGGTCTCGTTAGCAGCTCGAGTGTACGGTAGCACTCAGCGCTCCCGAGCAAGAACTCAATATAATCAGACAAGCAGCAGTAGGAGTGTTATCTCTCCGGAGAGCTCCGAAGCTGGGTAAACTGCTCGTGTGTTTCGCCTCGATCCGCTCTTCGTGCAATCTCCGCCCCCCGCCGAACCGAAAGGGGCTCGGTCCGCCGGTCCCATAGGTGTTCGTGGATCAGCTTCCCCGACAGTACCATTATTTTATTGTGTGCTTTTGTTTATCTTTCTATCACTACGAGATTTGAACCTTGCATTTAACTGCCAAGGGATTGACAAACCCTTGTTTGCATTGGGTGCAAGTATTTTGTCATTTTGTGTGTAGGTGTTGTTCATGAGGTCTTGCATGGTTCTCCTACTGGATTGATAACCTTGGTTCTTAATTGAGGGAAATACTTATCTCTATTGTACTGCATCATCCTCTCCTCTTCGGGGAAATCCAAACACAGCTCACAAATAGCATGAAGAATTTCTAGCATTGTTGCCGAGGAGACATCAACAAAACCTATCAAGTTCCATCGCATAAACTTTCATCTCCTTGCATTTACTTTCATTTTCCATTTGCCTCTCATTTTCATCTTCCCCACTTATTAAACGTTTTCACAAAAACCGAAATATATTTTCCGTTTGCCTTTCTGCTTCTTTGCTTGTTTGTTTGCTTGGTCGCAATATCTCAAGAACATACAAAGTTATTTGAGTTTTTTAATACTAATAATAATGATTTTACTAGTACTCCAATTGCTTCTCCCGCCACTAGTGCGGAGTCATGTGATATTAATGCTGCTTTGCTAAATTTTGTTATGAAAAACAATTTTTTGGTAGTCCTAATAAAGATGCTGCAACCCATCTTAAAACTTCCATTGAATTGTGTGATACACAAAAGAAAAAAGATGTGGATAATGATATTGTCAAATTAAAATCATTTCTGTTTACACTACGAGATCGCGCTAAAACTTGGTTTTCATCCTTGCGACAAACTAATATTTATTATTGGGATATGTGTAAGGGTGCTTTTATTGCCAAGTATTTTCCTCCTGCAAAAAATATTTCTCGTAGAAATCAAATTTTGAATTTTAAGCAACTTGAGCATGAACATGTTGCCCAATCTTGGGAGAGGATGAAATTAATGATAAGAAATTGCCCCACTCATGGTTTAAGTTTCTGGATGATCATACAAATTTTTTATGTGGGATTGAACTTTGTTTCTAGAAATCTTTTAGATTCCACCGCGGGGGGTGGGGAGTGGGGGTACATTTATGGAAATCACGCTAGGAGAAGCTACAGAATTGCTTGATAATATTATGGCAAATTATTCCCAATGGCATATTGAAAGATGTCCTACAAGTAAAAAAGTGAATTCTACTGAAGAAATTAATACTTTGCGTGATAATGTAGATGCACTTATGAAAATGGTTGCTAATAAGAGTGCTCATATTGATCCTAATTATGTGCCATCTTTTACTTTGATTGAGCTAAATAATGATCCGGTAGATTCAACTTTGTCTCGTGAAACAATTTCAATAGTAATTGCTTATAGAGTAAATTTTAAGCGTAGGCCGTTTCGTGGAAATTCCTCTAATAATTAAGGCAATTCCTATGGTAATTCTTATAATAATAATAATAGGATTCCCTATGATTTTAAAGTAATATTAAAGAATTTATTAATTCTCAAAAAGTTTTCAATACTATGACTGAGGAAAAAATGAGTAAAGTTGATGATATGGCTAGGAACATGGATAGAATTGTGCATGATGTGGAAAATCTCAAATCTAAATTTTTTCTGCCCAAGCTTGATATTAATGAGTCTATTAAATCTCTCTATGTCTCTATTTATGAAAGTAAAGAAAGAACTGCTAGGTTGAGGGCTAAGCAAGAATTCTTAGAAAAAGCGATCCCGCCCACTTTTTATCGTAATAATGATGAAGATATTAAAATCATTGGTGTCTCACCCATTGAATCTTTTTTTATAAATATAAAACTTGATGTAAAGGGGACTAAATATGAGTCATATTTAGTTAGAGGCGTCCCCATTGTTCGGGGGGTGATGATCTTAATGATTTTTTTTCAAAAAGTGGGTTTGGAGAGGTCAACACTTTTAAATAATGATGCACCCACTACTTTGGATTTCAAGAATTTCAACTATGATAGTTGTTTTTTAATTGAGTGTATTTCCTTGTTGCAATCCATGATAAATTCACCCAATTCTTATGAACAAAATAAGGCTTTTAGTAAACGTACTATAGAAGCTGTGATGAAAGCTTTAGAAGAAAAGTTAGAATTGGAGGTTTCAATACCTAGGAAATTATATGATGAATGGAAACCTACCATTAAATAAAGATAAAAAATTATGAGTGCAATGCTATATGTGATTTGGGTGCTAGCGTTTCCACAATACCAAAATCTTTATGTGATGTTCTAGGCCTTTATGATTTGGATGAATGTTTTCTTAATTTGCACTTACAGGATTGATATGTCTTCCCCATATCTACTTTTCATAACGCTTTTGCTCTTGTTTTGGACTCTAATTTGCATAATTTGAATGAAACAAACCCCGACTGACGTTGTTTTCAGCAAAACTACCATGGTGTTGTTTTGTGCAGAAAAAAAGTTCTCGGAATGGAACGAAACTTTTTGGAGAATTATATTGAAATAAAAGAAAAATTATGGAGCCAAGAACCACCGGAGGGGGGCTCCTGGTTGAGCACAACCCACCAGGGTGCGCCACCCCCTCCAGGCAGGCCCAGGTGGGTTGTGCCCACCTGGTGGTCGCGTAGAACCTAACTCCGATGCTATAAAAACCTATTTTTGGAGAAAAAAATAAGGGAGGAAGTTTCATCGGGTTTCACCTCGTCCTTAGAGCCGCCGCTGTGGGAGTCCTGGACTAGGGGGTCCTCGGGCGTCCGATCTATTGATGTGGGATCGGCGGATAGGCCGTCAAGATAGATGGCAGAAGATTGTGACACGTGTCCGGTGGGGACTCTCACATGTGTGGATGGCAAGTATAGGTGTCCGGATATATTATTCCTTTCTGTAAAACTGACTGTGTACAACCCTAAGCCCCTCCGGTGTCTATATAAACCGGAGGGTTAGATCGGAGGCAGGATCACAACATTGCTAGGCTAGTTATCTAGGGTTAGCCGAATCGATCTCGAGGTAGATCAACTCTTGTAAACCCTATACCCTCGAGTATAATCAAGCAGGAGTAGGTTAAACATTGTGTCCCTTAAGAGGGCCCGAACCTAGGTAAACATTGTGTCCCTTCTTCATAGTTACATTTGATCCTCAGACGCATAGCTTGGGCCGCCCTACCGAGATCTGCCGGTTTTGACACCGACATTGGTGCTTTCATTGGGAGCTCCGCTGTATCATCGACAGAAGGATCGATGGTTCACCTCTTTGTCAACGATGGCGCTGCATCGAGGGAGATCTTTCTTCCTGGACAGGTTTTTGTATTCGACGGCTTTGTGCTTCAAGCCAACTCTATCGGCCGCCTCGAGCAAGTCGATAGTCATGCCCGTGGCGACCAAATCAGGTTTGGAAACATGAATTATGTTGCTGGCATCCGAGGACACCTAGTCATCAATGGGTCCGCGGCCTCGGCTGCCACTCTATGTCCCCACCAAGAAGACTCTTTGGATCCCCTGTCAGATCCCATCCAGGGGTCAACAGCAACACCCACCGCGTCCTTAGATCTGGGGCAGGTCTCATCGTCCGAAGACAGGAACATAAGCCCCGTCGGACTTGTTCCCCTTACGGAACTACCTACCAAAGAACCAAATGCGGGCTTAGACTTGTCTCTTGGTAACCATTCCAAACTACCGAGGTCTGCTCTTAGCGGGTCCGATCAAGCGCTCTGTGCCGAACACAGCCCAGTAGACCCGAAGTTTCTTTTCACACTTACGCTCTTAGATGAAGCATTGGGTTTGATGCAGTGTCTTGCCATCACGGAGGCTTTACCTCCGAATTGTACCTAGCTCAGACTGGGCGCTGAGAGAGGGGAATTTTACGCCCCACCCACCACCCACTTGATAGCCATTGTCGAGGACTTAACCAACATGCTAGACTATACGTTCGAAGACATCGACGACATGGACGATGATGCAAACGCCAAACCAAGCCAAGTCCACCGGTCACGGGGCGTTGGACGACCACCTCAACCTACGATGTGTACATGGTGGACACTCCAAAGAATGACGAGGATCACCCGAGCCCAGATGAGGAAAAACCCGTTGATAAACCACCAAAGCACTGACATCAGCGGCGCCACTCACGATCGCGTCGGGCAAAGGATAGAAATACCGACACCGGAGATAATGAGACTCCGGACGATGCCGAAGATTGTGAATACCCTGTCAAGCCCATGTCCAAACATGATGAAAGGGAATAGGGTGAATATAGCCCTGGACATGCTGACAACGAAGATGCGGAGGACAACAACTACATGCCAGAATCCGAACAGGAGGTTAGCCATGGGGACGAAGACTTCATTGTCCTTGAAGAACCCCTCGACCAAGAACGCTTTAAGCGATAGCTCATTGCTACAGCCCGGAGCCTGAAGAGGAAGCAGCAACATCTCAGAGTAGAGCAAGACATGCTGAATCAAAGGTGGACAGAGGTCCTAGCCGCTGAGAAATACGGCCAAGAGCGACCTGTCAAAAGTTACCCTAGGCGCAAGCTGCTGCCTCAATTTGATGACGAAGTCCTTGAACCAGTAACGTCCAAATACAATCAGGCAGATCAACTAGACCGACCACCACATGGACGGGATAAAGTGGCATATCAAGCCGAGCACCAACCTGCACCGCCTCGCCAAAGAGGCAGGGAGACTATAGCCCGGGATATACATACGGCTTGCAACGTGACTTAGCCAATAAAGCTGGTCAAATCAGATCAATATACGGATCAAGGGGCCGCGCCCCGGCGTGACACAATGACTATGAAGCCCGGCGCGACGATCATTACTATGTTTGGGATCAGAACCAAACTCACATGTCAGCCGATCTCCGCCGCGACATTGCCCGATATAGAGGGGCCGCACACCCCCTGTGCTTTACCAATGAGGTCATGGAACACCAATTACCGGAAGGGTTTAAACCCATAACCATCGAACAGTATGATGGAACAACGGATCCGGCCGTCTGGATTAAAGATTTTCTTCACATTCATATGGCTCGAGGAGATGATCTCCACGCCATTAAATATCTCTCTCTAAAGCAGAAAGGACCAGCACGGCACTGGCTAAACAGCCTCCTAGAAAACTCCATTAGAACCTAGGAAGACTTGGACGATGCTTTTAGGGCTAACTTTCAGGGCACTTATGTTCGGCCACCGGATGCTAACGACTTGATTCACATAATTCAGCAGCCTGGCGAATCAACTCGCAAGCTTTGGAATCAGTTCTTAACTAAAAAGAACCAGATTGTAGACTGGCCGGACGCCGAAGCTTTCGCGGCCTTTAAGCATAGCGTCCGCGATGAATGGCTCGCCCGACACATTGGGAAGGAAAAGACGAAGACCATGGCAGCCATAACGGCACTCATGACCTGCTTCTGTGCGGGCGAAGGCAGCTGGTTGGCTCGGAGAAGCAACAGCTCAGGTGACCCTGGCACCTCTGAGGTGCGGGAAGGCAATGGTAAACCTTGGTGCAATAAAAACAACGGCGATGCATATGATACAGTAGTCAAATCCATATTCAGCAGTTCTAAGTCCGCTCAGCGGAAGAGAACCTTCAAAGGCAGCAAGGACGGTGACGGGGGTTAAACCCTGGGTAACCTCATCCACACCCCAGAAGATTTCAGAGACAATGGGGATAGTGTAGCCCCTCAGTCTAACTGATCGCAAGGCCGGCCCACATGACCGGCTGGTGCCAATAGGCCGACTCCTACCAGGCGGCCCCTTGCCTCCTTAATGTTTGCACCCACCTGCTAGGACAAGACAGGGCGTGGCAACAGTGCCACCTGCCACCCCCGAATCTCGGACGGAACATGGCCACAGTGCAGGCGTACCAGGCGGACACCCCTCGCCTAACACGACACTGTAGCCATGCGGCCCATGACGATGAATACGTCAGGCAGGGCCATGCCCCCCGACGAACAGTCGGTGTGGCCCGCAGGCGGCGGGCTCCACCTGCCCGCGTATCACCAGAAGGCGGCAAGGCCTGAGCAGGCGCCCGCAAGGGGAAGCTGGCTCCTACCAGGTGGCCGCCCCTCCAATTGGAGTCTGTGCACCATTAATAAGAAGTGGCGGGGTGTGGCTAAAGTGATCTCCTGCCAGGCGGCGGTACTGTAGCCATGTGGCCCTGACCAAGCTAACGTTATCAGAGGCAAGGCTATAGTGTGGCCTAGTCCTCCTGGCCCACAGGCGGCAGGCCCTACCTGTCGACTGAGACTGCGACAGTCATCGGGGCCCACCAGGCGGTAGGCCCCAGCTACCGGCAGAGAAGCCGCAGCCCAGAGACACTGACGGCCGGGTCCTACGACCAGTCGGATTACCATTGTACCCCTAGGGGGTAGGCCTATATAAACCCCCCAGGATCACCCATGCAAAGGGTTCAGCCCTTAGTTCCCTATACACCCACATAGCTAAGGGGAAGTAGAGCTAGCTTGCCTTCTTCCTCCTCTAGCCAAAACAGCTCAAGGAGCACCCTTGTAGCCCGCTATTGATTATAGTGATGTGAAGACCCCACAGAGCAGGATTAGGGGTGTTATCTCCATGGAGAGCCCTGAACCTGGATAAGACCCGATGTCGTTTGAGATCTTGCCAACTCCCGCTTCTAGAGCCCGGCAACATTCTATTGACCCCATACATGATTAGCCACCCGTTGGCATATGTAGAAGAAATATCACGACATTTGGCGCCCAGCATGGGGCAAGGCGCACCGTTGGGCGGAGACACGTTCTGGACAGGAATCCGTTTCCTTCCCCATGAGCACATCCAGCCCAACGTGCCCGATTGTGCTTGCGCTGATGCGTTGTGCGGTGTGGAGGCCGCCAGCGCTGCAAGCTCCCTCACCGATTTCCTCGGCGAAGTCCACCTCACTGATGAGCCCGCGCCCTACGCGGGTTTGGTCAGCTCCAAGAGCTGCCTCATCGACCTCCTCGGCAAGGTCCACATCGCAAAAGAGTTCGCCTCCGACCTGGAGTCCATCGGCTCCACCGACCCGCACGTCGAGATGGTCATTGACTCTGACCTGGCAGATGCTGATGCCTACCCCGACCACGTAGAGATCATCAACAACCCACTCCCTCGCGCGGACAACATCACCAGCGTAGCACCATCATGGAGGTGCTGGTCACTAGTTTGGGCAGAGCCTCTGCCAGAGCGGACCGGGATCCGATCCGGGCAGCCCTACGAGCGTTCGCCACTCTGGTTGAGGACGGCGCAGATAGTGCGACGCTGGAAACACACCTCATCTCGCTCCTCGACAGCGCCAACTAGTTGGCTGCCGCGAGATGCCTTACTGATGCCTAGCAGCGCGAGATCGATCGCGCCATAGGCGGCACTCCGGCTGCTGGAGACCCCAGCCGGCTAGGCGCAATTCGACAACGCGGCGCCGCCATCGCCGGCATGTTGGGAGCTGACCGACCGGTCTATGGTACCCCCATCGAGAACCTGCGCGGTGCCCAGGCGGCAGCGGATGAGCTGGACAATCTAGAGGGCAATGAGAAGCGCTGCATGACGGAGCGCCTCCATCGGCTCCTTGACGCGGCTGCCAGACAGCAGAAAGCCGGCCGCCGCATGATGGAACCCGGCGTGCAAGATGAGAACCGTCACCCTCGCTGAGAACACGGCGCAACCTCTTGGTCCCTGACAACCGGCTCTCACGGCCGAAGGAACCTGGATCCGGCTGCAAGCCACAGTCGGCGCACACACCTCATGATCGAGCGTGACCAAGACGGCCGCCCAAGAGCAGTGGAACGGTGCAACGACTGCCCATTTCCCCCACGTAGGGAGAGGCGCTCTGATATGTTTCCAACGTATCTATAATCTTTAATTGTTCCATGCTATTATATTACCTATTTTGGATGTTTATGGGCATTACTTTACACTTTTATATCATTTTTGGGACTAACCTACTAACCGGAGGCCCAGCCCGTATAATTTTTTTTGCCTATTTCAGTATTTCGAAGAAAAGGAATATCAAACGGAGTCCAAATGGAGCGAAACCTTCAGGAGCGTGATTTTTGGAAAGAACGCGATCCAGAGGACTTGGAGTGCAAGTCAAGAAGCAGTCCAGGTGGCCACGAGGGTGGAGGGCGCCCCCCTACTGGGTGCCCCCCTAACTCATGGGCCCCTCGGGCGTCCAGCGACCTAGTTCTTCCTCCTATATATACCCACGTACCTCGAGAACATCAGAACAAGCCACGAAAATCTAATTCCATCGCCGCAACCTTCTGTATCCGCGAGATCCCATCTTGGAGCCTTTGCCGGTGCTCCGCCAGAGGGGGAATCAACCACGGAGGTCTTCTACATCAACACCATAGCCCCTCCAATGAGTTGTGAGTAGTTTACCACAGACCTTCGGGTCCATAGTTATTAGCTAGATGACTTCTTCTCTCTTTTTGGATCTCAATACCATGTTCTCCTCGATCTTCTTGAAGATCTATTTGATGTAACTCTTTTTGCGGTGTGTTTGTCAAGATCCGATGAATTGTGGGTTTATGATTAAGTTTATCTATGAGAAATATTTGAATCTCCTCTGAATTCTTTTATGTGTGATTAAGTTATCTTTGCAAGTCTCTTCGAATTATCAGTTTGGTTTGGCCTACTAGATTGATCTTTCTTGCAATGGGAGAAGTGCTTAGCTCTGGGTTCAATCTTGCGGTGTCCTTTCCCAGTGATAGTAGGGACAACAAGGCACGTATTGTATTGTTGCCATCGAGGATAAAAAGATGGGGTTTATATCATATTGCATGAGTTTATCCATCTACATCATGTCATCTTTCTTAATGCATTACTCTGTTATTTATGAACTTAATACTCTAGATGCATGCTGGATAGCGGTCGATGTGTGGAGTAATAGTAGTAGATGCTGGCAGGAGTCAGTCTACTTGTCATGGACGTGATGCCTGTATACATGATCATTCCTAGATAATCTCATAATTATTCGCTTTTCTATCAATTGCTCGACAGTAATTTGTTCACCTAATGTAATACTTATGCTATCTTGAGAGAAGCCACTAGTGAAACCTATGGCCCCCGGGTCTACCTTTTATCATATAAGCTTTCAATCTACTTTTATTTGCATCTTTACTTTTCCAATCTATATTATAAAATACGAAAAATATATTTATCTTATCATACTATCTCGATCAGATCTCACTTTTGCAAGTGGACGTCAAGGGATTGACAACCCCTTTATTGTGTTGGTTGCGAGTTCTTGTTTGTTTTTTTAGGTGTGTGGAAATTTTGAGGAGCCTCCTACTGGATTGATACCTTGGTTCTCAAAAAACTGAGGGAAATACTTACGCTACTATTGTTGCATCACCCTTTCCTCTTCAAGGAAAACCAACGCAAGCTCAAGACGTAGCAAGAAGGATTTCTAGCACCGTTGCCAGGGAGGTCTTCGCTCAAGTCAAGACATGCCAAGTATCCATCTGTGGGGACCCCGACTCGCAAGTCGTGATCACCGAATGCACGTGTACAGTGATCCCAGAGATCAATGCTCACTGAACACACAGAAGCTGAATAACAAGAGTCTTACATCCATACATACCGTCTTACACAAATAGTGACCAACATGGTCAAGTCTTACATCGATAAAGCCTTAAGGGCTGAACATCAAATGAAACATAGCAGCGGAAAACGTCGTTGATAAGTAGAACCCATGCCATCTGCCTTAACCCTACATGCAATCTGACTGGGAACGTCCTAGTTCGCATGATCGTCTCCAAAGAACTCTTCTTCGAACTCCGGTTCTCCCATGCCTGGTCAATTAAATAACCAGTGGCAAGCCAATGAGTACTTTGAATGTACTCGCAAGCAACCCATGATTTGGTTCAAGGTACAGTAATGCATAACATAGGTAAAGTTTTGCATAAAGCTAGTTTTGAGTGCAATGACATGTTCAACATCCTATAAAGCATGCATCAAGAGAATTCAAGTATCCATAAGAACTGGTCACAGATATCAACATAAATAGAAAGGGGCACCAACCCATTTATCATAAACAGAGAGGGCACCAACCCATCTCAATCGTGTCAAGTCCTCTGACTTGATCCAAGACAACACCATCATCTCACACACACCGGGTTTGGAAACAAGTGGACGTAGCCCAAGAGCGGTTACCCAACTGTCCTTGACCGTGGACACGGCTATTCGAATAGTTTTACACTCTGCAGAGGTTGCACACTTTACCCACTAGATCCGGGGAACTTCCGTGTCATCCACGACCCGCGGTACCTCAAGTACCCGGGGTAAGCACCCGATCACTACCTTTCCCTAGACGACACTAACATGGAGTCCACTTGATTGGTAGTAACCCCCGTGCCGAACATTTCACATCATAAAGTTGTGGAGCCTCGCTCCCATTTTCATCATATACCACAAGCACGGGGTACCAACGGTGTGTCCGGTGCCCTGTGAAAACAGTCATGGCCGCCCTACCTGGCACGACCCCGTCCCAAGAGAGAGCACCAACTCTCCCCCGTCACTAGTAATGCGGGCTCCAAGCTAGTATCGGTCTAGGTACTCAATAATGCCCTTTCCCATATAAGGGTAGAGTGGTCGCGCATGTAAGGTTGGAATAACGGTCGCAAGTCCGACCAATCCGTTTTGAAAACAACACACACCTTCCTTGGCACACCACTTCGTCATCAAGTGGTCACCCATCTCATCATCTCCCTCGGGCATAAGTGGCACCCGACGGGGTTTTCGAAAAGACTTTTGAAATCACATTGCCTCCTTCACCATGCACAAACCCACCCCATTTGCGTAGCATCTACATTTGCATCCTATCTACTCCCACCGGCATAACCCTCATAAGAAGGTAGGGCCATGCACACTGCAAGTATCAACGAGGAAGTAATCGTGGTAACCAACCCACGTGGTTCACCATCTCATCATGATTCCGATGCATCGATAATAAAGAGCTAAAAATGACATGCATATAAAGGGGTATCATAGTCATGGTCAAAGGGCTGCTTGCCTTGGTTGGCTTGATCTTCAAAGTCTTCAGGCCCTGCTCCTCCTTCCTCAGCTACCTCGTCAAATACGGGATCTAACGTCGCAAGAAAACAACGGGAAAATAAGGCAATAATAAAAACAGAAAAGTCAAAGTGCTCACAAAAATGTCAACTTATTTTTGTAAAATACTAGGAGGAAGGCTAGGAAGGGGACAACTTTTGGTTTTGGTTTTGGAGCAGCAAAATAGGAGTTATGGATTTTCAAAGGCCTATTTAAATGCTAAAAACCACATTTAAATATTTACAGAGAAGAAAAGGTGGTTGGATTTGAGTGAAAGTTGCACCATTAAATAGGTTGCAATATTCTAGGAATTTAGAAATTGGAATCAATGCATTTGGATTAATATTCTGCCCTGTGGAATATTTGGAAATAATACAGAAAAGGAAAAAGAAAAACGGCGCTGTGCCACTGGGCCAGAGAGGCCACAGCAGCAGCAGGCCCAGGGGGGAAACCCAGCCCACGCGGCCGCCACGTCGAAGGCGTAAAGGCTGAATACGCCTTCGGCCGACGGCGGATCGGTGCGCGCGCGCGCGCACGTTTTAAACCTGACGGGTGGATCCCACCCGTCAGGGCGTGTGGCTGACGGGCCGGCCCCACGGCGGCCGTCGTCTAGCTCCGGCCAGAGGCGACGGCGAGCTCGCCGGCGGCGGTACAGGGCACGGGAAGGGATGCGGAGACTACCGTCGGACTCAGGGGCGAGTCGCGGTTCTGGTGGTGGTGGAGACGGTCGCCGGAGTGGCCTGCTTCGCCGGTGACGAGGTCCCGCGGCGGAGGCGCTTCGGCGTCAGTGGCTCCGGCCGGTTCCGGCTGCAAAACAAGGGGAAACGAGGGGGGGAAGAATCAGTGGCGCCTCGCGGTTCCAGATCGAGAGAGAGCTGGGGCGGAGAAGGCCTGTACCGCGCGGACGCCGACGAGCCGAGGCGGCGGAGCTCGAGCTCGATCTCGAGCTCGGGTGGTTCTGGAGAGGAAGGAGTGGTGCGGGAGGCCGATTGGGTGTGTGGAGGGGCGACAGGGAGGAAGAGAGAGGCTCGGGGGCACCTTATATAGGCTGGCCGCGGTTCACCGTAGGCGTGGCCTACGGGCGCCCGCGGGATCGGCTCTGGAGACCGTGGGAGAGGAGTTGGAGCTGTCCACGGCGCTCGTGGGGATGGAGTAGGGCGCCAGTGAGAAGGAGAGAGAGCGGGGGAGGGTTCTGGCGCCCGCGCGTGTGAGGCCGGCCATTGGCCGAGCCGGGCGGCATCGGGCACGCGCTGCAGGAGGGGAGAGAGAGGGAGAGACAATGGGGACGGCACGGCGGCGTGTCGCAGACGTCGAGACACATCAACTGGCGCGATGGGAAGGCACGAGGCGGTCGGGAGGCGCGGTGTCAACGGTCGGCGCTCTGGCAGGTGCTCCAGAGCGCGACTTTGGCCGGCATCCGCGGGTTTTCCGCGTCGCGCGCGCGTCCTTTTCTGTCTGGAGGCTACAGTGGAAGGGGGCAAAACCTG
Organism: Triticum dicoccoides; assembly: GCF_002162155.2. Lineage (NCBI taxonomy): Eukaryota > Viridiplantae > Streptophyta > Magnoliopsida > Poales > Poaceae > Triticum > Triticum dicoccoides. Next base: position 301,263,304 of record NC_041385.1, on the reverse strand, counting down.
GAAAGAGCCTGGGATGCTCTGGGGTGCAGAGGGGAGAGAGAGAGGCTGGGAGAGAGAAGGGAAGCTGTTGTCCAGAGAGGACAAACGTGATTCCCTCCTTCCTCCACATTGCTTCCTCGGGTAGAAAAGTGTCTAAGTGACAGAGGGGAGTGAGGAGGGGTTGTGGCAAAAAGATGAACTCAAGGAGATTAGTGAAAGTGGCAAAAATAGGCCTTTTAGTATTCTGCCAGAAGGTGTTTGATGGAGTTTTGGGTAAGCTAATGACTCCCACTGGCCAAGATACTCCAAGGGGTGAAATGTCACATATATTTAGGGCCTTCCACCCATTTTGAGCTTATTTGGACAAAGTTGCCAATGCAACTTTTGCAAACCCTAGAAATGGGCAGAAATGGATTTGTGTAGATCCAGTGGAGTAAATCATTTCTCCTTGATGTACCACTTGGTGTGGTGGCCTTATTTGGTCACATGGTCAGGCTCACCAAAGTTGGGGTCTTGGAGAAAAAGTTGGTAGTGCAAAGTAGTTCAAACTTGATTCTGGTCAGAGAGGGTTTTGAGGCACTTTGACCAAGACTTCCTCTTCTCCAACCTGTGCCATTTGGTCCAGATGCATCATTAGACCAATGAAGCATGTCCACCAAGTTTGAGAACATTTGGACATACTTGGCATTGTAAAGTTGATCAAACTTCAGAATGGACAGAGATAGTTTTGAGGGGTTTTGATGGTGTTATCATGTTCTCCAAGTCATGAGACTTGGCAGGATCATCTAATATGTCATATGTGACATGATGGAATTTTCCTGGAATTTTTGGAGAATATTTCCTTTGTAAATATTTCAAAAGCTTGAAATATCCAGGAAGGGTTTTAGAGGGATTTGACCAATATTTTGAACATGACCAGGTGTTGAAACTCTTATATATGGACAATATATGTCCTATGAGTTTCCATAAATTTTGTCAAATATTTTTAAAACAATAAAATAATTTTTCCCTATTAAAGACCATTTCTGGCCTTAAGAAAAAGCCTTTAAATAAAATAGTAAAACAATTTTTAAAATTATAGGTTGGTGGTTCCTGGGCATACTATATCTAATAGGAGTCAAATATATTTTTGGAATGATTTTTACTGCTCTTAATCAAGTACTTGCAGTGCAAACCTCAATTCAGGGGTTTTTGGAAAACTAATTTTAGAAAATACTTTCTGGCCAAATTATTTTTGTAAGAAAATTCTATATAGCACTATTCACCTGGCATGGTCATTGGTCAGGAGCTTGGGGTAAGGAGGTGGAATATAGAGGGCAGAGTAGTTGACTTCAAGAAGCACTTGAAAGAAACACAGAGAGAAAACCAACTCCAAATAAAAGCCAAAAAAAATGCAAAAAGTTTTTGTTGGTCCAAATTTTCATGCTTTAATAATGAAAATGAAATGTTACAAAATGCACGGTGTGACAGACCTACCCCCCTTACAAGAATCTCGTCCCCGAGATTCCTAAACTAGGCTTAAAAGAGATACGGAAATTCGGATCTAAGGTAGTCTTCACGCTCCCAAGTTGCTTCTGCTTCAGTGTGGTTGCTCCATTGGACCTTGAAGTACTTGATGGTGCGGCTTCGAGTGCGTCGTTCAGCCTCATCCAGAATGCAGATGGGCCGCTCACGATAAGTCAAATCAGGTTGAAGATCAATGGCTTGATGATTGACGTCCTTGTAGAGGTCGGGCTTGTCTGGAACTTGGAGACACTTCCGGAGTTGTGACACGTGGAACACGTTGTGCACATCAGAAAGTTCAGGTGGAAGTTCCAACTGGTAAGACACCTCCCCTCGTCGCTCAGTGATCTTGAAGGGCCCAATGTATCTCGGAGCGAGCTTTCCCTTGACATGAAAGCGCTGGGCTCCTTTGAGAGGGGTGACCCGGAGATAGACATGGTCTCCAACTCGGAAGTTTATGTCTCTGCGACGTGAGTCCGCATAGCTCTTCTGCCTTGACTTGATAGACTTCAGACGCTCTCTGACAAGCTGGACTTGCTCTTCTGCTTCACGAAGGATATCAGGCCCAAAGACGAGTCCTCCTCCGGTCTCCGACCAGTTGAGAGGTGTACGGCACTTCCGCCCGTATAACACTTCAAATGGTGCCATCTGAAGGCTGGCCTGATAACTGTTGTTGTAAGAGAACTCGGCGAAAGGGAGGCAATCTTCCCACTTAGCTCCATAAGCTAAGACACAGGCTCGGAGCATGTCTTCGAGTATTTGATTCACTCGCTCGGTCTGACCTCCGGTCTGTGGGTGGAAAGCAGTGCTGAAGGACAACTTGGTCCCCATAGCCTCCTGGAATTTCTTCCAAAACCTTGAGGTGAACTGGGTTCCTAGATCTGACACAATCTCCTTGGGAACACCATGAAGGCTCACGATTCGGTTGATGTAGAGACTGGCTAACTGGTTCCCCTTGTAGGTCGTCTTGACAGGAATGAAGTGGGCCACCTTGGTCAAATGGTCAACGATGACCCATATTGAGTCATGTCCCTTGCTTGACCTGGGTAAACCGGTGATGAAGTCCATCCCGACTCTGTCCCACTTCCATTCAGGCACCTTAAGGGGTTGCAACAATCCAGCGGGTCGCTGATGCTCAGCTTTGACTCTCTGGCATACGTCGCATTTTGCAACATAGGTGGCAATCTCCCTTTTCATCCCGTGCCACCAAAATCTTTCCTTCAGGTCTTGATACATCTTGGTGCCTCCAGGGTGGATGGAATATGGGCTGTCATGAGCTTCTTGCAAGATCAGGTTCTTGAGCTCAACCTTGTTGGGCACGCAAATGCGATTCCCAAACCACACAATTCCTTCCTCATCTTCTGAGAATCCTGAGGCTTTGCCTGCCTTGATCTTCCTCTTGATGCCTTCAATACTCTCATGCCCCTTCTGAGCTTTCTTGATATCATCCATCAAGGTAGGCTTAACTTCGAGGCTGGCCAAGAATCCTGGTGCAACCAGTTCCAACCCGAAGCTTTCAAGTTCTTCATACAAGGCGGGTAGCTTGTGCTTTAGCATAGCATTCAAGGAGCAAGCCTTCCTGCTCAACGCGTCTGCTACCACATTAGCCTTTCCAGGGTGGTATTGAACACTGAGGTCATAATCCTTTATCAACTCCAGCCATCTTCTCTGCCTCATGTTCAATTCCCTCTGAGTGAAAATATACTTCAGACTTTTGTGATCCGTGCATATCTCACATCGCTTCCCCAAGAGGTAATGTCGCCAAGTCTTCAGGGCATGAACCACTGCTGCTAGCTCAAGGTCATGAGTAGCGTAGTTCTCTTCGTGAGGTCGTAGCTGCCTTGAAAGGTAGGCCACGACTCTGCCTTCTTGCATCAGAACACCCCCCAGTCCGATTCTTGACGCATCACAATATATCACAAACTCCTTGTGTATATCTGGTGTGGCCAGAACTGGAGCGGTGGTTAGCCTCTTCTTCAGCTCCTGGAAGCTTTCTTCGCACTTCGGCGTCCATTCGAACTTCTTGTCCTTCTTCAAGAGCTGAGTCATGGGTCGGGCAATGCTTGAGAATCCTTCAACGAACTTGCGGTAATATCCCGCGAGTCCGAGGAAGCTTCTGACTTCCTTCACATTGCTCGGGGATTGCCATCCAGTCACGGCTTCTATCTTGGCAGGGTCGACTGACAATCCCTCTTTTGTTAGAACATGTCCCAGAAATCCAACTTCGCGCAGCCAGAATTCACACTTGCTGAACTTGGCATACAGTTGGTGCTCTCGAAGCTTGTCTAGGACCATCCTCAAGTGTTGCTCGTGCTCTTCTTCCGACTTCGAGAAGACAAGAATGTCATCAATGAAGACGACGACGAACTTGTCCAAATATTCCATGAAGACCTTATTCATGAGATACATGAAGTAAGCTGGGGCATTGGTCAACCCAAAGGACATGACCGTGCATTCATACAGGCCATATCTGGTTACGAATGCCGTCTTCGGAATATCTTGGGGTCTGATCTTCAGTTGGTAGTACCCAGATCTGAGGTCGATCTTGGAGAACACCTTGGCCCCATTGAGTTGATCAAACAAATCTTCAATCTTGGGAAGTGGGTACTTGTTCTTGATTGTAACCTCGTTGAGGGAGCGGTAGTCAATGCATAAGCGGATGGTACCGTCCTTCTTTGCCACAAACAGAACAGGTGATCCCCAAGGGGAGGCACTAGGGCGGATAAATCCCTTCCTCAACTGCTCTTCCAACTGCTTCTTCAATTCTGCTAACTCCTCCGATCCCATCCTATAAGGCTTCTTATAGATGGGTCCTGCTCCGGGTATGAGCTCGATGATGAACTCAATGTCTCGGTCAGGAGGCATTCCTGGTAGCTCATCAGGAAAAACATCGGGATACTCGCATACTACCGGCACTTGTTCCAATCCAACTTCAGTCAGACAGTTGGCTTGGTTGGCTTGAGCAGAAGAGGGGTTGGAGGCAAATTTGACTTTGACTCCTCGGTCATTGGTCATAGTGACCGTCCGGTTGGCGCAATCAATCAAGCCTTGGTGCTTGCTGAGCCAATCCATTCCCAAGATCACATCCAAGCCTTGTGATTTTAGGATGATAAGGTCTGCTAGGAAGTCTACCCCGTTAATGGTAATCCCGACTCCTTTACATCCTATCTTGGCTCTCATCTCTACTCCAGGGGTTTGTACCACCATAGGGTTATTCAGGGGTGTAGGGGTCATGCCACTTTTTAATGCAAAACTTTGGGTGACAAAAGAATGCGTGGCTCCAGAATCAAACAAAACAGTTGCGGGTGCTGAATTGACAAGGAACGTACCCAGCACGACGTCCGGGTCTTCCTGGGCTTCTTCCGCGGTGACATGATTCACACGACCCCTGCCATTGTTGGGCAAGTTGCGGGGAGCTTGGTTCCTTGGTGGCATTCCACGGCCTTGTCCCGGGTTCTGCGCATTGGGGCGCAGGGCGTCAGGTTTCTTGTTGGGGCAATTCTTGGAGTAATGCCCTGGCTGTCCACATCCGAAACAAGTGACTTGATTGGGGACGACGCCCTTGCCAGCATTGTTATTGGGGTTGTTGTAAGCTGGCCTGGGGTTGGCATACTGCTGAGGTGGATAGTTGGTGCGAGGTGCAGGAGCTCTTGGCTGCTGATAGGTTGGCTTGACCGGGGCTGGCTGCCACGGGCGAGGCTTCTGGTTGCTGGAGCTACCCTTGCTGATCATCTTGAGCTTACGAGTGTCATCCAAGGCACGTCGCTTGTCCTCAAGCATGAGTGCCTTGTTCACCAGATCAGGAAAGGTTGGGCAGTCACACACAACAAGCGAGTACTGCAGAGTCTGGTTAAGGCCTTCCATGAAGCGCTCCCTTTTGGCAGCATCAGTGCTGACATCTTCAGGGGCATACCTTGAGAGAACACTGAACTTCTGCATGTACTCCTTGACAGTGCTACTACCTTGCTTCAGGGCTCGGAACTCACGCTTCTTGATGGCCATGATTCCAGAAGGGATGTGGGCCTTGCGGAATTCCGTCTTGAAGGTGTCCCAAGTGATGTCTTGCTCAACATGCATAGCCTTGAATCCATCCCACCAAGCTCTGACAGTCCCCCCGAGACAGTGGGCAGCATACGCCACTTTATCACGGTCCTCAGTGCATCCGACTAGTGCCAGCAGATCCTCAATGGTGCGGACCCAGTCGTCTGCATCCAGGGGTTCAGCGGTCTCAATGAAAGTGGGTGGTGCATGCTTCTTGAACTCCACCAGTGTGGAACGTCCAGGGCCGTGCCCCGCCGGCTGGCGGTTGACAGCCTGAGCAATCATCTGGAGGGCTGCAGTGTTGGCTTGGCGCTCCTCTCGAAAGGCTTGGAGAAGCTGAGCCATATCCATGCTTGGAGGAGGTGGTGGTGGTGGAGTCTGTCCTTGGGCTTGGTCCTGGCTGGCTCCGGCCTCAGCAGAACCTCCGGCTTCTTGCGGCTGGGTAGAGGTACCAGTACGTGTTACAACAGGCATCCTGTTGGAGCGGTCAAGGTCTCATGATTGGGAACAACAATGAGGGAAAGCAGTAGAGATGGAATGCCTAGCAAGGGGGTGGTGTGACACAAATTAAGTAAAACAAAGGCCAGAAGGGCCAAACTCATGCATTAAAACCAAATGGGGAATGTAGTCGTTTACAAGCTCCCAAAGGGAAAGTACGACTTCATCAAAGCAAGTTGAAAGCAAACACAACCTAACATGGTTTCATAAGAACCATTACAAGGACTCGACTTCGCAAAAGGGGTACACGACCTATCCAACCATAGGCTACGAGCTAGCCTATCCTAGTCCTGAACGGAGTCTAAGTGGTGGAATGCTCGGTCGGGTATTCTGGCTCCTCTGGATCTTCCTCCTCATCTTCATCTGTCTTGGTCTCCTCATCGCTCGAGGAAGCGGGGGAGTGAAGGAGCAGAACACGGCGCTGCTTTGCTGGTGGCGTCTTGAAGAGGTTGCGGTACTCCTTTGCCGTCATACGGCGTGGCTGAGGTGGTCCCTCGGCATGTGCGACCTGTGGGGGTCGTCCGCCTCGATAAGCTACTGCGGGCTGTCCAGGGGGTGCTCCATCCTTCTTGATCCTGTCTGCCTTCATCTGAACTATGCGGAGGAGCTCCTTGGTCTCGCGGAGTTCCTTTCGAAGCTCCGTCGACTCCGAGGCCAGGTGCTGTGCCAGACTGTCGGCACACAAGCTGAAGTAGGTCTGGAAGCGGAGAGAAAGTCCCTCGTCCATGGGTGGTGCTGGTGCGCTGCTCTCGTCATCACCTTCCTTACGATAAGGCAGGTAACGAGTGGCTGGCTCTCTCGCCATCTCTGGCAGGAGATCCCGGAGGCGAGTCAGCGCCTTGAGGGCAGCAGTCTCCACGGCGAGGAGCAGTGTCGCCATCTGGGATCCCTCAAAGAACCAGCTCGTCGGGGCGTCATTCGCCCTCACGACTACCTCCACGTGATACTCCCTCTTGGTGTTGTCGACCCAGTGCTCGTGGTAGGAGAAGGTGGGGACTCGAGTGAACTGGCACTTCCTGAGGCTATCCTCAAGAAGCACAGGAAACCCAGTGGTCAGGAAGTCCTCGGGTACGGCGGCCATCTACAAAAAGTGGAAGGGGAAGGGTCAATAAAAGAATGTGACCTATGTTTGGGATACTAACATAAACATAGGTATATGGGTAACCTGGTGGATAGTCTCGCTCTAACTAACGTCCATGCTAACTAAGGCTTCCTACAGTCAGGATGGCTCTGATACCAGCTCTGTGGGGACCCCGACTCGCAAGTCGTGATCACCGAATGCACGTGTACAGTGATCCCAGAGATCAATGCTCACTGAACACACAGAAGCTGAATAACAAGAGTCTTACATCCATACATACCGTCTTACACAAATAGTGACCAACATGGTCAAGTCTTACATCGATAAAGCCTTAAGGGCTGAACATCAAATGAAACATAGCAGCGGAAAACGTCGTCGATAAGTAGAACCCATGCCATCTGCCTTAACCCTACAGGCAATCTGACTGGGAACGTCCTAGTTCGCATGATCGTCTCCAAAGAACTCTTCTTCGAACTCCGGTTCTCCCATGCCTGGTCAATTAAATAACCAGTGGCAAGCCAATGAGTACTTTGAATGTACTCGCAAGCAACCCATGATTTGGTTCAAGGTACAGTAATGCATGACATAGGTAAAGTTTTGCATAAGGCTAGTTTTGAGTGCAGGACATGTTCAACATCCTATAAAGCATGCATCAAGAGAATTCAAGTAACCATAAGATCTGGTCACAGATATCAACATAAATAGAAAGGGGCACCAACCCATTTATCATAAACAGAGAGGGCACCAACCCATCTCAATCGTGTCAAGTCCTCTGACTTGATCCAAGACAACACCATCATCTCACACACACACCGGGTTTGAAAACAAGTGGACGTAGCCCAAGAGCGGTTACCCAACTGTCCTTGACCGTGGACACGGCTATTCGAATAGTTTTACACTCTGCAGAGGTTGCACACTTTACCCACTAGATCCGGGGAACTTCCGTGTCATCCACGACCCGCGGTACCTCAAGTACCCGGGGTAAGCACCCGATCACTACCTTTCCCTAGACGACACTAACATGGAGTCCACTCGATTGGTAGTAACCCCCGTGCCGAACATTTCACATCATAAAGTTGTGGAGCCTCGCTCCCATTTTCATCACATACCACAAGCACGGGGTACCAACGGTGTGTCCGGTGCCCTGTGAAAACAGTCCTACCTGGCACGACCCCGTCCCAAGAGAGAGCACCAACTCTCCCCCGTCACTAGTAATGCAGGCTCCAAGCTAGTATCGGTCTAGGTACTCAATAATGCCCTTTCCCATATAAGGGTAGAGTGGTCGCGCATGTAAGGTTGGAATAACGGTCGCAAGTCCGACCAATCCGTTTTGAAAACAACACACACCTTCCTTGGCACACCACTTCGTCATCAAGTGGTCACCCATCTCATCATCTCCCTCGGGCATAAGTGGCACCCGACGGGGTTTTCGAAAAGACTTTTGAAATCACATTGCCTCCTTCACCATGCACAAACCAACCCCATTTGCGTAGCATCTACATTTGCATCCTATCTACTCCCACCGGCATAACCCTCATAAGAAGGTAGGGCCATGCACACTGCAAGTATCAACGAGGAAGTAATCGTGGTAACCAACCCACGTGGTTCACCATCTCATCATGATTCCGATGCATCGATAATAAAGAGCTAAAAATGACATGCATATAAAGGGGTATCATAGTCATGGTCAAAGGGCTGCTTGCCTTGGTTGGCTTGATCTTCAAAGTCTTCAGGCCCTGCTCCTCCTTCTTCCTCAGCTACCTCATCAAATACGGGATCTAACGTCGCAAGAAAACAACGGGAAAATAAGGCAATAATAAAAACAGAAAAGTCAAAGTGCTCACAAAAATGTCAACTTATTTTTGTAAAATACTAGGAGGAAGGCTAGGAAGGGGACAACTTTTGGTTTTGGTTTTGGAGCAGCAAAATAGGAGTTATGGATTTTCAAAGGCCTATTTAAATGCTAAAAACCACATTTAAATATTTACAGAGAAGAAAAGGTGGTTGGATTTGAGTGAAAGTTGCACCATTAAATAGGTTGCAATATTCTAGGAATTTAGAAATTGGAATCAATGCATTTGGATTAATATTCTGCCCTGTGGAATATTTGGAAATAATACAGAAAAGGAAAAAGAAAAACGGCGCTGTGCCACTGGGCCAGAGAGGCCACAGCAGCAGCAGGCCCAGGGGGGAAACCCAGCCCACGCGGCCGCCACGTCGAAGGCGTAAAGGCTGAATACGCCTTCGGCCGACGGCGGATCGGTGCGCGCGCGCGCGCATGTTTTAAACCTGACGGGTGGATCCCACCCGTCAGGGCGTGTGGCTGACGGGCCGGCCCCATGGCGGCCGTCGTCTACCTCCGGCCAGAGGCGACGGCGAGCTCGCCGGCGGCGGTACAGGGCACGGGAAGGGATGCGGAGACTACCGTCGGACTCAGGGGCGAGTCGCGGTTCTGGTGGTGGTGGAGACGGTCGCCGGAGTGGCCTGCTTCGCCGGCGACGAGGTCCCGCGGCGGAGGCGCTTCGGCGTCAGTGGCTCCGGCCGGTTCCGGCTGCAAAACAAGGGGAAACGAGGGGGGAAAGAATCAGTGGCGCCTCGCGGTTCCAGATCGAGAGAGAGCTGGGGCGGAGAAGGCCTGTACCGCGCGGACGCCGACGAGCCGAGGCGGCGGAGCTCGAGCTCGATCTCGAGCTCGGGTGGTTCTGGAGAGGAAGGAGTGGTGCGGGAGGCCGATTGGGTGTGTGGAGGGGCGACAGGGAGGAAGAGAGAGGCTCGGGGGCACCTTATATAGGCTGGCCGCGGTTCACCGTAGGCGTGGCCTACGGGCGCCCGCGGGATCGGCTCTGGAGACCGTGGGAGAGGAGTTGGAGCTGTCCACAGCGCTCGTGGGGATGGAGTAGGGCGCCAGTGAGAAGGAGAGAGAGCGGGGGAGGGTTCTGGCGCCCGCGCGTGTGAGGCCGGCCATTGGCCGAGCCGGGCGGCGTCGGGCACGCGCTGCAGGAGGGGAGAGAGAGGGAGAGACAATGGGGACGGCACGGCGGCGTGTCACAGACGTCGAGACACATCAACTGGCGCGATGGGAAGGCACGAGGCGGTCGGGAGGCGCGGTGTCAACGGTCGGCGCTCTGGCAGGCGCTCCAGAGCGCGACTTTGGCTGGCATCCGCGGGTTTTCCGCGTCGCGCGCGCGTCCTTTTCTGTCTGGAGGCTACAGTGGAAGGGGGCAAAACCTGGAAAGAGCCTGGGATGCTCTGGGGTGCAGAGGGGAGAGAGAGAGGCTGGGAGAGAGAAGGGAAGCTGTTGTCCAGAGAGGACAAACGTGATTCCCTCCTTCCTCCACATTGCTTCCTCGGGTAGAAAAGTGTCTAAGTGACAGAGGGGAGTGAGGAGGGGTTGTGGCAAAAAGATGAACTCAAGGAGATTAGTGAAAGTGGCAAAAATAGGCCTTTTAGTATTCTGCCAGAAGGTGTTTGATGGAGTTTTGGGTAAGCAAATGACTCCCACTGGCCAAGATACTCCAAGGGGTGAAATGTCACATATATTTAGGGCCTTCCACCCATTTTGAGCTTATTTGGACAAAGTTGCCAATGCAACCTTTGCAAACCCTAGAAATGGGCAGAAATGGATTTGTGTAGATCCAGTGGAGTAAATCATTTCTCCTTGATGTACCACTTGGTGTGGTGGCCTTATTTGGTCACATGGTCAGGCTCACCAAAGTTGGGGTCTTGGAGAAAAAGTTGGTAGTGCAAAGTAGTTCAAACTTGATTCTGGTCAGAGAGGGTTTTGAGGCACTTTGACCAAGACTTCCTCTTCTCCAACCTGTGCCATTTGGTCCAGATGCATCATTAGACCAATTAAGCATGTCCACCAAGTTTTAGAACATTTGGACATACTTGGCATTGTAAAGTTGATCAAACTTCAGAATGGACAGAGATAGTTTTGAGGGGTTTTGATGGTGTTATCATGTTCTCCAAGTCATGAGACTTGGCAGGATCATCTAATATGTCATATGTGACATGATGGAATTTTCCTGGAATTTTTGGAGAATATTTCCTTTGTAAATATTTCAAAAGCTTGAAATATCCAGGAAGGGTTTTAGAGGGATTTGACCAATATTTTGAACATGACCAGGTGTTGAAACTCTTATATATGGACAATATATGTCCTATGAGTTTCCCTAAATTTTGTCAAATATTTTTAAAACAATAAAATAATTTTCCCTATTAAAGACCATTTCTGGCCTTAAGAAAAAGCCTTTAAATAAAATAGTAAAACAATTTTTAAAATTATAGGTTTGTGGTTCCTGGGCATACTATATCTAATAGGAGTCAAATATATTTTTGGAATGATTTTTACTGCTCTTAATCAAGTACTTGCAGTGCAAACCTCAATTCAGGGGTTTTTGGAAAACTAATTTTAGAAAATACTTTCTGGCCAAATTATTTTTGTAAGAAAATTCTATATAGCACTATTCACCTGGCATGGTCATTGGTCAGGAGCTTGGGGTAAGGAGGTGGAATATAGAGGGCAGAGTAGTTGACTTCAAGAAGCACTTGAAAGAAACACAGAGAGAAAACCAACTCCAAATAAAAGCCAAAAAAATGCAAAAAGTTTTTGTTGGTCCAAATTTTCATGCTTTAATAATGAAAATGAAATGTTACAAAATGCACGGTGTGACACCATCACAAACTCATCTCCCTCGCATTTACATTATTTGCCATTTTCCTCTCGTTTCCCTCTCCCCCACTTCACCCCTTGCCGTTTTATTCGCCCTCTCTTTCCCAATCTCCTCTCTCTTTCGCTTGCCCTCCTCTTCTTCCTTGCTTTTGTTTGCCGCTATGTCTAAAATTGGGGAAATTATCGTCGATATGGACAATAATGATAATATAAAAAATTCTGATGCTCCTGCTGAAGAACCCCCTATCTTGCATACTAAAAAGTTTCGAATCGGTAGTGGTAACATTATTGGAAAAGGGGTTATTCAAGATTTCTTTACTTGTGCCGGTGCTTTACCTTCTATGGGTGGTTCTATTATTCATAGAACTAGTAGCCTTGCGGATGCTGTCACTATGCTTGTAGTTGAGCTTGAAAGACAATTTATGCATACGCATCCTTGCATACAACAAAATTTCCTGGAATTTTTTAATATTGAGCATTCTTCTGTTAAGCACGCCGTTACTATCTTTTTGGGTCATGAGTTTAGATTTATAATAAGAGAGGCCAAAGAAATCTTTGCGCACTATAGGGTGGACGCCGGTCGTCGTCCCATAGAGGCGATCCTCTTTGATCAAGAGAAAATTAGGCGTTTTCAGTCTAGTTGATAGAACCTTAGAAAAAAGGTTCCTACCAATGTCCTAGTTGATAGAACTTCTGAACTTAATATTGATTTTGCTCTTCGAAATAATGAGCTAGGATACTCTCTTGAGTATAGGCTCATGAAGTTCTGCCAAAAGAATGCTTATAATGATGAATTAGTTGTGCAATATGAAGGGACAAAGGAGGAGCCCATTCCTCCTGTGATTGATCTTGGGGACTTTTGTCCCATTAAATTTAGCCCTTTTGATTACTTTTATTGGCCTCAAAGAAAACTTGTTGCTGAATATATCTATAATTTTTGATTGTTCCATGCTATTATATTACCCCTTTTGGATGTTTATGGGCTTTCTTTTACACATTTATATCATTTTTGGGACTAACCTACTAACCGGAGGCCCAGCCCGTATTGCTGTTTTTTTGCCTATTTCTGTATTTCTAAAAAAGGGAAATACCAAACGGAGTCCAAACGGAATGAAACCTTCGGGAGCGTGATTTTTGGAACGAACGTGATCCAAAGGACATGGAGTGCAAGTCAAGAAGCAGCGGAGTCCCCCACGAGATAGGAGGGCGCCCCTCCCCTATAGGGCGCGCCCCCTGTCTCGTGGGCCCCTCGGGAGTCCACCGACGTACTTCTTCCTCCTATATAAGCCTACGTACCACGAAAACATCTAGGGAGCAGACGAAACACAATTTCCACCATCGTAACCTTATGTATCTGCGAGATCCCATATTGGAGCCTTCGCCGGTGTTCTGCCGGAGGGGGAATCGACCATGGAGAGCTTCTACATCAACACCATAGCCCGTCCGATGAGTTGTGTGTAGTTTACCACACACCTTCGGGTCCATAATTATTAGCTAGATGGCTTCTTCTCTCTTTTTGGATCTCAATACAATGTTCTCCATCTCTCTTGTGGAGATCTATTTGATGTAAACTCTTTTTGCGGTGTGTTTGTCGAGATCCGATGAATTGTGGGTTTATTATCAAGTTTATCTATGAATAATATTTGAATCTTCTTTGAATTCTTTTATGTATGATTGAGTTATCTTTGCATGTCTGTTCGAATTATTAGTTTTGTTTGGCCTACTAGATTGTTCTCTCTTGCCATGGGAGAAGTGCTTAGCTTTGGGTTCAATCTTGTGGTGTCCTTACCCAGTGACAGAAAGTGTTGCAAGGCACGTATTGTATTGTTGCCATCGAGGATAACAAGATGGGGTTTATATCATATTGCTTGAGTTTATCCCTCTACATCATGTCATCTTGCTTAAAGCGTTACTCTGTTCTTATGAACATAATACTCTAGATGCAGGCAGGAGTCGGTCGATGTGTGGAGTAATAGTAGTAGATGCAGGCAGGAGTCGGTCTACTTGTTGTGGACGTGATGCCTATATACATGATCATGCCTAGATAATCTCATAATTATTCGCTTTTCTATCAATTTCTCGACAGTAGTTTGTTCACCCACCGTAATACTTATGCTATCTAGAGAAAAGCCACTAGTGAAACCTATGGCCCCCGGGTCTATCTCTTATCATATTTGCTTCCAATCTACTTTTATTTTCATCTTTACTTTTTGCATCTATATTATAAAATACCAAAAATATATTTATCTTATCTTACTATCTTTGTTAGATCTCACTTTTACAAGTGGCCGTGAAGGGATTGACAACCCCTGTATTGCGTTGGTCGTGAGTTCTTTGTTTGTTTGTGTAGGTGCGTGGGACTTTTGAGGAGCCTCCTACTGGATTGATACCTTGGTTCTCAAAAACTATGGGAAATACTTATGCTACTATTGTTGCATCACCCTTTCCTCTTCAAGGAAAACCAACGCAAGCTCAAGACGTAGCAAGAAGGATTTCTGGCGCCAAGTACCCATCACAAACTCATCTCCCTCGCATTTACATTATTTTCCATTTGCCTCTCGTTTTCCTCTCCCCCACTTCACCTTTGCCATTTTATTCACGCTCTCTTTCCCAATCTCATCCTCTCTTTCACTTGCCTTTTTCCGTTTGCCATGTGTTAGTTCGTTTACCTTGTCACCATGGCTAGTCCTCCTATCCTTATTATCACTCCCGAACAAGAAATTCTCAATTTTAATCAAAGGTTGGGAGAAAATTTAAAAGATGCTTGGCATAGAATTTGCAATGCCCAATGTAAATCTTCTAGGAAGCTTTCCACTTCCGTTCTTCTTCGCAATTTTTATGTAGGCATTACTCCTTGGAATAGATGTGTTCGTGATATTGCTACCGGAGGTGATTTTATGAGTAGCCATACGTTTGATGCTTATAATGCTATGTTAGATTTGTTTGGCCCACCAACTCTTTTGGTCAATGGAATTGTTTTAACTTTAGAACACGTTATGCAACGGCTTGAGATTATTGAAAATAAAATTGCCTTTGTTGAATTGATTGAAAATTCGGATAAAAAGATTCATAATCACATTACTCAATTTGGATCTAGGGTTGGAGTTACTTTGAAAAATCTTAAAGAAAAAGAACCTATAGTCAATGAAAAAATAGATCTAGATTATGAAAGAGTTGGTAAACTTGAGGATATCATTACCAACTTAGGTTCCGCGTTTTCTTCCATGGAGAACACTCCAAAAACCCCTACCAAAACTGCCAAGTTTATTTATGTTCCTAAAAATAAGGGGGAATCTTCTAGTAAAGGTGACGCGGATCTCAAATCCATAAGTGTTCATCCCAATTGTCTCTCAATCGTTAAGGAACCTTTTGCTACAAACGAATTTCTTGAATTTTTGCATAAAGGTTTGATCATTGCTAAAAAGGGAGAAACCCTAAAGATTATAAGTGCTCTATTGATGAATTTAGTGCCAAAGATGGCACTCGTTAGATCTATCTTCGCTTTTATGCCTAGCTAGGGGCATTAAACGATAGCGCTAGTTGGGAGGCAACCCAATTTTCTTTATGTTTTTTTTGTCTTTGCTCCTGTTTAGTAATAAATATTGCATCTAACTTCTGTTTAGATGTGTTTTTATCTTTTAATTAGTGTTTGTGCCAAGTAGAACCTATAGGATAACCTATGATGATAGTTGATTCGATTCTGCTGAAAAACAGAAACTTTGTGCAAACGCATATAATTTTGTTAAATCACAGGAATGTGATTTCGCGTTGATTCTTTTTGCTGCTGATCAATAAACAAATTGTCCAGGACTTCCTATTTTGGTAGGATTTTTAGAGTTCCATAAGTTTGCGTTAGTTACAGATTTCTACAGACTATTCTGTTTTTGACAGATTCTGTTTTTCGTGTGTTGTTTGCTTATTTTGATGCTTCTATGGCTAGTAAAATAGTTTATGAACCATAGAGAAGTTGGAATACAGTAGGTTTAACACCAAAATAAATAAAGAATGAGTTCATTACAGTACATTATGTGGTGGTTTTGTTTTCTTTCACTAACAGAGCTTATAAGATTTCCTGTTGAGTTTTGTGTTGTGAAGTTTTCAAGTTTTGGGTAAAGCTTTTATGGACTATGGAATAAAGGGTGGCAAGAGCCTAAGCTTGGGGATGCCAAAGGCACCCCAAGATATTCAAGGATAGCCAAAAGCCTAAGCTTGGAGATACCCCGGGAAGGCATCCCCTCTTTCGTCTTCGTTCATTGGTAACTTTACTTGGAGCTATATTTTTATTCGCCACATGATATGTGTTTTGCTTGGAGCGTCGTGTATTATATTAGTCTTTGATTTTTAGTTTACCACAATCATCCTTTCTGTACACACATTTTGGGAGAAGTCTACATGATTAGAATTTGCTAAAATACTCTATGTGCTTCACTTATATCTTTTGAGCTTGATAGTTTTTGCTCTAGTGCTTCACTTATATCTTTTAGAGCATGGTGGTGTCTTAATTTTTAAGAAATTACTAGTCTCTCATGCTTCACTTATATATTTTTGAGAGTCTTTTAGAACAGCATGGTATTTGCTATGGTTACAAAGTTGGTCCTAGAATGATGAGCATCGAAGCTGGGTATAATAAAAACTATCATAGGAAGTGAATTGGATGCTATGATCAAATTGATGCTTGATAATTGTTTTGAGATATGGAGGTAGTGATATTAAAGTCATGCTAGTTGAGGTGATGATGAAAAATACTTATGTTAAGGGTTGTGATTCCCGTAGCATGCACGTATGGTGAACCGCTTTGTGATGAAGTTAGAGCACCATTTTATTTATTGATTGTCTTCCTTATGAGTGGTGGTTGGGGACGAGCGATGGTCTTTTCCTACCAATCTATCCCCCTAGGAGCATGCGCGTAGTGCTTTGGTTTTGGATGACTTCTAGATTTTTGCAACAAGTACATGAGTTCTTTTGACTAATGTTGAGTCCATGGATTATACGCACCTCACCCTTCCACCGTTGCTAGCCTCTCTTGTGCCGCGCAACTTTCGCCGGTACCATACACCCACCATATACCTTCCTCAAAACAGCCACCATACCTACCTACTATAGTATTTCCGTAGCCATTCTGAGATATATTGCCATGCAACTTCCCTCCGTTCCGTTCATATGACACACATTAATTTTGTCATATTGCTCTTTGCATGATCATGTAGTTGAGATCGTATTTGTGGCAAGGCCACTTTCATAATTTTCATAAATGTCACTCTTGATTCATTGCATATCCCGGTACACCGCCGGAGGCATTCATATAGAGTCATATCTTGTTCTATCTTTGAGTTGTAATTCTTGAGTTGTAAATCCATAAAAATGTGATGATTTTCATTATTAGAGCATTGTCCTAGTGAGGAAAGGATGATGAAGACTATGATTCCCCCACAAGTCGGGATGAGACTTCGGACTTTACAAAAAGAAAAAAAAAAGAGAAAAGCCAAAAAGAAAGAAAAAAAGAAGGCCAAAGAAAAAAAAAGAAGAAAAAAAGAAAATAAAAGGGGAATAAAATAAAATGAGAGAAAAAGAGAGAAGGGACGATGCTACCATCTCTTTTTCCACACTTGTGCTTCAAAATAGCACCATGATCTTCATGATAGAGAGTCTCATATGTTGTCACTTTCATATACTAGTGGGAATTTTTCATTATAGAACTTGGCTTGTATATTCGAATGATGGGCTTCCTCAAAATGCCCTAGGTCTTCATGAGCAAGCAAGTTGGATGCACACCCACTTAGTTTCTTTTGTTGAGCTTTCATATATTTATAGCTCTAGTGCATCCGTTGCATGACAATCCCTACTCACTCACATTGATATCTATTAATGGGCATCTTCATAGCCTGTTGAGACGCCTAGTTGATGTGAGACTATCTTCTCTATTTTTGTCTTCTCCACAACCACCATTATATTCCACATAGAGTGCTATGTCCATGGCTCATGCTCATGTATTGCGTGAAAGTTGAAAGAGTTTGAGATTATTAAAGTATGAAACAATTGCTTGGCTTGTCATCGGGGTTGTTCATGATTAAATACTTTGTGTGATGAAGATAGAGCAATAGCCAGACTATATGATTTTGTAGGGATAACTTTCTTTCGCCATGTTATTTTGAGAAGACATGATTACTTTCATTAGTATGCTTGAAGTATCACCATTTTCATGTTAATATGAACTTTTATTTTGTATCATTTGGATCTGAACATTCATGCCACAATAATGAAAATTACATTGAGAATTATGCTAGGTATAATTCCACATCAAACATTTCTTTTTAATCTTTTACCTACTCGAGGATGAGCAGGAAGTAAGCTTGGGGATGCTTGATACGTCTCCAACGTATCTATAATTTTTGATTGTTCCATGCTATTAAATTACCCCTTTTGGATGTTTATGGGCTTTATTTTACACATTTATATCATTTTTGGGACTAACCTACTAACCGGAGGCCCAGCCCGTATTGCTGTTTTTTTTGCCTATTTTAGTATTTAGAAGAAAAGGAATATCAAACGGAGTCCAAACGGAATGAAACCTTCGGGAGCGTGATTTTTGGAACGAACGTGATCCAGAGGACTTGGAGTGCAAGTCAAGAAGTAGCCGAGGCTCCCACGAGATAGGAGGGTGCCGCCCCCTATAGGGCACGCCCCCTATCTCGTGGGCCCCTCGGGCATCCATCGACGTACTTCTTCCTCCTATATAAGCCCACGTACCCCAAAAACATCCAAGGAGCAGACGAAACACAATTTCCACCACCGTAACCTTCTGTATCCGCGAGATCCCATCTTGGAGCCTTCGCTGGTGTTCTGCCGGAGGGGGAATCGACCATGGAGGGCTTCTACATCAACACCAGAGCCCCTCCGATGAGTTGCGAGTAGTTTACCACACACCTTCGGGTCCATAGTTATTAGCTAGATGGCTTCTTCTCTCTTTTTGGATCTCAATACAATGTTCTCCCCCTCTCTTGTGGAGATCAATTCGATGTAAACTCTTTTTGCGGTGTGTTTGTTGAGATCCGATGAATTGTGGGTTTATGATCAAGTTTATCTATGAATAAGATTTGAATCTTCTCTGAATTCTTTTATGTATGATTGAGTTATCTTTGCAAGTCTCTTTGAATTATCAGTTTGGTTTGGCCTACTAGATTGATCTTTCTTGCCATGGGAGAAGTGCTTAGCTTTGGGTTCAATCTTGCGGTGTCCTTACCCAGTGACAGAAACGGTTGCAAGGCATGTATTGTATTGTTGGCATCGAGGATAACAATATGGGGTTTATATCATATTGCGTGAGTTTATCCCTCTACATCATGTCATCTTGCTTAAAGCATTACTATGTTCTTATGAACGTTATACTCTAGATGCAGGCAGGAGTCGGTCGATGTGTGGAGTAATAGTAGTAGATGCAGGCAGGAGTCGGTCTACTTTTTGCGGACGTGATGCCTATATACATGATCATGTCTAGATAATCTCATAATTATTCGCTTTTCTATCAATTGCTCGACAGTAATTTGTTCACCCACCATAATACTTATGCTATCTTGAGAGAAGCCACTAGTGAAACCTATGGCCCCCGGGTCTATCTCTTATCATATTTGCTTCCAATCTACTTTTATTTGCATCTTTACTTTTTGCATCTATATTATAAAATACCAAAAATATATTTATATTATCTTACTATCTTTATTAGATCTTAATTTCGCAAGTGGGTGTGAAGGGATTGACAACCCCTTTATTGCATTGGTTGCGAGTTCTTTGTTTGTTTGTGTAGGTGCGTGGGACTTTTGAGGAGCCTCCTACTGGATTGATAACTTGGTTCTCAAAAACTAAGGGAACTACTTATGCTACTATTGCTGCATCACCCTTTCCTCTTCAAGGAAAACCAACGCAAGCTCAAGACGTAGCAATGACTTGTAGATTTTTGCAATAAGTACATCAGTTCTTTATGACTAATGTTGAGTCCATGGATTATACGCACTCTCCTCCTTCCACAATTGCTAGCCTCTCTTGTGCCGCACAACTTTCGCTGGTACCATACACCCACCATATACCTTCCTCAAAACAGCCACCATACCTACCTATTATGGCATTTCCATAGCCATTCCAAGATATATTTCCATGCAACTTTCCACCGTTCCGTTTATATGACACGCATCATCATTGTCATATTGCTCTTTGCATGATCATGTAGTTGACATCGTATTTGTGGCAAGGCCACCTTCATATTTTTTATACATGTCACTCTTGATTCATTGCATATCCCGGTACACCGCTGGAGGCATTCATATAGAGTCATATCTTGTTCTAAGTATTGAGTTGTAATCTTGAGTTGTAAGTAAATAAAAGTGTGATGATCTTCATTATTAGAGCATTGTCCCAGTGAGGAAAGGATGATGGAGACTATGATTCCCCCACAAGTCGGGATGAGACTTCGGACTTTAAAAAATATAGAAAGGCCAAAAAAAAGAAGAGAAAGGCCAAATAGGTAAAAAAAATATGAGAGAAAAGAGGGAAGGGACAATGCTACTATCCTTTTTACCACACCTGTGCTTCAAAGTAGCACCATGATCTTCATGATAGAGAGTCTCCTATGTTGTCACTTTCATATACTAGTGGGAATTTTTCATTATAGAACTTGGCTTGTATATTCCAATGATGGGCTTCCTCAAAATGCCCTAGGTCTTCATGAGCAAGCGAGTTGGATGCACACCCACTTAGTTACTTTTGTTGAGCTTTCATAGATTTATAGCTCTAGTGCATCTGTTGCATGGCAATCCCTACTCACTCACATTGATATCTATTAATGGGCATCTCCATATCCCCTTGATACGCCTAGTTGATGTGAGACTATCTTCCTCCTTTTTGTCTTCTCCACAACCACCATTCTATTCCACATATAGTGCTATGTCCATGGCTCACGCTCATGTATTGCGTGAAAGATAAAAAAGTTTGAGATTACTAAAGTATGAAGCAATTGCTTGGCTTGTCATCGGGGTTGTGCATGATTAAATACTTTGTGTGATGAAGATAGAGCAACACCCAGACTATACGATTTTGTAGGGATAACTTTCTTTGGCCAAGTTATTTTGAGAAGACATGATTGCTTGATTAAGTATGCTTGAAGTATTACTATTTCTTATGTCAATATGAACTTTTATTTTGAATCATTTGGATCTGAACATTCATGCCGCAATAAAGAAAATTACATTGGGAATTATGCTAGGTAGCATTCCACATCAAAAATTCTGTTTTTATCATTCACTTACTCGAGGACGAGCAAGAATTAAGCTTGGGGATGCTTGATACGTCTCCAATGTATCCATAAGTTTTTATTGTTCTATGCTATTATATTACCTGTTTTGGATGTTTATGGGCTTTACTTTACACTTTTATATCATTTTTGGGACTAACCTACCAACCGGAGGCCCATCCCGTATTACTGTTTTTTTGCCTATTTCAGTATTTCGAAGAAAAGGAATATCAAACGGAGTCCAAATGGAGTGAAACCTTCGAGAGCGTGATTTTTGGAATGAACGTGATCTAGAGGACTTGGAGTGCAAGTCAAGAAGCAGTCGAGGCGGCCACGAGGGTGGAGGGTGCGCCCCCCCTACTGGGCATGCCCCCTATCTCGTGGGCCCCTCGGGCGTCCACCGACCTACTTCTTCCTCCTATATATTCCCACGTACCCCGAGAACATCAGAACAAGCCACGAAAACCTAATTCCACCGCCGCACCCTTCTGTATCCGCAAGATCCCATCTTGGAGCCTTCATCAGTGCTCTGCCGGAGGGGGAATCAACGACGGAGGACTTCTACATCAACACCATAGCCCCTCCGATGAGTTGTGAGTAGTTTACCACAGACCTTCAGGTCCATAGTTATTAGCTAGATGGCTTCTTCTCTCTTTTAGGATCTCAATACCATGTTCTCCTCGATCTTCTTGGAGATCTATTTGATGTAACTCCTTTTGCGGCGTGTTTGTCGAGATCCGATGAATTGTGGGTTTATGATTAAGTTTATCTATGAAAAATATTTGAATCTCCTCTGAATTCTTTTATGTGTGATTAATTTATCTTTGCAAGTCTGTTCGAATTATCAGTTTGGTTTGGCCTACAAGATTGATCTTTCTTGCAATGGGAGAAGTGCTTAGGTTTGGGTTCAATCTTGCGGTGTCCTTTCCCAGTGACAGTAGGGGCAGCAAGGCATGTATTGTATTGTTGCCATTGAGGATAAAAAGATGGGTTTTATATCATATTGCATGAGTTTATCCCTCTACATCATGTCATCTTTCTTAATGCGTTACTCTATTCTTTATGAACTTAATACTCTAGATGCATGCTGGATAGCGGTCGATGTGTGGAGTAATAGTAGTAGATGTAGGCAGGAGTCGATCTACTTGTCATGGACGTGATGCCTATATACATGATCATGCCTAGATAATCTCATAATTATTCGCTTTTCTATCAATTGTTCGACAGTAATTTGTTCACCCACCGTAATACTTATGCTATCTTGAGAGAAGCCACTAGTGAAACCTATGGCCCCCGGGTCTATATTTTATCATATAAGCTTTCAATCTACTTTTATTTGCATCTTTACTTTTCCAATCTATATTATAAAATACCAAAAATATATTTATCTTATCATACTATCTCTATCAGATCTCACTTTCGCAAGTGGCCGTGAAGGGATTGAGAACCCCTTTATTGCGTTGGTTGCGAGTTCTTGTTTGTTTGTGTAGGTGCGTGGGACTTTTGAGGGGCCTCCTACTGGATTGATACCTTGGTTCTCAAAAAACTGAGGGAAATACTTACGCTACTATTGCTGCATCACCCTTTCCTCTTCAAGGAAAACCAACGCAAGCTCAAGACGTAGCACGCTCCTCCCGGCCGCCTGTTGAGCATCCGACTCTCGGAGGCCGGCTGGGCCACCGCAAAGGAGTCGGAGAAAACGATGCTCGCCACTGAATCAACCGGCTTGCTCGATCTGTGGCGATAGAAGAAGAAGATGCAGTCGGCCCGCCTTGCTTCGGCCCCCGCATACGCGACGAGCCCTTTCCTGAAGGGTTCTTGCTCCCACGAGACACTCCCAAGTACAACGGCTCCGTGAAGACGGAGGATTGGCTGGTGGACTACTCCACCGCAGTCAACATAGCAAGCGGCAAAAAGCGTGTTGCCGTGAAGTATGTTCCACTCATGCTCCAGGGCACGACCCGGACATAGCAGAACAGCCTCAAGCCTTACAGCGTCAACAGCTGGCTGGATTTCACCGAAGTGTTCATCTGCAACTTCACCAGCACATACAAGCGCCCACCCAAGCCTCGCCAGCTCTCCATGTCCGTCCAAGGCCCTACTAAGTCCACCCGTGATTACTTAACGCGGTGGGGCGAGCAGTGCAACTCTTGCGAAGGGGTGCATGAGGTGCAGGCCATAAAGTACTTCACTGCCGGGTGCCGAGAGGGCACCTTGCTCAAGCACAAGCTCCTCTGTGATGAGCGGGCAACCCTTGACGAGCTGCTGATCATAGCGGACAAGTACGCCATGGCCGACTCCCCCATGAATTCAGAGGTCCGAGTGGACGCATCTGGGAAGGTGCTCCCTCCGGCTTCACAAACGCCGGCTGGTGACACCAACCGGTGCCAGCAAAAGAATAACAAGTGCAAGGCCCAGCAACCAGCAGGTAATAATAGTCAAAGATCAGTAGCCGACTAGTCAGCCCGCCACCAAGCGGCAGAAAACTGGAAAGGGAGCCTGGCTGCCCGCCCTCTCCTTCAAGCAAGCCCTCGAAGGCCCATGCAAGTTCCACAACGGCACAAAGCCATCCAACCACACCACTCGGAAGTGCAACTAGTTAGCTCAGATCACCAAGGGCGAGGCCCTCCCGCCACCCCTGCCAGCCGGCCCTACAGCTCCGGCTGCTCAGCAGCCGGCAGCCCGACCTGTCAGCATCATTCAAGATGAGTTCCCTGAAGAGCATGCTGCTTATGTCGTCTTCACAAGTGAAGCCGGCGACAGGCACAGCAGGCGGTAGCAGCACCGAGAGGTCAATAGTGTCAGCACGGAAGCTCCCACCCGCATGCATTGGTCTAAGAAGCCCATCACTTGGAGTCAAGCTGACCATCTGACTGTGATGCCCAACTTAGGTTCATACGCCCTGGTGCTTGACGCAACCTTTGTAACAGAGAGGCGGAAATGCCGTTTCGGCCGAGTTCTGATAGATGGCGGCGGTAGCATCAACATCCTGTACCGCGAGACCATGGAGCAGCTGGTTATCAAGGCCAAGCAGCTTCAGCCAAGCCGGCCTGTTTTCCATGGCGTAGTTCCTGGCCTGTCCTGCTCCCTAATTGGCAAGATAAAGATCGACGTACTCTTCAGCGACAAAGACTACTTTCGCCGCGAGCAAATCTAGTTTGAGGTGGTCGACCTGGAAAGCCCCTACCACGCGCTCTTGGGCCGCCCCATGCTGGCCAAGTTCATGATGGTCCCGCACTATGCATACCTGAAGGCCAAGATGCCTGGCACCAAGGGCATCATCACCATTGCTGGATATTACAAGAAGTGACAAGATTGTGCTGCCTCCAGCAGCCAGCTGGCCGAGTCCCTCGTCATCGCTCAAGAAAGACGGCTCCTTGATCGGATGGTAGCCATGGCCAGCGAGAAGCCGGCCATGCCGACTAATCCCAAGGAAGCTGAAGCAGGGGCCTCCTTCTAGCCGTCCAAAGAGACCAAGCGGGTCCCACTGGACCCGGAGCACCCAGAGAGATTTGCTGTCATGGGCACTGGCCTTGATAGCAAATAGGAAGTCGAGCTCGTCGATTTCCTCCATGAGAATCTAGACATCTTTGCATGGTCCCCCAAAGACATGCTGGGTGTCCCGACGGATCTCACCGAGCACAAACTACATGTAAGGTCGGATGCCAAGCCGATCAAGCAACCCCTGTGCCGTCTGTGAGAAGAAAAGAGAAGGATTGTTGGAGAAGAAGTCCCCCAACTGCTAGCAGCCGGATTCATTATGGAAGTGTTCCACCTGGAGTGGCTTGCCAACCCCATCCTTGTGTTGAAGAAGAACAGCAAGTGGCGTATGTGCATTGATTATACCATTCTCAACAAAGCCCGCCCTAAAGGCCCATTCACTCTGCCACGAATAGACCAAGTGATCGAATCCATAGCCAGATGCAAGCTATTGTCTTTCCTTGATGCCTATTCCGGCTACCACCAGATCAAGCTGGATCCGGCTGATCGCCCGAAGACCTCCTTCATCATGCCATTCGGCGCTTTCTGCTACATCACCATGACGTTCGGCTTGAGAAATGCCGGCGCCACCTTCCAACGTTGTATGTAGAAGTGCTTGTTGAAGCAACTCAGACACAATGCCCAGGTTTACTTGGACGACATTGTGGTGAAGATGGAAAAGCGCGACACCTTGATGGAAGAACTGAAGTTCACCTTTGAGAACCTGATCCATTTCAACATCAAGCTCAAACCAGAGAAGTGCGTCTTCGGTGTACCAGTCAGCCAGCTCCTTGGCTTCCTTGTCTCAGAACGCGGCATCGAGTGCAACCCTATGAAGATCAAGGCCATCGAGTAGATGGAGAAGCCCACCAAGCTGTGTGATGTCCAGAAGTTCACCGGGTGCCTAGCATATCCCTCAGCCGCTTCATCAATCGGATGGGCGAGAAGGCACTCCCTCTATACCAGCTCATGAAGAAAACTAGTTGCTTCGAATGGAAGGACCAGGCGGACGCCGCCTTCCTCCATCTCAAACGTGTGATGTCAACGGCGCCTATCCTGGCGGCTCCCGCTGCTAAATAGCCCATGCTCCTCTACATCGCTGCCACCAACTGAGTCATTAGCAGGATGATCATTGTCGAGCGCCTAGAAGCCGGCAAGGCCCAGTCGGTCCAGAGGCTGGTGTACTACTTGAGCGAGGTCCTGTCGGCCTCCAGCAGAACTACCCCCACTACCAAAAGTTGTGCTACGGCGTGTACTTTGCCGCCAAGAAGCTGAAGCAATACTTCCAAGAGCACTCCATCATGGTCGTCTGCACCGCTCCCCTTGCCGAGATCATGGGCAACAGAGATGCCTCGGGCCTGGTGGCTGAGTGGGCTATAGAGTTGGCTCCCTACACCATCTTCTACCAGCCCCGCACCGCCATCAAGTCCCAAGCACTGGCCGACTTCCTCGTCGACTAGACCGAGTCCTAGTACTTGCCACCAGTGCCGGATTACACGCATTGGTGGATGCACTTCGATGGCTCAAAGATGCACACCGGCTTGGGAGTCGACATCATCCTCACCTCTCCCAAAGGCGACAAGCTGAAGTACACGCTGTAGATCCACTTCACCGCCTCCAACATTGTAGCCGAGTATGAAGCGCTCATCTTCAGGTTCTGACTAACCAAAGAAATCGGCATTCGTTGCATCCTCTACTACGGCGACTCGGACTTGGTGGTCCAGTAGTCGTCAGACGACTGGGACGCCAAGGATGCCAATATGGCTAGCTACCACTTCCTTGTCCAGCAGATGAGCGGCCACTTTGATGGAAGCGAGTTCATCCACATGCCACGGGCTTACAACGATACAGCAGATGCTCTCGCCCGCATTGGCTCCACCCGGCAAGCTATACGGGCCGGCGTCTCCCTCGAGTGCCTCCTCAAGCCATCTATCAAGCCCTCGCTAGAGTCCGACTCCATCTTCATGTTGGATTCCCCTGAAGCAGTCTGATCCGGTTCGGGGACTTCGGCAGTTGGCGGGGGACTTCAGCAGTCGGCTCGGGGACATCACCAAGCGGCGCAGGGGCTGCAGCACAAGCACTCGGCCCATTAACCCCAACAGGCGGCCCGAGGGCTGTTGCAGTCGGGCAGGGGACTTCATCAGCACCATCAGGAGCGGCCGACCCCAGCCTGCCGCCTCTCGACCCGGCCTCCCTCATACGAGCCACTGTTTTCAAAATGGTGGTGGCCCCATCTTGGGCGCAGCCCATTCATGACTATTTGGTTAACCACGTGTTGCCATTCGACCAAGTGCTGGCTCGGCAGATCGAGCGCAGAGCAGATGCCTACACCATGGTCAATCAAGAGCTCGCAAGGCGGAGCGTGACCAGCGTCTATCAAAGCTGCGTGGAACCAGAGAAGGGCATGGAGATTCTCAGAGATATCCATCAAGGAGAATGTGGCCACCATGCCGCCTGCAGGTCCCTCGTGGCCAAAGCTTTCCGCCATGGCTTCTTCTGGATGACTGCTTTGGAAGATGCCAATGAGTTGGTCAAGAAGTGCAAAGGGTGCCAGAAGTTCAGCACCAAGCAATACCTGCCAGCCTCCACCCTCAAGACCATCCCCATCACCCAGCCTTCCGTTGTGTGGGGTTTGGATATGGTAGGCCCGTTCAAGTCAACATGAGGCGGCATGACCCATCTGTTGATCGCCGTGGACAAGTTCACCAAGTGGATAGAAGCAAAGCCAATCAAGAAGCTGAATGGTCCTACTACTATCACATTCATCGCCGACATCACTACCCGATATGGAGTTCCCCACATCATCATCATCGACAATGGCACCAACTTCACCAAAGGCGCCTTGGCCCGTTTTTATTCAAATCAGGGCATCCGACTGGACCTAGCATTCATTTCCCACCCGCAGTCAAACAGCCAAGTAGAGCGTGCAAACGGCCTCATCTTGTTCGGCATCAAGCCCCGCCTGATCGAGCCACTAGAGCGGTCGGTCGGCTGCTGGATCGACAAACTGCCGGCCGTCCTCTGGAGCCTCCGGACCATGCCTAACAGATCAACCGGCTTCACGCCCTTCGTCCTTGTGTACGGTGCCAAGGCTATCATCCCTATGGATGTCGAGTTCGACTCACCTCGGGTCACCATGTACACGGAGGCGGAGGCAAAATAGGCGCGAGAAGATGGCGTCGACTTGCTAGAAGAGGCCCGACTGCTAGCATGCAGCCGGTCCGCCATCTACCAGCAAAGCCTACGCCGCTACCACAACAAGAATGTCAGGTCGCGCTCTTTCTATGAAGGTGATCTTGTGCTCCGCTTGATCCAGCGATCAGCTGGACATCACAAGCTCACGGCATCCTGGGAAGGCCCCTTCATCATCAGCAAGGGCCTAGGCAAAGACTCATACTACCTCATCGACGCCCAGAAGCCCAGGGCACGCAAGCGATGCACAGCCGGCGAAGAGATGGAGCGGCCATGCAATGCAAATCCGCTCCACCCGTTTTACAGTTGATTCGAGCGTATGTACCACGCCAACTTTTGTATTAGGTAAAATTCCTCAGGTCCCCCGAGGTGCACTCGGGGCCACCTTTTTATCTATCTATGAGTTAAGCTCATCCCATGACTTGAGTTTTTCCTATTCCTGCCCTGTCCGGGTTCCGGTCAGCCGGCCCAGGGGCTCGCCGCGTTGGCCTAAGTTCGCACCAGCCGGAGCCGACTAGTAGTGTGCCGACACTGAAAGCCCTCTCTTTGCTCTAAGTCATAGCCTGCATCGCGACTATCCGACTAACGAAGAGCTAAAGGCCGGAACCGTCGTCCACAGGAAATCCGACTAAGGAAGAACACTAACTTAGGCCTAGCCGGCTCTTCGCCTCCCGCATCCGGCTACTCAGCAGCCGGCAGGCGAGCTTCTCACTCGATCAAGCTACACTCTATGTGGCCCAAGTAACTTGCCCGTTCTGAAGAACGACCAAGTCCCTGACCCAGCCACAGACCACAGAGCGGCTGTCCGGCTTGCAGGGAGGCGGCCAAGAGAATGCGGCATAGAAGAAAGCCAAAGAGGGAAAAGCAAAATCGAACAAGAATTTAAATTTATATGTACATCACAAAAGGCCAGAGACTAGCATTCATTAAAGTTTAACTTACACCCCCAGTGGGTGGAATCGCGCACATTTAACAAAATTGTTCAAAAGATAGCAAGGACAGGACAAGACAAGATAAAAACGGCCACCTAGGCCAAAGGAGCAGCAGTCGGGTCCGAGAGGTCGGCGAAGGCACTGATGCCGGATGGTGGAGCGATCGAATGGCCAGTCTCAGCCTGATTAGCGTCAGCAGCAGTTGGCGCAGCCACCCTTGGCACGCTGGTCGAGACTCGGTCGGGCTGAGGCTGGCTATCTGCTCCGTCTTCTGGCGTGTCGTCTCTCCATCCTCATACTCATCGTCGTCATTGCCCTCATCGCTGGAGGCTATTTCCTCCGTCGAGTCCTCCTCATGCGCCGGGTCCAGCCCAAACCAGCTGGGCGGCACCCCATTGCCCTTGTCGTCCAGGTCGGGGATGAAGACGGCGGTGTCGGTGTAGTCGGCGATTGCTGCCGCGTGCTGGGTGAGCGTAGGGCCCACCGCCGCCAGCTCCGGACAGGCCTCCTACTAGAAGGTTTCCAGCTGGACTACCTCCTCAACTGGCATCTCCTTGGTGGACATCCAAGATGGATCTCGGCGCCCACTCATGTTGTTGATGATGTGGGGTCGGGCTTGAAGTGGCAGCACCCGGTGCTCCACGAAGGCGGCCAGCAGGTCGGAGGCCTTGAGGCCCTCCGAGTCCAGCATCACCTGGAGCCTGGCGAGGGCGGTGGCGGAGGCGACCGACACGGTCTTCGACCGGTAGCTCCAGTTAGTGTGGGGATCGGCAGGCGGGCCGACTATGAAAGCACGCAGGTTGACGTAGTTCTGCGTCGAGTGGATGTCCTCAACATAGAAGTAGGATCTCTGCCACAGTTTGGCCTACTATAGCAGAGTGATAGCCGGGAAGCGGATCCCGGCCCCGGAGCGCCGCACCGCAACACAGGCTCTGCACTGTGCCGCCTCGTTCTTGGTAGCGGTGCCGAGCTTGAGGTAGAAGAGCACTCCCCACAACTCGAGTGTGGGAAGAGTGCCGAGATAACCCTCGTAGAGGGTGACGAAGGCGGAGAGCAGCACCACCATATTCGGCGTGAGGTGGTGGGGCTGCGCTCCATAGAAGGCAAGAAACGAGCGGAGGAACCCGCTCGCCAGCAGGCCGAAGCCGCGGACGAAGTGCGACCGTAAGACGACGCGCTCGTCGCCCTCCGGCGCCGACAAGATTTCCCTTGCGGGGGGGGGGGGGGGGAAACGCACCTTGACAGCGGAAGAGTGAGGGAGTCACCGCGTCTGAAGGAGGAACTCCAGATGGTCTTCATGGACGATGGAGCCGTCCCAGTCAGCGGCGCGGCCACTGTGCGCCATGGCCTCCAAGCTCGGCAACAGCATGGAGCGGCAGCGGCGTGAGGAAGCTCGGTGATGGCGAGCTGCGGCAGCACTCCGGTGAGAGGAGAAGGTGCAGCTACAGCGAGAGGGAGAGAAGCAAAGCGAAGGGAGAGGAAGACGTTGTGCATTCGGCCACCCCCTCCTCCCCCTACTTATAGACCCCCAGCAGCGGAGCCGATGGGGCGGGAAATGGGGGAGCGCGGGATTAACTAAACCTACTCCCCCACGACCCCACCTCTGCCGCGCCATAAAGGCATGCATTAACCACGCCTGGGAATCTCAACCGTCTGCCTCGGCCGCAGTGGATCTGCGTGCGTGCCGAGGCCCTGTGGTGGCGGGCCCAGGCCTGCGGCGACGTCCCGTCGCGTGCGTGGGCTGGCAGGCCGACCTGGCCGGCTGGTGCCGCATGACGTGCAGGCAACGGGCGGAGAGCCTATCGCCCGACTAGCACGTCACCTGGCCCCCACCACGACTATTCGAATTCCTCCAGGCAGCTGCGGCTATGTCCGACTCTTGGCGCCCGACTCCTCCCAAGAGCGGAAGGCGGAAGGCCACTTAAGAGGGAAACTGCTTAGGCTCTCAGGCTATGCAAAGCCGTAGAACCTCACCAGCTTCAGGGACTACTGATGGTAGGATAAACCCTGGGTAGCCTCATCCGCACCCCTGCAAATTTCAAGACCATGGGACTAGCCTAGCCCCTCAGTCCGACTGGTCGCAAGGCCGGCCCACGCGGCCGACTGGTGCCAATGGGCCGCCTCCTAGAAGGCGGCGCACCCCAGAAGGCAGCGAGGGCATGGGCCGACTCCTGCCAGGCGGCCCCTCGCCTCCTCAAAGTTTGCACCCACCTGCTACGACAAGACTGGGCGTGGCAACAGCGCGACCTGCAACCCCCGAATCCCGGGCGGAACGTGGCCACAGTGCGGGCGTACTAGGCGGACACCCCTCGCCTGACATCACACTATAGCCACGCGGCTCATGACGATGCCTATGTTAGGCAGGGCCATGCCCCCACAACGGACGGTCAGTGTGGCCCACAGGCGGCGGGCCCCACCTGCCCATGTATCACCAGAAGCCAGCAAAGCCTGAGCAGGCGGCCGCAAGGGGTGGCCGGCTCCTAGCAAGCGGTCGCCCCTCCACATGGAGTCTATGTGCCAATAACCAGAAATGATGTGGTGTGGCTACAGTGATCTCCCGCCAGGCGGCGGTACTGTAGCCCCCCGACCAAGCTACCATCATTAGAGGCAAGGCTCCAGTGCGGCCTAGTCCTCCTGGCCCACAGGCGGTGGGTCCTACCTATCGTCCAAGACCGCGGTAGTCGGCGGGGCCCACCAGGTGATGGATCCCAGCTGTCGGCAAAGCAGCCGGAGCATAGAGACACTAACGGCCGGGTCCTACGACTAGCCGGATTACCATTGTACCCCTGGGCGTAGGCCTATATAAACCCAAGGATCACCCATGCAAAGGGTTCAGCACTTAGTTCCCCATACACCCACATAGCTAAGGAGAAGTAGAGCTAGATTGCCTTCTTCCTCCGCTATCCAAAACAGCTCAAGGAGCACCCTCGTAGCCCGCTATTGATCATAGTGATGTGGAGACCCCGCAGAGCAGGATTAGGGGTGTTATTTCCACAGAGAGCAACAAACCTGGGTAAGACCCGGCGTCATTTGAGGTCTTGCCTACTCTCGGTTATAGAGCCCGGCAACGTTCTATTGACCCCATACATGATTAGCCACCCGTTGGCATATGTCGAGGAAATACCACGACAGACGGGCCATCCAACTTAGACAAAATACTTGAGAGGCCCTGTCAGATTCATGGCACACCCGATACGCCTGCAAATCATACTAACAGGAACTGTTGGGTTTTCAAACAGGCCGGTAAGTTAAATACCGAACATAAGGGGAAAGGGCCCCCATGCGAAGATGATGATGAGCCCCGTCAGCCGAACACCGGGGGTGAGAAGCAATTTCCCCCCAAGTTGAATACACTGAACATGATATGTGTCACTCATATCCCCAAAATGGAGCGCAAACACGCATTACAGGACGTCTATGCCGTAGAGCCTGTCGCTCCCAAGTTTAGCCCATGGTCATCCTGTCCGATCACTTTTGATCGCAGGGACGACACAACCAGTATCCATCACGGGGGTTCGGATGCCCTAGTTCTTGATCCAACCATTGACGGATACCACCTCACTAGAGTCCTCATGGACGGAGGAAGAAGTCTCAACTTGATTTATCAAGATACTGCCCGTAAGATGGGGATCGACCCATCACGAATCAAGCCTAGTAACACTACCTTTAAAGGTGTGATACCAGGAGTGGATGCCCGTTGTACGAGCTCAATCACACTGTAGGTAGTATTCGGCTCCGCAGATAACTTTCTCAGTGAAGAGTTAATCTTCGACATCGTCCCTTTACGTGGTGGCTACCATGCATTGCTCGAACGAACTGCTTTCGCCCGCTTTAATGCAGTCTCGCATTATGCTTACTTGAAGCCCAAAATGCCTGGACCTTGTGGCGTTATTATAGTCAATGGTAATATGGAGCGCTCACTCCATACTGAAGAGCACACCGCGGCCCTTGCAGCCGAAGTGTATGGCGGCCTTATCAAGCCGAACAGTTCACCCGCTAATAAAGCCAATGACATATCCAAACGAGTCCGGTCCGCGCATAATCACGGTAAGTCAATGGATCCGGACCTTGATTAACAGTTCGGCCTCCGCCGATCACCCCACTAGGTCGTGGCTTACGTACTGCGTGTACATAATTACTCACTTAAAATATCTTGGGCGGTGCTGGAGGCACACTGCGGAATAGGTCCATTACACGGCTTGACCATAATTGGACCGCATATATCCTTTTCATTTTAACGCAGGTTCATTAAGAGCCCTACTTACAAGATGGTTGTCGTAGGAGATCCTTTTAAGGCCAGCATGTCCCAACCATCAAACGCTCCTCTCAAAGGACTCACTACTAAGGAGAAAAGGCGAAGACGTGCGGTCGGGCATCAATGGAGTTTGTTTTCCGAACTATGATTTTTAGGCCCTGTGTTAGACTTTCTGTTATGTAAATTATTTTCTTTTTTCCTTAGGCATGTAGTATGACCTTAATATTGAATGCCATTGCCTATCATCGACATATGAGTAAAGATATAAAGGGCACAGATGACTATCACCTTCTTGGTTGGCTTTTGAACTTTTTCCTTGTCATCTGCGCTATTCCTTACGTTGGACTGACATACGTGGCTCGACAGGGTCTTCATACCAGGGGTTGTATTTGGCCCCGCAAAGTTCTTCAAGTCCGAACACCTATAGGGAACTCTTCGGCGTCCCGGATATTGCATTATATGCATCAGCTCCGAATCATGTCTTTGGTATATAGTTGGGTTGCCCGGCTCCTGTGTTTGCCACCTTACGTTTTGCCAGTTCGGCTAAGGTAGCAAAGGGAGAAATACTGCGATTGTATTTCTGGTTTGTCAAGTTAAGTACCTTAGAGAAAGCCGAAAACTGACTGTCATACTGAGCGAGAGCGGGTCAGCAATCCGGTGACTTAGTGTTATACCACGAATCGTTCGCGATTTATGCCGTGTTATACGAGGGGCTAGGCTTTTTGCCCGCCACGTTGCAAAGGCGCCATACTCAGGATTGCCGATCATGAAACGAGGGGCTAGTAGTTAGCACCACCAATGGACTCTTATGGCTAAGTGAAAGTACTAAAGCCGCATAGTCTGATTGCCTAGTTCACTCTGCAAGATGCCTGCTACATTGGACCAAAGACGTTGGATTAAGTGTTGTCCTGCGTTCCCGAACACCCCTGTAATATTTATGTGGGGGCTGAAGCCGACGACTGGTAAACTTTCGGACATATAAACGGCCAAAATAGGAGGATTAACTAATCATAAAAAGCATAACCATTTTTACATTATGAGTTCATTACATAACTCCTACAAACTGGACACAACTACTCAAATATGATTTCATTAGAGCACTCTCCTTCTACAATACGAGCTCCCTCGAGGACCTCATCGAAGTACATCTACGGTTGTCGGTGCTCCTTGCCCTCAGGTGGCCCTGCCGTGGCAATTTCGGTGGCCTTCATCTTCGCCAACTGCACCTTGACGCGGGCGAAGGCCATCCGAGCACCTTCAATACAGGATGACCACTTATGGGCATTGATTCGAGGAAGCGCCTCCACAAGCATCTTCACAAGTCTGAAGTGGCTGCTAGGTGCGGCTTCGGCACGCCATAGACGGACTATTATGTACTTCATGGCCAGGCCAGCCACCCTATGCAGCTCGGACAGCTGCTTCAGCTGGTCGCTCAGGGGCACTGGAAGCTCTGGCGCAAGGTATTGTGACCAGAACACCTTCTCCGTCGAGATCCCCTCTTTGGCTCGGAAGAATGCGGCGGCGGCCACAATACTCCATGGCAAGTCCGCAAAGGCGCCTGGAGAACTGCGAACTCGAGTTAGTAAAATATATCTTCTACTAGCATACCTACTCTGCATGATAAAGGCCTTACCAGCCGCAATTCGCCTCGCGTCTTGGATCTCCTAGCGAGCACCTTGGGCATCAACCCGGGCTTCCTTCAGGCTCTCACGGGATTTGGTGAGCTCGGAGGCCTGCTCCGAACTCTTCTGCTCTAAGAACTCGCATGCAGCAATAGCATCCTTGAGCTCCTTTTCGACCTCCCCCACCCGTGTCTCATGTCGTCGGCGGGTGGTTTGCTCCTCCTCTAAATTTTCGGCAGCTTTGTCCGTGGCCACCTTGCTCGCCTCTGCCTCCTTCTGGGCTTCGGCAAGGGCACTCTTGAGGGACTCGACCTCATCGGCGCCAACTACGAATATATTTATAACATTTTTAGTCAGTTTCAAATGACTAACACATATACAATTTTTGGATATACCATTGGAGATATATGATCAAACTCGTCAATTCACGCATACCTTGAGTCTCCTCAAACTGCTTGTTGATGCGGATTACTTCTTCATCGGCCAGCCGCAGCTTCCGAGTGAGTGCGGAAACTTCGGCGGCCTGCGCGCTCGCCGCCAGCAACGGAGCCAATTGTACAGTAGAGTAAAATGTCACCTCATCTGAACTCTATGTGATCCTTTGTCCGGCTTCGCCAAAGTCGGACAGAGTCTCAGGGGCTACTATCTATACACAGGCATATTCCTTTATTAAACTTGGTTAGAAATTTACATCGCATACCTCAAAACCTGTTAATAGGCTGGTAAAGGCTTCGTTCAACCCCCTTTTGGCGGACTGAATCTTCTCAACCACCATACCCATCAGGGTGTGGTGCTCCTCCACGACGGAAGCATGACAAAGTGCTTCCGCCAAAGTATCCGCTGATTCCAGATTAATGGAGGTCGCCGGTGGAGTCGACCCTCCCCCTCCTTCAAAGGGGGTCGCTCGCCTGATTCCAGAACTGTGTTCGGCTGGGTGCCGGATTGGTCATGGCCCCCGTCATTAGTCTCCATGGAGGTTGGTCCTCCCATGTCTTCGGCAGCCGAGGTGTTACCCTCTGGCACCACCCTGACGGCCTGTCGCACCTCTGCATGGCATGTATAGGCTCTTCCGGACAAGACTTCGGTGTCGTCCGGAGCGGTTGGCGGGGAGGCCCACGGAGGCGTCTCGCTCTCCACCATCCCCGGCTCAAGTGTGTTCCCCGAAGATGATAGTTGGGCGAGATCGCGGGCCGGACTGAAACACATAGAATAGTGTATTAAAAACTACAATCATAAACGCCGATATATGTAGGGCATCCTTGGATACTTACGAATCGGCTAGGGGATTCGGCCTGGGTCGCCGCTCGGGGATGACTTCGGCATCCGAATCCGAGTCGTCCGAAAGGGATATCTTCCCCCTCTTGGATGCCTCTGCCTCCGTGTCTTCGGAGGCCGCTCTTTTCTTCCTCCTCCCCTTGGGGGAAGTGTTGCTCTCTTCTTCCTCCTCCTTTTCGTCTTCATCTCCCTTCTGGGAGGAGAGGGATTTGGAATCCCTGGATATAGCGTCTGGGGACCTTTACGGCGGGGGGCACTTTAAGCCTCCCTGCCCTTCTTCTTGGCATTCTTCTCCGGCGCCTGGTACGGTGCCGGGGCCAGAATCCTCGTTAGCAGAGGATCAGCTGGGTTTTCAGGCAGCGGAGCCGAATAGTTGATTCGCTCTGTCTTCTTCGTCCAGCCTTGGTTAAATGACGAAATTCTCAATACGCCCTTGTGATTTCTGAACTAAGTTATGTTCGGAAACTAAAGAACTTACCGGGGAGGCTGGGTCAGCACAGTCGAGGCCGATGTCGTCGGTTGTCTCCGGCTACGACTTCTGGGCCTTCAAAAGTAGCCTCCAGATATCTTTGTGGCCCTTCAGGATTGAACTCCCACATATGGAGAGGCTGGTGCTGGCAGGGAAGGGTCCGGCGGAATAGCATCACTTGAACCATGTCAGTGAGGGTGGTGTTCTTTTCTTTTATATTTTTATGCGCTTTTGCAACATCAACACCTCATCGGTTGACCCCCAGTCTGGACCCTTGTTGATCCACGGCGCAAGCCGCATTGGGGGTCTGGATCTAAACTTAGGAGTGGCCGCGCCAGTTGGCGCCATGAAGTGCGGTGATGTAGAGCCACTCCTGTTTCCATATCTTCACAGTTTCCACGAAGGCACCATTGGGCCAGATGACGTTGGGGAGTTTGCTCACCATTACACCTCTGCAGTCTGCATGCTGCCCGTCCACCACCTTTTGCTTTATGTTGAAGACTTTGAGCCAAAAGCCAAATAGGGGGGAATGCAGAAGAGCGCCTTGCACATGATGATAAACGCCAAGATGTGGAGGATGGAGTTTGGGGCTAGATCATGCAAATCTAGCCCATAGAACATGAGGACGTGGACAAAAGGGTGAAGTTGAAACCCTAGTCCACGGAGGAAGTGGGGGATAAACACCACCCTTTCACCGGGCTCCGGAGTGGGGATGACCTGATTCTTGGCAGGGATCCTATATGCAATGTCTGTACTCAGGTACCCCACCTCCTGGAGCTCCTTGATGTCCTTCTCCTTCATGGAGGAGGTCACCCACCTGCATTGAAAGCCGGACCCAGACATGGCAGGAGAGGTTGGTGGCATTGGGGAGGATCTAAGCTTGGGCGTTGGAGCTCGGAGATGGGGAGGCTGAGGAAGGAAGAAGGCGTGGGGTGGAAAAGACGGATCTCTATTCGCTTATGTAGGCCATGAAAGTCAAGCGCCTGCACCCTAGCCTTAAAACCTTACCTGTTCCCAACGTGGGTATGCGCCACGGTCGGTTGGATTACCCAAATACCATTGATATGCAATCCCGTATTAAGTGGGCACGATCCCTGTTTGACGGGACGTGCCAATGAGGCATGGCCTCGAAACACGGAATGCGGGGTGTGAAAATGGTTCGAAATACTGAAGGGTCAAGTCTGACACTTCGTCAAAAAGTTGTCAGTAAAATACATTATGCTTATTTTTTATATACCCTGCCTTCACGGCTAAGGGTTGTGTTTATTATGAAAATCCGGATACAATTCTTTTACAGAGGAAAGCCGGTGTGTATTCTTCAAGGAACCCGCCTTGCAATGTCGAAGACAATCTGAACGCTGAATATATCATCATTGAGGACTGGTTCAGGGGCTATTGTGGGAGTCCTGGACTAGGAGGTCCTCGGGCGTCCAGTCTATTGATGTGGGCTGGGCGGATGGGCCGTCAAGATACAAGACAGAAGATTATCTCTCGTGTCCGGTGGGTACTCTCACATGCGTAAATGGAAAGTATAGGAGTCCGGATATATTCTTCCTTTCTGTAAAACTGACTTTGTACAACCATAAGCCCCTCCGGTGTCTATATAAACCGGAGGGTTAGATCGGAGGCAGGATCACAACATTGCTAGGCTAGCTATCTATGGTTATACTAATCGATCTCGAGGTAGATCAACTCTTGTAACCCCTATACCCTCGAATATAATCTACCAGGAGTAGGGTTTTACCTCCATTAAGAGGGCCCGAACATGGGTAAACATTGTGTCCCTTCTCCATAGTTACCATTAATCCTCAGACGAACAGCTTGGGCCCCCCTACCCGCGATCTACCGGTATTGACACCGATAGCCGCCACCTCCTATTCTTCATCGGGAGGCCAGATCTAGACTCCTTTTGAGGCTTTGGAGAGGGGATCCCCGATCGTCGTCATCACCAACCCTCCTTCATCACGAATTCCATGATGCTCCCCACCGGGAGTGAGTAATCCCTTTGTAGGCTCATTGGTCGGTGAGGAGTTGGACGAGATTCATCATGTAATCGAGTTAGTTTTGTTACCGCTTGATACCTAGTATCCACTATGTTCTGAGGTTGATGTTTTTATGACTTTGTCGTGCTTAATGCTTGTCACTTTAGGCCCGGGTGCCATGATTTCAGATCTGAACCGTTTATGTTTTCATCATTATATATATGTTCTAGATCCGGTCTTCCAAGTCATATTCACCTATTATGTGTTATGATCCTAAAAGTGCAACTAATACCCTAGTGGTTTTGGTAATTCACTAGTACGCGTCGGTGCTATACCAACGGTTTTTAACCCCTTTCCGCAACGGCATTTGGAACCGTTGCCAAGTGAGTGTGGGTGATAGGGGGGTCCTTCCCACATGACCCAGAAACCATCAGGGATAGGCCCTCCTGGCACATTGGCTGGGGCAAAATGAGTTCGTGTGCCATCTAGCAGGACATTGAAAGCCAATTGTTTTCGTTCGTATGTACATCCCACACCGTGAATCCAAGAAAATATATCCATTTGTATGTATATCACACACAGTCAATCCAAGGAGAACGTTTTCGTTCTGATGTACATCCCACACAGTGAATCCAGGGAAAACGTTTCCATTCGTATGTACTTCCCACACAGTCAATCCAGGGAAAACATTTCCTTTCGTACGTACATCCCACACAGTCAATCAAGGGAAAACGTTTCCGTTCGTATGTACGTCCCACACAGGTTTATGTATAGGCTCGCGTGTGATACGTGTAACTATCACACATGCTCTGCCTCGGTTAACCGTTTGCTTTTATCAACTACATCACACACGATTCGATGAAGAAAACTGTGTGGCATTGGGCCATCCATCACAAGAGCTTTTACTTCCAGAACTATTTGCAAAATTCCATGACCCATTTCACAGGTTTATTAGTTTAGAATTAATAATTCTGGTATTACGCAAATTCACATTTCATATCGAACAGTTGTTTGCCAATTTCATATCAGGCACATACATATATTTTAACATCACAGTACGATAGCTACCAGAAAACAACATAGTACAACATATAGATAGTTCAACTTCATAAGAACAATATTACAACAATACATTCATTTCCCTAATCGAGATCACCAAGGAACGCCTTATCCACCTCTGCTTTCAGTTCAGTAAGAACCTGTTTTGCACTGGCCAACTGGGAAAGTGCCTCCTCCTTCGCCAACACCATCTTGGCAAAGTCTGATTTAAAAAAAAATCTAAGCTCATTCTCCACCTTCCTCTTTTTATCCCGCATCTTGAAATATTCTTCAGCGTTGAGAACACTTTCTCTAAGCCTACCTCTGTTCCCTTCCTGATACATGCTCCATAGCTTTGCTAGGCACATCTTCAAAGACTGTGGCCACTCTTGATCAACCCATTCCAAGTAAGAACAATTCGCTTCATCCTATAATATTTAAAACTAGATCAGTAGCAATTGTAGGGAAAATGAGTTTATAACAACATAAAAAATCACCAATACTTATTTTGGAAAACTGAAGAAACAGGTTAATTATGACATATCTTCTCAAAAACATCAATCTGCAAATGAATTAATTGCTACGGACACAACAACCAAATTCTGAAACATCAGAAGCTATAATTAACTACAACAACGCTAGAAGTTCTTACTCATGTACTATAAATAACAAATTGAACATTTTAAGAGGAAGATAAATATAACTGCAACAGCATAGTGACAGTGTTTGGATGACAGCAAATTGATACTAACAGGTGTGTAATAAGGCATCCACTATCTATGCCAAAACCGGTGTAAAGACAACTATTGCTACATCTCGCACCAGTGCCCTGCACTGGCGAGCCGATGCAGCAGAAAAAATGAGGGACCTGAACTCCGGAGAACCTAGTTGCCCCGACGCCCAGTTCCTTCATGC
Organism: Triticum dicoccoides; assembly: GCF_002162155.2. NCBI lineage: Eukaryota > Viridiplantae > Streptophyta > Magnoliopsida > Poales > Poaceae > Triticum > Triticum dicoccoides. The sequence goes on along the minus strand of NC_041385.1, from coordinate 301,223,087 downwards.
CATAAAGATTTAGTATTTTACTACTTGGCTGCTCAGATGTGTGGACAAGTTGGCTCCACAAACTACTGAAGCGGTGCCAAATAATTTTCTAATGGAACCGTTGATGAGGTGGCAACATTTTTACATACTAGGTACAAACTGTGACACTGTCTAATGATGCGTTTGGTTGAAGGTGTGGTATGAATGGATTGGGACCGTGACAGTGTGTGAATCACATCTAACAAATGATTTCTAACAACGAAAGAGAGTCTAACCTTCTCTTCAAATGCCAAAAACTTCCTTCCACTATCCACAGATTCCAACGCAACTAGCTTCACGCATGGAGATTGATGGTGACAACGAGCAGACAAATCTTCAGCCACCCCGCTCCATTCGTTGCAACTGATGGTCCTAGGGAACTACAAGGGGAAGAAATGACTCAAATCGACAACCGGGTAAAAATCCTTCATTCCAAATCATAGCCCGAGAGAGAGAAGAGAGGCATACCCAGGTGGTGAAGGAGTCATCAGATGAAGAGGAACCGCTGGAGAGGTCTTTCAAGAGGACCATGGCGACCCCAATGGTAGGATGCGAGATGGAGAGAGCGAGGAAGCGGCTATAGCTTACAAAGGAAGGAAGGGGGAAACAGGGGAAATGTGACTTGTGGTTAGGGAGAAAAGGGGATGAGGAGGGGGAGGGTAGATATTTCGGCGTTAGGACAAAAATTTCGAAATATGGAGGGAAACTTTGGCGCGGTGCCGCCGGACACCATTCACTTTGAACGATAGTGTGCATCGCAAAAGATTCTTCTACTTAACATGCATGGTATAAGTTTGATAATTGAAATTTGGGTGGAAATTTCCCAGCGTATGTCATTGCATAATTTAACATCGCTTGCTAATTTGGGCACACAAAAGAGCGTACAGCACATAGACCAGACTTACTAAATCGAGCAATTTTAGTTACTAAACAGAGACAGTTCACCTAAACGTTGCTCTAACAAAAGACAAACATTAAAAAAGCCTAAATATGAATAACTTTAACAAATCCGCCACCGTGCGGGCCTATGCATCGCCGGTGTGAGATGAGACGTCGATGACTTGTCCTGGTGACATGCCGCCATTGGTGGACTCCATGTCCCCCCCTGCTGAAGTCGACCGCGTCCTCGTCCTTGTCCTCGGTGCCGCCCTCAAGGTTGTAGTACTCATAGTAGTGGCTGCGCCAGAGCTCGCGTTGGTACTCCACCGTCGATTCCTCGACGAACATACTCTTCCCTACCTCGGCCTGGGCCACACGCAACTCCTCCTCCCGGCTCTCCTCGAATTCTGCCGCCTCCTGCATCTCCAGCTTCCGCTTGACGACCTCATGAGGAAGCAGGTGCTCCATGGCCACTGCCGCCTTTTCGGACATGGGTTGAATGCTGGATTCCGAGGTGGCCTGGAATATCTTGGCGTGGATGGCCTCGACCCGGGCCAGGGCGACATCGGTGGCACGGACGGAGGCTCGAGTGCTCTCGGTGTTTGCAGCCACCGTCGCAGCAGCAGCTGCAGCCGTCTTGGCTGCTACAGCTGCCCTGTCGGCTGCCGCAGGTGCCCTCTCCGTGAAAGCGGCTGTGCTCAATGCAGATGCAGCGGCACTCTTGGCGTAGGCAGCCACGCTCTTGCCGCAGGCGGCAGCGCTCGGGGGGGACGCAGCCATCGTACGAGCCTTCATGAAGCATTTCCATGGCGTCATCTTTGCAAGAAGGGGTTGCGGGAATGGGGATCGGGATTTGTGACATTTAAGTGTTTTCTAGCCATTTAATGACCGCAATTGAAGTTTGAACTACATGTACATGCAGCAGCTAACCAAGACGGTTTGAAAAGTCATATCTTGTGTACATGTGTGCGATTTAATTCCACGTGGAGTAAATTGGAAGGAATTTTCAAACATATTGGTCTAATGGCTATGAAACAATTAAGCATGGAGTGGCATGGCATTTAAATTCCAAAAAATTAAAAACATGAAACCTTGCTGGATGTAATGTCATACCACCAAGAGAATGTGGTACAAAAATTTACCTGTTTGACGAAAGTTTGGAGACACACCCCGCACAAACCGGCGCAACTCACTAGAAGGCTCGTGGTTCCGAGATGGAACAATGCATGTCTGATGTCAAACGGCAGATACCTTCCTCGTACGGCCTTCAAAATTTTTCTACGTGTAATGAGCACAAATACTAACTATCATGTGAAAATTTGGAAAATTTCAGGGGTCATTTGATCTTTTGAAGACATTTAAGTTATTTTCTAGCCATTTAATGACTGTAATTCAAATTTGAACTAGATGTACAAGCAACGGTTAACTATAATGGTTTCAAAAATCATGTTTGTGTACTTGTGTGCGAGTTAATTCCATGTGTAGTAAATTAGAAGGAATTTTTGAACATATTGGTCTCACTGCATGGACACATGCATCGAGTGCCATGGCATTTTAATTCCAAAAAAATAAAAAATGATCAATAAAAACATGAAACCTTGCTTGATGTAATATCATGCCACCAAGATGACGTTGTACAAAAATTGGCCTGTTTGACAAAAGTTTGGACACACACCCCTCATAAACCGGAGCAACTCACTAGAAGGATCGTGGTTCCCAGAGGGAACAATGCATGCTTGATGACGAACGGCAGATAGCTTCCTCTTACATTCATCAAAAATTTCTACGTGTAATGTGCACTGATACAAACTGTCATGTGAAAATTTGGAAAATTGCAGGGGTCATTTGACCTTTCGAAGACATTTAAGTGATTTCCTAGCCAATTAATGACCGTAGTTCAAATTTGAACAAGATGTACATGCAACGCCTAAACATAACGGTTTGAAAAATCATATTTGTGTACTTCTGTGTGAGTTTTTCCATGTGTAGTAAATTAGAAGGAATTTTCAAACATATTGTACTCACGACATGGACACATGCATGCAGTGCCATGGCATTTTAAATCCAAAAAATTAAAAAATGATCGGTCAAACATGAAACTTTACTTGAAGTAATGTCATGCTACCAAGATGATGTGGTACAAAAATTGGCCCGTTTGACGAAAGTTGTGACACACACCCCTCACAAACCAGAGGAACTCACTAGAAGGCTCGTGGTTCCAAGAGGGAACAATGCATGTTTGATGATGAACGGCAGATATGTTCCTGTTACGGCCTTCAAAATATTTCTACGTGTAATGGGCACTGATACAAACTGTCATGTGAAAATTTGGAAAATTTCAGGGGTTATTTGACCTTTTGAAGACATTTAAGTGATTTCCTAGCCATTTAATGACCGTAATACAAATTTGAACTAGATGTAAATGCAATGGCTAACCATAACTTTTGAAAAATCATATTTGTGTACTTGTGTGCAAGTTAATTCCATGTGCGGTAAATTAGAGGGAATTTTCAAATATATTGGTCCCACGACATGGACACAAGTACATGCATGGATAGCCATGGCGTTTTTATTCCAAAAATTTTAAAAAATGGTCAGAAAAACATGAAACCTTGCTTGATGTAATGTCATGCCACCAAGATGATGTGGTACAAAAATTGGCTTGCTTGACGAAAGTTTGGACACACACCCCTCACAAACCAGAGGAACTCACTAGAAGGCTCGTGGTTCCAAGAGGGAACAATGCATGTTTGATGATGAACGGCAGATATGTTCCTGTTACGGCCTTCAAAATATTTCTACGTGTAATGGGCACTGATACAAACTGTCATGTGAAAATTTGGAAAATTTCAGGGGTTATTTGACCTTTTGAAGACATTTAAGTGATTTCCTAGCCATTTAATGACCGTAATACAAATTTGAACTAGATGTAAATGCAATGGCTAACCATAACTTTTGAAAAATCATATTTGTGTACTTGTGTGCAAGTTAATTCCATGTGCGGTAAATTAGAGGGAATTTTCAAATATATTGGTCCCACGACATGGACACAAGTACATGCATGGATAGCCATGGCGTTTTTATTCCAAAAATTTTAAAAAATGGTCAGAAAAACATGAAACCTTGCTTGATGTAATGTCATGCCACCAAGATGATGTGGTACAAAAATTGGCTTGCTTGACGAAAGTTTGGACACACACCCCTCACAAACCGGAGCAACTCACTAGAAGGTTCGTGGTTCCGAGAAGGAACAATGCATGTTTGATGACAAAAGGCAGATAGCTTCCTCTTACGTCCTTCAAACTTTTCTACGTGTAATGTGCACTGATACAAACTATCATGTAAAAATTTGGAAAATTTCAGGGGTCATTTTACCTTTTAAAGACATTTAAGTGATTTCCTAGCCATTTAATGATCGTAATTCAAATTTGAACTAGATGTACCTGCAACGGCTAATCATAACCATTTGAAAAATCATATTTGTGTACTTGTGTGCGAGTTAATTCCATGTGCAGTGAATTAGAAGGAATTTACAAATATATTGGACTGACGTCATGGACACATGCATGGAGTGCCATGGCATTTTAATTCCAAAAAAATAAAAAATGATCAGGAAAACATGAAACCTTGCTTGATATAATGTCATGCCACCAAGTTGATATGGTACAAAAATTGGCCTGTTTAACGAAAGTTTGGACACACACCCCTCGCAAACCGGAGCAACTCACTAGATGGGTCGTGGTTCTGAGAGGGAACAATGCATGTTTGATGACGAAAGGCAGATAGCTTCCTCTTACGGCCTTCAAAATTTTTCTACGTGTAATGTGCACTGATACAAAATGTGATGTGAAAATTTGGAAAATTGCAGGGGTCATTTGACCTTTTGAAGAGATTTAAGTGATTTCCTAGCTATTTAATGACCGTAATTAAAATTTGAACTAGATGTTTATGCAATGGGTAAGCATAATGGTTTGAAAAATCATATTTGTGTACTTGTGTGTGAGTTAATTCCATGTGTTGTAAATTAGACGGAAATTTCAAACATAGTGGACTCGCCACATGGACACATACATGGAGTGCCATGACATTTTAATTCCAAAAAAGTAAAAAAATTATCAGGAAATATGAAACCTTGCTTGATGTAATGTCATGCCACCAAGATGATGTGGTACAAAAATTGGCCTGTTTGACGAAAGTTTGGACACACACCCCTCACCAATCGGTGCAACTCACTTGAAGGGTCGTGGTTGCAAGAGGGAACAATGCATGTTTGATGACGAACGGCAGATAGTTTCCTCTTACGGCCTTCAATTTTTTTCTACGTGTAATGTGTACTTATACAAACTGTCATGTGACAATTTGCAAAATTTCAGGGGTCATTTGACCCTTTGAAGACAACTAAATGATTTTGTAGCCATTTAATGACCGTAATTAAAATTTGAAGTAGATGTACATGCAACGACTAACCATAACGGTTTGAAAACTCATATTTGTGTACTTGTGTGTGAGTTAATTCCATGTGCAGTAAATTAGAAGGAATTTTCAAACATATTGGACTCACGACATGGACACATGCATGGAGTGCCATGGCATTTTAATTCCAAAAATAAAAAAAGGACCAGGAAACATGAAACCTTGCTTGATGTAATGTCATGCCACCAAGAAGATGTGGTACAAACATTGGCTTGTTTGACGAAAGTTTGGACACACACCCCTCACAAACCGGAGCAACTCACTAGAAGGCTTGTGGTTCTGAGAGGGAACAATGAATGCTTGATGATGAACGGCAGATAGCTTCCTCTTATGGCCTTAAAATAATTTCTACGTGTAATGTGCACTTATACAAACTGTCATGTGAAAATTTGGAAAATTTCAGTGGTCATTTGACATTTTGAAGACATTTAAGTGATTTCCTAGCCATTTAATGACTGTAATGCATTTTTGAACTAGATGTACATGCAACGGCTAACCATGACGGTTTGAAAAATCATATTTGTGTACTTGTGTGCGAGTTAATTCCATGTGCAGTAAATTACACTACAGGAATCCAGTATATTGCCATCGGCCATGGCGAACGACAAAGGCACGGACAGCGGACGACAAAGAGGTTTGTCGTCCGCCGCAGACGGCAAACAGCTCCGGCAAAGACAGGGTCGGAAAACAGGTCCTTTGCCGTCTGCTTTCTGAAGCGGACGGCAAAGAGCCCTTTGCCTACAGCGGCGGACGGCAAAGAGGAGGGACGGCAAAATACTGGACGTCTGCCAGCGTTAGTCCGTTAGTCCGTTAAGCATCTTTGCCGTCAGCCGAGGTACAACAGACGACAAAGAATGGGATTAAATTAAAAAATAAAAATAACGCGGTACAGAAGCCACGCTGCCGTTCGTCATTCATGTCTGTCTGTTTCGTGTTTGTGTCCAGTTCATCTCCGTCCATTCATATTTGTTGGTCGTGTCCACAGCAGCAATCGGAACCGAACGGAGGACACTGGCCACCTTGCCCCCACCCGCCGTGCCCTGCTACCGCTTCCCGCCCGCGCCCTGCTACCACTGCCCGCCTGCGCGTCGCTTGTAGCGGTCTCTTGCATCAGCCGCCCTGCCCGCACAGGCCCGCAGCGGCCGTGCCCTGCTCCCGCTATCCGCCCTGCTGGTTCCTGGAGAGAGAGGATTCAGAGAGGGGGTAGAGCAGAGGAAGGGGAAGCCGGGGGCCTTCCGGTGCCGGCAGAGGGTTCGCTGGCCGGAGGACCAAGGATGGTGACCAGCGAGTGGATCGGACCTTGTGGCGTGTTGCAGCGGGAGAAGAAGGGAGCCGAAGGAGGCAGAGCAGAGGAAGGGGTAGCCGGAGGTCTGCCGGCGATGGCGGAGGGTTCACCGGCTGGAGGACCCGCAACTGGTGGCTCCGTCAAGAGGACCTATATGCGGGCGAGCTGGTTGCCCCGATGAGAGAGAGAATGGTGCGAGAGGTAGAGACACAAAGAACATGGGATGGGTGGATAAGGGACGAGGGGGAGGCCCCGAGCACGATGGCTTGTCTGTTCGTGCGATGCGTGTGAGCGATGCTGAGGGCCCCACGCACGATGGGTGCGTGCGATGCATGGTTGGGGTGGATGCCCCTGCCATGTCATCGATCCAGGGGAAAAAGGTTCCAACCAATAGGATATCAGCAGAAGATTTGTGTTTGTTCATCCTATTTCTTTTGATAAAACAGACATGCAAAAATTTAGTAAATTTTCTTAAAGTTTTTTTCCATGTCTTCGAGGACTTATAAACCAATACCGTGCCAAATTTCATATTCTTTTGACCTTGTTTAGATTTTCAAAAAAATCAAAAGGTTTATACATCTGTGTATTATGCCTTTACCCACAAAAAAAAGATAGACCACCTCTTTGCCGTCTGCCAGCAGATGGCAAAGAATCTTTGCCGTCTGCTAGCAGAAGGCAAAGAAGTTGACCTAGCCACGCCGTGCCTCGTGTGGCCCACCAGGGTCTTTGCCGTCTGCCTTTTCCTCTTTGCCATCAGCTGGCAGACGGCAAAGATCCAACTGATGGCAAAGACTCTCTTTGCCATCAGCTTGTTCTTTGTCGTCTGCTTTACCGAAGCAGACGGCAAAGAGCCTCTTTGCCATCAGCTTGCAGACGGGAAAGAGCTGGCAGACGGCAAAATGCCAGATTCCAGTAGTGTTAGAAGGAATTTTCAAAGATATTGGACTCACGTCATGGACACATGCATGGAGTGCCATGGCATTTTAATTCCAAAAAAAATTAAAAAATGATTAGGAAAACATGAAACCTTGCTTGATGTACTGTCATGCCAACAAGATGATGTGGTACAAAAATTGGCCTGTTTGCGAAACTTTGGACACACACCCCTCAGAAAACGGAGAAACTCACTTGATGGGTCGTGGTTCCGAGAGGGAACAATGCATGTTTGATGATGAATGGCAGATAGCTTCCTCTTACGGCCTTCAAAATTTTTCTACGTGTAATGTGCACTGATACAAACTGTCATATGAAAATTTGGAAAATTTCAGGGGTCATTTGACCTTTTGAAGAGATCTAAATGATTGCCTAGCCATTAAATGACCATAATTCGAATTTGAACTAGATGTTCCTGCAACAGCTAACCATAACGGTTTGAAAAATCATATTTGTGTACTTGTATGCGAGTTAATTCCATGTGCAGTAAATTAGACGAAACTTTCAAACATATTGGACTCGCCGCATGGACACATGCATGGAGTGCCATGGCATTTTAATTCCAAAAATTTAAAAAATGATCAGGAAACATGAAACCTTGCTTGATGTAATGTCATGCCACCAAGATGATGTGTACAAAAATTGGCCTGTTTGACGAAAGTTTGGACACACACCCCTCACCAACCGGAGCAACTCACTAGAAGGGTCGTGGTTGCGGGAGGGAACAATGCATGTTTGATGACGAATGGCAGATAGCTTCCTCTTACGACCTTCAATTTTTTTCTACGTGTAATGTGTACTTATACAAACTGTCATGTGAAAATTTTCAAAATTTCAGGGGTCATTTGACCCTTTGAAGAAATTGAAGTGATTTCATAACCATTTAATGACCGTAATTCAAATTTGAACTAGATGTACATGCAACGGCTAACCATAATGGTTTGAGAAATCATATTTGTGTACTTGTGTGCGAGTTAATTCCATGTGTAGTAAATTAGAAGGAATTTTCAAACATATTGGCTCACGCCATGGACACATGCATGGAGTGCCATGGCATTTTAATTGCAAGAAATTAAAAAAGGATCAGGAAACATGAAAACTTGCTTGATGTAATGTCATGCCACCAAGATGATGTGGTACAAAAATTGGCCTGTTTGACGAAAGTTTGGACACACACCCCTCACAAACCGAAGCAACTCACTAGAAGGCTCATGGTTCCGAGAGGAAACAATGCCTATTTGATGACGAACGACAGATAGCTTCCTCTTATGGCCTTAAAAAAATTCTACGTGTAATGTGCACTTATACAAACTGTCATGTGAAAATTTGGAAAATTTCATGGGTCATTTGACCTTTCGAAGACATTTAAGTGATTTCCTAGCCATTTAACGACCGTAATTCAAATTTGAACTAGATATACATGCAACGACTAACCATGACGGTTTCAAAAATCATATTTGTGTACTTGTGTGTGAGTTAATTCCATGTGCAATAAATTAGAAGGAATTTTCAAACATATTGGACTCACATCATGGACACATGCATGGAGTGTCATGGCATTTTAATTGCAAAAATAATAATTAAAAAATGATCAGGAAAACTTGGAATCTTGCTTGATGTGCTATCATGCCACCAAGATGATGTGGTAGAAAAATTGGCCTGTTTGACGAAAGTTTGGACAAACACTCCTCACAAACCGGAGCAACTCACTTGATGGGTCGTGGTTCCGAGAGGGAACAATGCATGTTTGATGACGAATGGCAGATAGCTTCCTCTTGCGGCCTTCAAAATTTTTCTACGTGTAATGTGCACTAATACAAACTGTCATGTGAAAATTTGGAAAATTTCAGGCGTCATTTGACCTTTTGAATAGATTGAAGTGATTTCCTAGCCATTTAATGACCGTAACTAAAATTTGAACTAGATGTTCATGCAACGGCTAACCATAACGGTCTGAAAAATCATATTTGTGTACTTGTGTGCGAGTTAATTCTATGTGCAGTAAATTAGATGGAATTTTCAAATATATTGGACTCGCGGCATGGACACATGCATGGAGTGCCATGGCATTATAATTACAAAAAATTAAAAAATGATGAGGAAACATGAAACCTTGCTTGATGTAATGTAATGCCACCAAGATGGTGTGGTACAAAAATTGGCCTGTTTGACGTAAGTTTGGACACACATCCCTCACAAATCGGAGCAACTCAGTAGAAGGGTCGTGGTTCCGAGAGGGAACAATGCATGTTTGATGACGAACGGCAGATAGCTTCCTCTTACGGCCTTCAAATTTTTTCTACGTGTAATGTGCACATATACAAACTGTCATGTGGAAATTTGGTAAATTTCAGGGGTCATTTGACCCTTTGAAGACATTTAAGTGATGTCACGCCCAATATGTGACCTTATCCTAGAGGAACTCGACGGTCCCACCAAGGATAGATGCGCATATTGGAGACGCTTTTGCAAGGTGGATATCATTACATAATACCATTACATAATAGTTGAGGATACATACAAGAGGCATACAATGCCACACGAATACAACATCATCATACACAAGAGCAGCATCCGACTACAGATGAAACAAGAACAGAAACTCAACGACATCCACCTTGCTAGCCCAGGCTACCGGCCTGGAACCTATCCCCTAATCGAAGAAGAAGCAGAAGAACAACTCCAAAACAAGCAAGCATCGCTCTCACGTCATGATCATCGCATACATGTACCTGCAACTGTTGTTGTAGTAATCTGTGAGCCACAAGGACTCAGCAATCCCATTACCATGTGTATCAAGACTAGAAAAGCTGAATGGGTAAGGAAGGGGTAAAGTGGTGAGGTTGCATGTAACGCCTCGGATACAACTTTCTGTATTCGTAACTCCAACTCTTGCCTTTTCCGGAGATGTGATATCATATTTCCTTCGTGGTTGGGTTTTTGTCTTTATTTTTACATTTTTGTTTATGGCATGCATCTCATCTCATAGCATCATGCACATTGCATCTGCATGTTTTCATAAAGCTTGCACCCGTTCGTACTTGCCGCATCCCCCTGATTTTTCATGCAGATCAAACCCTAGGCAAACTCCTCCCCACCGCCGGACATGTCCGCCTTCGCGCCGGACGCGTCCACCACCGCCGCCACGTCGCTCCGGCCAATGAGGCGTCGCCACGTCACCCAGCGCCGCCGCCCGCAGCCAATGGCCTTGCGCCACCTATCGCCGCCACCTCCCTCCACCGCCGCGGCCCGCGGGGCCCGAAGCGGGCCCGCGGGGCCTGCACGCCGCTGACCGGGCCGCTTGCCTCGCCACCACGCCCCTTCGGCGACCTCCGCCGCCTGCCCACCGGAGACATCGCCGCCAACGCCTGAACCTGCGCCTCCTTGCCCCGAGCTCCTGCCGATCCGCCCG
>NC_041385.1:301198697-301211768 GCF_002162155.2 Triticum dicoccoides | reverse complement strand
CAGCCCCGCCATGGCCGCCGAGCAGGAGCTCCGCCGCCGCCTCGACCCCCAACGCCGGTCGCTGGATCCGGCCTCCCCGGCCACAGATCCGCGCGCTGCGCCCCGCCGGCGTCGGCCCCCGGTGCCTCTTCCCCACCGGCGCCTTCCTCTTCTTCTCTGGCCGCCATCTACCTCAACTCTGGCGACCCATCTCCGGCGAACCTCGTCAACCGTGCCCCGGATCTGGATCTGGAATCCTCAGGTTGACCCCCGAAATATTCCAAGTCCTTTTGCTGCAGTATTTTGAGCCCCTGTTCATCGCGTCATAACTCCATGCATACTGATCCGTTTCATGCGTGTGATATATTAAAATGTTCATTGTGAGATGCTCTACATTTCATTACATTGTGCCATGTTTGTTTGAGTCCATCTTGATGCCCAAATCATCGTTGCAAGAGTGCTATGTGATGTTAACCTGCTGAAACTGTTATAACTTGCTGTTTTATCTTTTTCGTTGTATTTTGTGTGTGCATCCTATGAGCTTGATGTCTACATGAGTGTTGAGATACATCATGCCATCTTTACTGTGGTGCCATCCATGTATTTTTGTGAGTATTTTAGTGAGTGCATCGAGGTCGTGAAGTAGGGTACTTGCTGTTGCTGTTTTGCTAGGCTGAATCTGCTATATCCTGATGCTATGTAAACCTGCTGCTACAAGTCATGCTATGCATAATCTGGAGATGTTCACTAAGGATGTTTTGTTATACATGTCATGTTATATCCATCAATGCCCCTGGTTGCATTTTATAGCCTGTTGTTGCCTGTTGTAATCTTGCTCCAAACTTGCTAAATAATGTTGTTGTCAGCTTGTTAACATTAAGTTCAGTTTTTTACATGAGCTTTGCTAGTGATCCATGCACCGTATGAACTTGCTCTTGCCATGCTTAGCTTCATAAACATGTATTATTACTGTTGGTTGCCTTTTCATGCCATGTAGTGCTCTGTGGTGAGTTGTACAAGCTTACCAACATGCCTACTTATTGTTGTTCCTGCCATGTATGAATCTGTCATGTCACTTGCTATGTTTACATGGGTGTCGTCATATTTTCTGTGCCCTTTGGGCTCATGGTCAGTAAGGATATTTTGTTATATGCAATTAGTAGATTCATTACATGCCTTTGTTTGCCATTATAAGTTAATGTAATATGTTGGTTGATAGCTCTAAACAATGCAACCTGATGTTATTTCTACTAAGTCTGAAATTGTTATTATTTGCATTCTTGTCGTGTCCTTTTGAGCATGTTCTATTGTTTTCTGGAGATAGCTTAGTGTTCATGTTTTGTCATGCTTTACCTGTACTTCATGTCCATGCCTTTTGTTCTGATGTTGAGGTGTTGTAGCATATTGTTTTGATGCTTGTTAGATGCCTAGTTGTTGTTTTGGACAGCTTGTCCTTTAAATTTGTATAGAGTGTATGTGTTGAACCGTTGCTTCGTTTTGAGTGTGGTCTATATGAAACTTGCTTGATTTTGCATGTCGTTTCATATTATCATGTTGCATCCCTGTTTTGAGGTGTTTGCTGGATGTTTGGATGCATTTTGCATCAATGCCATGTTTAACTTGTTTTGCTCATATCTTCTAGGCCGTAGCTCCGAATTAAATGAACTTTATATGTAACTTGACAAGAATCTCGTGCAGATCATCCTGGTGCATCTTAACTTTCTGTTTAACAACTTGAACATGAGGTTTATTCAGATCTGGACCAACTTTGAAATTTGCATATGAGGACTTACCGAAATTGTTATATGTTGTTTCCGGCCTCATTTAAACTTGCTTTGATATGTTGCTCTTGTATGCATCATCTCTTGCCATAAGTAGCCTCATCTAGCTTTGGCATGCATCATGCTTGGTTGAGCATCATGTCATGTCCATGTGTGGTGTGTTTACCATGTTGTGTGCTTCTTCTCGATAGTTCCCGTTTCGTTGCGATCGTGAGGATTCGTTCGTCTACGCTTGGTTCGTCTTCGTGGCTTCATCTTCTTCATGGACTCGTTCTTCTTCCTTGCGGGATTTCAGGCAAGATGACCGCTACCCTAGATCTCACTACTATCATTGCTATGCTAGTTGCTTCGTTCTATCGCTATTCTACGCTACCTATCCCTTGTTCTATCAAGCCTCCCAAATTGCCATGTTAGCCTCTAACCTTGTTACCCTTCCTAGCAAACCATTGCTTGGCTATTTTACCACTTTGCTCAGCCCCTCTTGTAGCGTTGTTAGTTGCAGGTGAAGTTGAAGGTTGCTCCATGATGGACAGGATTATGTTGGGATATCACAATATCTCTTATTTAATTAATGCATCTATATACTTGGTAAAGGGTGGAAGGCTCGGCCTTATGCCTGGTGTTTTGTTCCACTCTTGCCGCCCTAGTTTCCGTCATAATGGTATTATGTTCCCGGATTTTGTGTCCCTAACGCGGTTGGGTGATTTATGGGACCCCCTTGACAGTTCGCTTTGAATAAAACTCCTCCAGCAAGGCCCAACCTTGGTTTTACCATTTGCCTCACCACCACCTATTTTTCCCTTGGGAGTTGTACTCCCTCGAGGGTCATCTTTATTTTAGCCCCCCCCCCGGGCCAGTGCTTCTCTAAGTGCTGGTCCGAACCGAGCAGCCCGCGGGGCCCCCTCGGGGAAACTCGAGGTCTGGTTTTACTCGTAGCTTGACTTATCCGGTGTTGCCTTCAGAACGAGATATGTGCAGCTCCTATCGGGATTGTCGATGCATCGGGCGGCTTTGCTGGTCTTGTTTTACCATTGTCGAAATGTCTTGTAAACCGGGATTCCGAGACTGATCGGGTCTTCCTGGGAAAAGGAATATCCTTCATTGACCGTGAGAGCTTATGATGGGCTAAGTTGGGACACCCCTACAGGGTATAAACTTTTGAGAGTCATGCCCACGGTTATGTGGCAGATGGGAATTTGTTAATTTCCGGTTGTAGATAACTTGACACCAGATCCGAATTAAAACGCATCAACCGCGTGTGTAGTCGTGATGGTCTCTTTTCGGTGGAGTCCAGGAAGTGAACACGGCTTTGGGTTATGATTGACGTAAGTAGGAGTTCAGGATCACCTCTTGATCATTGCTAGGTTCACGACAGTTCCGTTGCTTCTCTGCCCGCTCTCATTTGCATATGTTAGCCACCATATATGCTTAGTCGCTGCTACAACCTCACCACTTTAACCCTTCCTTACCCATTAAGCTTTGCTAGTCTTGATACCCATGGTAATGGGATTGCTGAGTCCTCGTGGCTCACAGATTACAACAACAATAGTTGCAGGTACAGGTTATGCGATGATCATGACGCGAGAGCGATGTTTGCTTGTTTTGGAGTTCTTCTTCTGCTTCTTCTTCGATCAGGGGATAGGTTCCAGGTCGGCAGCCTGGTCTAGCAGGGTGGATGTCGTTTGAGTTTCTGTTTGTGTTTCATCTGTAGTCGGATGTTGATCTTTTGTATGATGTGTTGTTGTATTCATGTGGCATTGTATGCCTCTGGTATGTATCCCCATCTATTATGTAATGTTTATGTAATGATATCCACCTTGCAAAAGTGTTTCAATATGCGGTTCTATCCTTGGTGGGACCTTCGAGTCTCTTTAGGATAGTGTCGCATATTGGGCGTGACAAGTTGGTATCAGAGCCTCGACCGACCATAGGAGCCCCCTTGATTGTTGGCCGTTGTTGAGTCTAGAAGAAAACTATTATGAGTCTTAGGATTATATATATCAGAGAGTAGGATTCTTTTTACTTCTCAGCCCCCTTCGTCGCTCTGGTGAGGAATCTAGACGTAGATGTTTTGTCTTTCCTCTCCTCAATTTTTTCACAAATTTTTTTTAGGATCAGGCGGGTATCTTGGAATCGTTCCGATATTCTTGTGACGAGAACATTGTTCTTGGTGCCTCCTGACATTTAGTGGTTGTGGCAGTGTCCCGGGGAGTTGAGCTCTGAGGTGTTGTCGTCACAATTTTATCATTGCAGTTCTGGAATACCTGAGTTTTGCTGACATCGAAAATGTCTTTTATGCAGTTGTGGGTGAGATAACCTCGACATCACCCAGTACTGGGGAGTTCAGGAGTATTGCCATAGCTCGTATAAAGGATGCTTTTAGAAGGTTGAGGTACACGATTTCCGGAGTTTTCTTGGTTATGTGTTGACGGATGGATACCGCTGGATGTAGGGATTGTTAGTTTGGGTGAGATATATTGCTTACCCTGTATCCCCAACACCAAATTGCATAACTAGAAAGTTTCGGGAGTTTATAGGTGGGAATTCAAGTAGCTCCTAGAATATCTTTCCGATAGATGCATGATATGAGATAGGGGTTCGACGTCTAGTGGTCCGCCTATCCACGGTCGTTTTTACAGTGGTCTCGTTGTGTCTTAAAGAGCCATTGGCTATGCTGGTACGGGGACACTTCGTATGTCATGTGAACTGCCCTGTACATGATGGTGCTGTACGATCGAGCCCGTGTGGGCCCCACCACGAAAACTTCGGACGAAAAATCTATCATATGTTTGTTTCCGGCTTATTTCTGCAAGCCAATCCTTTGTTTTGTTTTGAGTTGTGGTAGTTGAGTTGCTTCAATGTCAAGTGTTGATTCCATACCTTTCAAGTAGTGTTCTCATATTTCTATGGGAGTAATAATCCTTTTGATCATCGAGATTGTCATGTCAATTCTTTCAAATTGGTGTGCTTCTCTTCAAGTGGATCCGATCATTTCAACATTTGTGAGATCAATTCTAAGTTTTCTCAATGGTGTTTGTTTCATCCGTCCCAAGTTGCCTTTGTTTTCCCGCCCTCCCACCCTTTTTTCTTCAAGGACTCAGATTTCTTATTTATGTATCCTTTTATTTGTGGGAAGTCTCTTCATTCTTTTCTTTCAATGTTCTTATCCGGTGATTTCCCATGAAGATGCTCAACATTTCAAGTTCATCATCCTTCATTGTTGTTTCTTCTCCGGTGGATCCAATTCAAGTTTCCGATATTCATCATATTCCTTTCCTCGTTTGTAATACTTTCTCATGTCGATGCACGTCTTAATCATTCACTTCTTCCTATTCATTTGTCCTGGAGTGCTAAAGATATCTCATATGATTCGTGTTTTCCATTCTTAATCCGTTCAAGCTATTTGGAGATTATTATCTCATTCAAGTCATTTAATTCAACTGGTGCAATCTCTATCCGAAATCGTTCAACGATGTTTTCGTTTGAGTGGGCCCTAACCCATTGGTCTTTTCCCAGGATCTTACCTGACTCTTCTAATTTTCTCGAAGCCATTCCCAAATTCTTTTCGAAGGTTGACGTAAGAATGAATTATCATTAGTCAAATGTCTTTCTCCAAGATCTTTCAAATTCTTTCGTCGTTGGTTCAACCTTTCTAATTTTCATTCTGGAGTGTCTCAGCAATTCATGGTGGTGTTTATCATCATCATTCTCGGATTTTGAAGATCGAAGAAGAGTTCCTCTTAAATCCTTACATGTTCTTCCAGAGATTCATGGTTCTAGCTTCATGCCATCCTCATAATTATTTTTGATTGTGACAATTCTTTTCTTACCATCCGAAGCATTTCATGAGCTGTTTCCATTTCTTTCCTCTGAAGGCCATCATGTCATAATTATTGATTCCAGCTTTCAGTTCTCGTTCTCCAAATCATACTGGTGGATCATCCAAGTATACTATTTAGTCAGCTCATGATCTCTTCGTTCTCATGTATCTAAATCCCCTCAAGTATCTTCATTCATTTTCCAATTCTTCCTGGTGAATTGTGCCTTTGCTACTTTCATTTTCATTTCTTACGGTGGTTTGTTCAAGATTCCTCTTCCTATGTTATCATATTAATTCATTCGTTCTTTTCAATCCTACCGGTGGTTCATGAAGACCTTCTCAAGTTTGCGATATGTCACCTCTCAATCCTTTTCAATGAGAATAAGTAGTATGCCAAATCCATTGCTTGTCATCAATTTAATTTGATGAAGGATAAGAATACAATAAATCTTATTCTTATTTCCTCGAGGTGATTCAATTCTTTTCTTCCGAAGTTTGTTCATGATGAAGTAATTCTCGGTTCTAGTGTTTCATCTTTTCTTTTTCCAGAGTTCCAAGTTTTCTCGGTTATATCGTCGCGAAGCGGCATCTAAATCATTGCAAGGCTTCACCTTGTGTTTTCAACCTCTCTTTCTTTCTATCACCCTTTTATTACCAGAGTTCTTCATGGAGGCTCTACATGGTGGTTTGTCAAGGACTCCTTTCGTTCTTCATTTGTTCTTCAAGACTTCTCTCGAGGTGATGATCCGCCAAGCTATACTCAAAATTAAACATGGTGCTCAACACATGTTTTGTTTTGAGGAGTTCAAGTATGCTTCATCTTGAATTCCAAAGTGCAATTCTTTCTATCTTATCTTTTGAGGTGGTGTTATGTCACTCTTGACAATTTCCCTTCGTGATTCAAGTTGTCAATAATGAGATATTTTAAATCCATCATTTTCTTTTTGTTCAGGAGATCGTTTCAACCTATCAATCCCTCCATTGGAGTCATCTTGGTAAAGATTTCACCTAAAGCCTTCCCTAAGGAATATTGCTAATTATGGTGCTATCAATGATCCGAGTTTTCTCCTACCCTCTCGGCGAAAGAAGTTTTCATCTCTTCTTTGATCTCAAACAAGCAATTGTTTTTCGTTAGTGGCAGAATTTCACCTCAAGTGTTGAGATGTTTCCATAAGCCCACTACAAGCTTATTCTTTTCGTTGTTGGTTTTCAAACAACTCCGTTATAATCTTCTTGGAAGGGTGCTTTCCAAGCTCATTTGTGGCAGAAGTTGGCATTTTTACTCCATTCTGTTATTCCAATGATCTATCTTCTATTCTTTCTTCCGGAGACATTGTGATGTTGCTGTTTTCACTCATCCTCTTGAATTATGAGGATCGTGTTCTTTTCGTGCTTATCCATTTAACCGGAGTGTTGTGTCATCTCTTCAAGTTCTTTTCATCTTATCAAGTCTTGCATCTCTTTCCAACCGGATTGTTGTCCGAATTTGATCTTCCTTGTTCCTTGTTTATCTCGTTTCAACCAGAGTGGTTCGAATTCCTTCTTGTCCATTGTACTCGTCATTCATAGATTTGCAGCCTCCAAGGTTCACATGGTGTTCCTTGTTTCTATTCTCTACCGCAGTGCTCTCAATTGTGTTCAACTCTGTTGTGTTCTTTCTTTCAACTTTTCAACCTCTCAAGGTTCTCTTTTGTCGAAGAAGCAACTTAGGTTACCTCTCGTCTTCTTTTTCTACTTTTCTCCGGTGCCATCCTAGATCTCGGGACGAGATCCTCTCGTAGTGGTGGAGTGTTGTAACGCCCCGGATACAACTTTCCATATTCGTAACTCCAACTCTTTCCTTTTCCGGAGATGCGATATGATATTTCCTTCGTGGTTGGGTTTTTGTCTTTTGTTTTACATTTTTGTTCATGGCGTGCATCTCATCTCATAGCATCATGCACATTGCATCTGCATGTTTTCATAAAGCTTGCACCCGTTCGTACTTGCCGCATCCCCCCGATTTTTCGTGCAGATCAAACCCTAGCCAAACTCCTCCCCGCTGCCGGACATGTCCGCCACCGCGCCGGACGCGTCCACCACCGCCGCCACGTCGCTCCGGCCAATGAGGTGCCGCCACGTCACCCAGCG
Source organism: Triticum dicoccoides (assembly GCF_002162155.2). Classification (NCBI taxonomy): domain Eukaryota; kingdom Viridiplantae; phylum Streptophyta; class Magnoliopsida; order Poales; family Poaceae; genus Triticum; species Triticum dicoccoides. The sequence goes on along the minus strand of NC_041385.1, from coordinate 301,204,058 downwards.
CCGCCGCCCACAGCCAATGGCCTCGCGCCACCTGTCGCCGCCGCCTTCCTCCACCGCCGCCGCCCACGGGGCCCGAAGCGGGCCCGCGCGAGCCCGTGCGCCGCCGACCGGGCCGCTCGCCCGCGCCCGCGCCCACGCCTCCCTTCGACCCCGCCGCCGGCCACCGAGCGCCGCCGCCGGAGTGCGCCTCGCCGCCATGCCCCTCCGGAGACCTCCGCCGCCCACCCACCAGAGACATCGCCACCGACGCCCGAACCCGCGCCTCCTTGCCCCGAGCTCCTGCCGATCCGCCCGCTGACCTCGCCGGCACCCCGCTCGGCCCCGCCAGCCCCGCCATGGCCGCCGAGCTGGAGCTCCCCCGCCGCCTCGACCCCCAACGCCGGTCGCCGGATCAGGCCTCCCTGGCCACGGATCCGCGCGCTGCGCCCTGCCGGCATCGGCCCATGGTGCCTCTTCCCCGCCGGCGCCTTCCTCTTCTTCTCCGGCCGCCGTCTACCTCAACTCCGGCGACCCATCTCCGTTGAACCTTGTCAACCGTGCCCCGGATCTGGATCTGGAATCCTCAGGTTGACCCCTGAAATATTCCTTTTGCTGCAGTATTTTGAGCCCCTGTTCATCGCATTATAACTCCATGCATACTGCTCCGTTTCATGTGTGTGATATATCAAAATGTTTGTTGTGAGATGCTCCATATTTCATTCCATTGTTCCATGTTTGTTTCAGTCCATCTTGATTCCCAAATCATCGTTGCAAGAGTGCTATATGATGTTAACTTGCTGAAACTGTCATAACTTGCTGTTTTGTCTTTTTCGTTGCATTTTGTGTGTGCATCCTATGAGCTTGATGTCTACATGAGTGTTGATCTACATCATGCCATCTTTACTGTGGTTCCGTCCATGTATTTTTGTGAGTCTTGTAATGAGTGCATCGAGCTCGTGAAGTAGGGTACTTGCTGTTGCTGTTTTGCTAGGCTGAATCTGCTATATCCTGATGCTATGTAAACCTGCTGCTACAAGTCATTTTATGCATAATATGGATATGTTAACTAAGGATGATTTGTTATACATGTCATGCTCTATCCATCCATTCCCCTGGTTTCATTTATAGCCTTCTGTGGCCTGTCAGCCTATTAACATTAAGTTCAGTTTTTGACATGAGCTCTGCTAGTGATCCATGCACGTTATTAACTTGCTTTTGCCATGCTTAGCTTCACAAACATGTATTCTTACTGTTGGTTGCCTTTTCATGCAATGTATTGCTCCGTGGTGAGTTGTACAAGCTCACCAACATGCCTACTTATTGTTGTTCCTGCCATGTATAAATCTGTCATATCACTTGCTATGTTTACATGGGTGCCACCATATTTTTTGTGCCCTTTCGGCTCATGGTCAGTAAGGCACTTTTGTTATATGCAATTAATAGATTAATTCCATGACTTTGTTTGCCATTATAAGTTTCTGTAACATGTTGTTTAATAGCTCTAAACATTGCAACCTGATGTTATTTCGGCAAAGTCTGAAACTGTTATTATTTGCAATCTTGCCGTGTCCTTTTGAGCATGTTCTATTGTTTTCTGGAGATAGATTAGTGTTCATGTTTTTTCATGCTTTACCTGTACTTCATGTCCATGCCTTTTGTTCTTATGTTGAGGTGATGTAACATATTGTTTTTATGCTTGTTAGATGCCTAGTTGCTGTTTTGGACAGCTTGTCCTTTAAACTTATTTCATGTGTATGTGTTGAACCGTTGCTCCCTTGTGTGTGTGCTTTATATGAAACTTGCTTAGATTTTCATGTAGGTTCATCTTGTCATGTTGAATCCTTGTTTTGAGAGTGTTTGCTTGATGTTTGAATGCCTTTTGCATCAATGCCATGTTTAACTTGTAGATAACTTGACACCAGATCTGAATTAAAACGCATCAACCGCGTGTGTAGCCATGATGGTCTCTTTTCGGCGGAGTCTGGGATGTGAACACAAATTTGGGTTATGATTGACGTAAGTAGGAGCTCAGGATCACCTCTTGATCATTGCTAGCTTCATGACCATTCCGTTGTTTCTCTTCCCGCTCTCATTTGCGTATGTTAGCCACCATATATGCTTAGTCGCTGCTACAACCTCACCACTTTACCCCTTCCTTACCCATTAAGCTTTGCTAGTCTTGATACCCATGGTAATGGGATTGCTGAGTCCTCATGGCTCACAGATTACTACAACAACAGTTGCAGGTACAGGTTATGCGATGATCATGACGTGAGAGCGATGTTTGCTTGTTTTGGAGTTCTTCTTCTGCTTCTTCTTCGATCAGGGGATAGGTTCTAGGTTGGCATCCTCGGCTAGCAGGGTGGATGTCGTTTGAGTTTCTGTTTGTGTTTCATCCGTAGTCGGATGTTGATCTTTTGTATGATGTGTTGTTGTATTCATGTGGCATTGTATGCCTCTGGTATGTATCCCCATCTATTATGTAACGTTGATGTAATGATATCCACCTTGCAAAAGCGTTTCAATATGCGGTTCTATCCTTGGTGGGACCTTTGAGTCTCTTTAGGATAGTATCGCATATTGGGCGTGACATTGCAGCAGCAACTAAGCAAGTATGATGGGTAACATACGCAAATAAGAGCGGGAAGAGAAGCAAACGGAACGGTCGAGAAGCTAGAAGTGATCAAGAAGTGATCCTGAAACTACTTACGTTCATACATAACCCAAAAACTGTGTTCACTTCCCGGACTCCGTCGAAAAGAGACCATCACGGCTACACACGCAGATCATGCGTTTTAATTCGAATCTGGTGTCAAGTTATCTACAACCGGATATTAACAAATTCCCATCTGCCACAAAACCGCGGGCATGGCTCTCGAAAGTTTATACCTTGCAGGGGTGTCCCAACTTAACCCATCACAAGCTCTCATGGTCAACAAAGGATATTCCTTCTCCCGGGAAGACCTGATCAGTCTCGGAATCCCAGTTACAAGACATTTCGACAATGGTAAAACAAGACCAGCAAAGCCGCCCGATGTGCCGACAAATCCCGATAGGATTCGCACGTATCTCGTTCTCAAGGCACACCAAATGAGCCAGACATTGGGTTGGCATAGACCCTGGTTGCCCAGGGGGCGCCGGACATCGCTTGGTTTGGACCAACACTCGGAGGTGCACTGCCCCGGGGGGGGGGGTAAATAAAGATGACCCTCCGGCTCCGGAAACCCAAGGGAAAAAGGCTTAGGTGAGGCAAATGTAAAACACAAGGTTGGGCTTTGCTGGAGGAGTTTTATTCCAAGCGAAATGTCAAGGGGGTCCCATAAATCACCCAACCGCGTAAGGAACGCAAAATTGGAACATAACACTGGTATGACAGAAACTAGGGCGGAAAGTGTGGAACAAAACACCAGGCATAAGGCAGAGCCGTCCACCGTTTACCAAGTATATAGATGTATTAATTAAATAAGAGATATTGTGATATCCCAACATAATCCTGTCCATTATGGAGCAATCTTCGACTTCACCTGCAACTAACAATGCTATAAGAGGGGCTGAGCAAAGCAGTAACATAGCCAAGCAATGGTTTGCTAGGAAGGATGAAAAGGTTAGAGGCTGACATGACAATTTGGGAGGCTTGAAGAGCAAGTGATAGGTAGCGCGACATAGCGATAGAATGAAGCAACTAACATAGCAATATTGCCTGAAATCCCGCTAGGAAGAAGGACGAGTCCATCAAGAATATGAAGCCATGAAGACGAACCAAGCTAGACGAACGAATCCTCACCAAGATAAACTGAATAAACAAGTGGTTAAACAGCAAGTTAAGATGCACCAAGATGATCTACATGAAATTCGAGTCAAGTTACATATAAAGTTCAATTATTTCGGAGCTATGGCCTAGAAGATATGAGCAAAACAAGTTAAACATGGCATTGATGGAAAAGGCATTCAAACATCAAGCAAACACTCTCAAAACAAGGATTCAACATGACAAGATGAACCTACATGAAAATCTAAGCAAGTTTCATATAAAGCACACACACAAGGGAGCAACGGTTCAACACATACACATGAAATAAGTTTAAAGGACAAGCTGTCCAAAACAGCAACTAGGCATCTAGCAAGCATCAAAACAATATGCTACAGCACCTCACCATGAAAAAGAAGGCATGGACATGATGTACAGGTAAAGCATGACAAAACATGAAGACTGAGCTATCTCCAGAAAACACTATAACATGCTCAAAAGGACATGGAAAGATTCCAAATAATAATAGTTCACAAACTTAGCAGAAAATCACTGAGCATGACAGAAATAACATTAGGTTGCAATGTTTAGAGACACTCCCTCCGTCCCATAATGTAAGAATTTTTTTAACACTAGTGTAGTGTCAAAAAACGTCTTACATTACGGGAAGGAGGGAGTATCAAACAACAGGCTACAGGAACTTATCATGGCAAACAAAGGCATGTCATGCTAATACTAAAGACAAAGAACAAAACTCCCTTACTGAACTAATTCCAAAGATCAACAAAAAAGATGGTAGCATCAATGCAAACATGGCAAATGATATGACAGATTCAGAATAACAGTACATGGCAGGAACAATGATAAGTAGGCATGTTTGTGAGCTTGTACAACTCACCACAGAGCAATATATGGCACTCACTACAACCCTACTTCACGAGCTTGATGCACTCACTACAAGACTCACAAAAACACATGAATTGCACCACAGCAAAGATGGCATGAATATGCTCCTAAAACATGCAGACATCATGCTCACAATTTGCACACACAAAATGTAACAAAAATGACAAAATAGCAAGTTCTGTTAATAGAGAGCAGTTATCATCATATAGTACTCTTGCAACGATAATTAGGGCATCAAGATTGACTCAAACAAGCATGGCACAATGGAACAAAATTAAGAGCATCTCACAATGAACATTTTGATATATTATACACGCATATGGGAGCAACATGCACAAAGTTAAGCTAGGTCAAACATGAGCACATGACATGATGAATCTGAGGAGTTGGTGAAAAAAATTATACCCCGGGGAAGAAGTGGGACGGAATGGATCAGGATGGCGAGATCCACACGGCTCGGGGGCTAGTTTGGATCATGGGACGGGTGGATCTCATCCACCTGCCCGGATCAGGCGATGGGGCGGCGTGCGGAGGAGCTCGGAAGGCGGGGCCGGCGACGGAGGAGCTCAGTGAGGGCGGCGGACGGCGGCGGTCATCGGCGAGCGGGCGCGAGGCGGCGGGGTCGAGCGCGGGGCGCAGGGGCGAGTCCCGGCGCTCACTGGAGGCGGCGACGGTCACCGACAGGAGGAGCTCATGGGCGCGCGGGGCAGCTTCCGGTCGGCGGCACG
>NC_041385.1:301193802-301198101 GCF_002162155.2 Triticum dicoccoides | reverse complement strand
GGCGGCGGACGGGCCCCGTGGGTCCGCGACGGGCCTAGTAGACCGCGACGGCGCGCAGAACGGGTGGCGGTGGAGGCCACACGTGGCAGGCGATGGTTCGCTCAGGCCGGCGGCGCGGTGGAGCGGACATGTCTGACGATGGGGAATTTTGTCCGGTGGGGCGAGGTGGAAGGAGGATAGGGTTTCATCCGTGATTTGGAAAGGGGGAAAGCATATATATAGGTAGAGAGAGCTAGGAGGGTCCAAATGGGGTGCGGTTTTCGCCCACACGATCGTGATCGAACGACGGAGAGCATGGAGGGGGTATAGATGGGCTAGGTGGGCTGTGTGAAAGGGTGTTGGGCTGCAAAGAGAAGGGGGGTCTTGGTTAGCTCGGTTAACCGACGGGGCATCAAACGACCTCCAAATGGAACGAAATTTGATGAGCGGTCTACCGGTGATATACCAAGGCCACTCAGCAAATCACGGCCCATTCCAGAACATTTTTATCCCGCTCATGAAACAAGGTCTGAGAGGTGCGACGGGCGCGTGCGAGTGTGTCTCTGCTCAGAACGGACAACAGAGAGAACCGGCGGAACCCGAATTGATGCATGTTTTGAAAAACATGCAGATGTTGACATGGCAAAATGCAACACGCAAGAAAATGACATGGAAACGATGGCGAATAACTGGAAGACACCTGGCGCATCGAAACCGGGGCGTTACAACTCTCCTCCACTAACAAGAGATCTCGTCCCGAGATCTTAGGAACAAGATGGAAGGGAAAGAGGACGAGGTGAAATAAGACCAGAAGAAAGAAGAATAACAAAGTCGTGAGAACTCGAGTAGAAAAGAGGCATGACGAGTATGACAAGAATCAAAAGCTCATGGAAACAAGATAGACTCTAAAAGCACTCCGGTTTAAATAAGATAGGAGAGGAATAAGAACAAAAGAAATAGAACAAGAACTACACAAGGTGGGATGACACTTGACGAAATGAACATGCAATGTCTCCGGAAGAATTCAAAGAATGGAATTAAAAGAACGAATGAGAGAACAAGAACTTCTGCCACGGATGAATTCGATAGCATCCTTAGAGGAATGTTAGAACGGAGTTGTTGAGAAAATTAACAACGAAAGAATATGCTTGTTGTGGACTTATAAAAACAACTCAAAACTTGAGGTGAAATTATACCACAACCAATGTCTGAATAGCTGAGAAGAACGAAGAAAATGCAAAATTATACTTCAGAAGAATATGGAGAATTAATTGCACTTCGAGACGTGAGAAGAAAAGATAGTTGAACTCCTCCAATAAAATCTTGATGAACTCTTGAGGAATGAATTAAGTCATGAAGAACCACCATGAAGAACTCCGATGACAAAAGGATGATGAGATAGAATGAAGGATGAAAGAATAAGGTTAAGCCTTGTGGTGATTTACATGGAGGTTCGGACGAAATGGCCGAGGAAATTTGAACTCCGGAAAAGAAAAGATGAAAATACTCCGAAGAAAAGGGATTACTTGACGATGATGAAATAAGAATAACAATTACGTTATGCTTATCCTCATCAAATTTAATTGATGACAACCGGATTTGGCATGCAACGTATTCCCCTTGAAAAGGATGAGGAGTATATGGCGCCACCTTTAGGAAGGTCTTCAATGAACCATCATTAGTATTGGAAAGAATGAATGGATTAAAATGATAATCAAGGAAAAAGAATCTTGAACGAACCACCGTAAGAATTCGAAAATGACTGATGAAAGAGAATGAATCACCGGGAAGAATTAGAAGAACAAATATGCTTAAGGGGATTTAAATGCAAAAGAACAAAGAAATAACAAGCTGATTAAGGAATACTTGTCAGATGCGCCAGAATAATTGGATAACGATAGCTGGAATGTGAGGACGAATAATTCTTCTGTAATGATGGCCTTCGGTGAAAAGAAACTGAAAACAACTCCTGACATACTCTGGATGGGCAAGGAAAGAAAATCTGATGAACAGAATAATTCGAGAGGATAAGAAGAAGCTTTAACCATGAATCTTCGAGAGAACGGGCAAGATTTAAGAGAAACTCTACTTCAGTCTTCAAATGACGATGGGAAACACCACCAAATTACTAAGATACTCCAGTAGAATGAAAAGCGAAGAGGTTGAGCCAACAATGAAAAGAATTTGAAAGAGATCTTGGAGAAGGCATGTGACTGATGGGATCCATTCTTACGTCACACTTGAAAAGAATTTGAGAATAACTCTGGGAGAATGTAAAAGAGGAAGGGTTGAACCAAAGATGAAAATAATTTGAAAGCGATCTTGGAGATGGCATCTGGCTGATGAAATTCATTCTTACGTCAAACTCATAAATAATTAGGAATGGCTCCGGAATAATTAGAAGAGTCAGGTAAGATCCTGGGAAAAGACCTGTGGGTGAGGGCCCACTAGAAGAAAACACCATTGGAAAGGATTGTTGAAAAGATAGATGATGCACCGGAACAATTGAAATATTTGAATAAGGTGACAACCTCGAATTAATTGGAACACAGATGAATCTCCTGAGATGTCTTGCGAACTCCGGAATGATTGAATGGTGAGAGGAAAACGAGCAAGGAGAACACTTGATCCAAGGAAAAAAATGTGATCAACCCGAAAAACATGAATTGAGTCCACCGAAGAAGAAAAAGAGATGAAGAATGTCAAACGAGGCGAGAATTCACCGGTTCAAGTAATTGAGGGAAGACTAAAGAGGCTCCGTACGAATGAAATTGATGCTCGAAAGAGACTCAGGCTCCGGGAAGAAGAGGGTCGGAGGGCGGGAAAACAAAGGCAACTTGGAAGGAAAAAACCGATGAATAACTTCAAGAGGAAACACCGGTTGAAAGAATGCAAATGCTTCGCACGAGTAGGATGGGTACTCAATTACGGACTCCGGCTCCGAGAAGAAAAAGGGTGGGCGGGTGGTAAAAGAAAACAACTGAGGATTGAACTTGCAAAAAACAAGGAGGTCGAATCGACTTGATGAGAAAATGCACCGGATGAAAAGAGATGAGAACCAACGATCGAAAAACCAACTGTGTGATCCTAAAGAAAGTTTGAAGGGGAAGAGGACTAAGTCAAAACACCTAAATCAGGATTCCTCACCAGAGCGATGAAGGGGCTGAGGAGTAAAAAGAATTCCTACTCTCCTATATAACTAGACTCAGAAATAGTTTTCTTCTAGACTCGACAACGGCCAAACTACACGATCAATCAAGGGGGATCCTATGGTCGGTCAAGGCTCTAATACCAACTTGTCACGCCCAATATGCGACCCTATCCTAAAGGAACTCGAAGGTCCCACCAAGGATAGAAGCGCATATTGGAGATGCTTTTGCAAGGTGGATATCATTACATCATACCATTACATAATAGTTGGGGATACATACAAGAGGCATACAATGCCACACGAATACAACATCATCATACACAAGAGCAGCATCCGACTACGGGTGAAACACAAACAAAAACTCAACGACATCCACCCTGCTAGCCTAGGCTGCCGACTTGGAACCTATCCCCTGATCGAAGAAGAAGCAGAAGAACTCCAAAATAAGCAAGCATCGCTCTCACATCATGATCATCGCATACCTGTACCTGCAACTGTTGTTGTAGTAATTTGTGAGCCACGAGGACTCAGCAATCCCATTACCATGGGTTTCAAGACTAGCAAAGCTTAATGGGTAAGGAAGGGGTAAAGTGGTGACGTTGCAGCAGCGACTAAGCAAGTATGGTGGCTAACATACGCAAATAAGGGCGAGAAGAGAAGCAAACGGAACGGTCAAGAATCTAGAAGTGATCAAGAAGTGATCCTGAAACTACTTATGTTCATACATAACCCAAAAACCGTGTTCACTTCCCGGACTCCGCCGAAAAGAGACCATCACGGCTACACACGCGGTTGATGTGTTTTAATTCAAATCTGGTGTCAAGTTCTCTACAACCGGATAATAATAAATTCCCATCTACCACATAACCACGGGCACGGCTCTCGAAAGTTTATACCCTACAGGGGTGTCCCAACTTAGCCATCACAAGCTCTCACGGTCAACGAAGGATATTCCTTCTCCCGGGAAGACCCGATCAGTCTCGGAATCTCGATTACAAGACATTTCGAGAATGGTAAAACAAGACCAGCAAAGCCGCCCGATGTGCCGACAAATCCTGATAGGAGTCACACGTATCCTGTTCTCAGGGCACACCGGATGAGCCAGACGTCGGGTTGGCATAGACCCTGGTTGCCCGGGGGCGCCGGACATTGCTCGATTTGGACAAACA
>NC_041385.1:301191010-301193676 GCF_002162155.2 Triticum dicoccoides | reverse complement strand
TCGGGCTCCGAAAACCCAGGGAAAAATGCTTAGGTGAGGCAAATGTAAAACCAAGGTTGGGCTTTGCTGGAGGAGTTTTATTCAAAGCGACATGTCAAGGGGGTCCCATAAATCCCAACCGTGTAAGGAACGCAAAATCAAGGAACATAACACCGGTATGATGGAAACTAGGGTGGCAAGAGTGGAACAAAACACCAGGCATAAGGCCGAGCCTTCCACCCTTTACCAAGTATATAGATGTATTAATTAAATAAGAGATATTGTGATATCCCAACATAATCCTGTCCATCATGGAGCAATCTTCGACTTCACCAGCAACTAACAACGCTATAAGAGGGGCTGAGTAAAGCGGTAACATAGCCAAGCAATGGTTTGCTAGGAAGGATGAAAAGGTTAGAGGCTGACATGGCAATTTGGGTGGCTTGAAGAGCAAGTGATAGGTAGCGCGGCATAGCGATAGAACGAAGCAACTAGCATAGCAATGATAGTAGTGAGATCCAAGGTGACGGTCATCTTGCCTGAAATCCCGCTAGGAAGAAGAACGAGTCCATGAAGAAGATGAAGCCACGAAGACGAACCAAGCATAGACGAACGAATCCTCACGATCGCAACGAAAGAGGAACTAACGAGAAGGAGCACAACCGGAAAGAAGCAAACAACAATGTAAACACACAACACATAGACATGACAAGATGCTCAACCAAGTATGATGCATGACAAGGCTATATGATGTTACTCATGGCAGAGGATGATGCATACAAGAGCAACACGTCAAAGCAAGTTTAAATGAGGCCGGAAACAACATATAACTAATCCGGTAAGTCCTCATATGCAAATTTTGCAATTGGTACAGAACTGAATAAACCTTATGTTCAAGTGGTTAAACAGCAAGTTAAGATGCACCAAGATGATCTACACGAAATTCTAGTCAAGTTACATATAAAGTTCAATTATTTCAGAGCTATGGCTTAGAAGATATGAGTACAACAAGTTAAACATGGCATTGATGAAAAAGACATTCAAACATCAAGCAAACACTCTCAAAACAAGGATTCAACATGACAAGATGAAACTACATGCAAATATAAGCAAGTTTCATATAAAGCACACTCACAACGGAGCAACGGTTCAACACATACACATGAAACAAGTTTAAATGACAAGCTGTCCAAAACAGCAACTAGGCATCTAGCAAGCATCAAAACAATATGCTACATGACCTCACCATGAAAATTACTGAGCATGACAGAAATAACATCAGGTTGCACTGTTTAGAGCTATCAACCAACAGGATACAAGAACTTATCGTCGCAAATAAAGGCATCTCATGCTAATACTAAAGACAAAGAACAAAACTCCCTTACTGAACTTATTCAAAAGATCAACAGAAAAGATGGTAGCATCCATGCAAACATGGCAAATGATATGACAGATTCAGAATAACAGTACATGGCAGGAACAACGATAAGTAGGCATGTTGGTGAGCTTGTACAACTCACCACAGAGCAATATATGGCATGGCAAGGTGACAAACAGTAAGAAGAAACATTTGTTGAGCTAAAAATAGCAATATTATAGTCATAGGGTGCATGGATCACTAGCAAAACACATGGTAATACTGAACTCAATGTTAACTGGCTGATAGCAACATTATTAGCAATTTGGAGCAAGATTACAACAAGCTATAGCAGGCTATAAATGCAACCAAGGGCATGGGTGGATAGAGCATGACACGTATAACAAAACATCCTTAGTAAACATCTCCAGATTATGCATAGAATGACTTGTAGCAGCAGGTTTACATAGCATCATGATATAACAGATTCAACTTAGCAAAACAGTAACAACAAGTACACTACTTCACGAGCTTGATGCACTCACTACAAGACTCACAAAAATACATGGATTGCACCACTGTAAAGATGGGAGGAATATGCTCATAAAACCTGTAGACATCATGCTCACAAGATGCACACACAAAATGTAACAAAAATGACACAACAACAAGTTCTGTTAACAGACAGCAGTTAACATCATATATCACTCTTGCAAAGATAATTATGGCATCAAGATGAACTCAAACAAGAATGGCACAATGTAACAAAATTAAGAGCATCTCACAATGAAAGATTTCATATATTACACACGCATATCAGAGCAACATGCACAAAGTTAAGCTAGGTAAAACATGAGCACATGACATGATGAATCTGAGGACTTGGTGAAAAAAATTATACCCCGGGGTAGAAGTGGGACGGAATGGATCGGGACAGCGAGATCCACACGGCTCGGGGGCTAGTTTGGATCATGGGACGGGTGGATCTCATCCGCCCGTCCGGATCGGGCGATGGGGCGGCGCACGGAGGAGCTCGGAAGGCGGGGCCAGCGGCGGAGGAGCTCGGCGAGGGCGGCGGACGGCGGTGGTCACCGGCGAGTGGGCTCGAGGCGGCGGGGTCGAGCGCGGCTTGGGGGCGCGTTTGGATCGCGGGACGGGTGGATCTCATCCATCCACCCGGATCCGGCGATGGGGCGGCGCACGGAGGAGCTCGGCGAGGCTGGCGGATAATGGCGGTCGCCGACGAGCGGGCGCAAGGCGGCGGGGCGAGCGGGCACAAGGCGGCGACGGTCGCCGACAGGAGGAGCTCAGGGGCGCGTGGGACGGCTTC
>NC_041385.1:301126675-301190861 GCF_002162155.2 Triticum dicoccoides | reverse complement strand
CGATCGGCGGCACGAAGTAGGGCCAGGCGGCGCGGCAGCGCACCGGCGGCGATGCTGCGGAGGGGCGCCGGTGCGGGGCGAGGCAGGGCGCGGGAGGCACTCGGGCCAGCTGGCGGCGGCGGACGGGTCCCGCGGGTCGGTGACGGGCCTGGCGGGCTGCGGCGGCGAGCGAAACGGGTGGCGGCGGAGGCGACACGTGGCGGACGATGGTTCGCTCGGGGCAGCGGCGCAGTGGAGCAGACATGTCTGGCGGCGGGGGAATTTTGTCCGGTGGCGCGAGGTGGTAGGAGGCTAGGATTTAATCCGTGATTTGGAAAGGGGGAAAGCATATATATAGGTAGAGAGAGCTAGGAGGGTCCAAATGGTGTGCAGTTTTTGCCAAAACGATCATGATCGAACGGCGGAGAGCATGGAGGGGGTTTAAATGGGCTAGGTGGGCTGTGTGAAAGGGTGTTGGGTTGCAAAGAGAAGGGGGGTCTCAGTTAGCTCAGCAAACCGTTGGGGCATCAAACGACCTCCTAATGGAACGAAATTTGACGGGCGGTCTACGGTGATATACCAAGGCCACTCGGCAAATCACGACCCATTCCGAGAATGTTTTTATCCCGCTCACGAAACAAGGTCTGAGAGGTGCGATGGGCGCGTGTGAGTGTGTCTGTGCTCAGGACAGACAATGGAGAGAACCGGCGGAACCCGAACGGATGCAAGTTTTGAAAAACATGCACATGAAATACAGATGATGACATGGAAAAATGCAACACGCAAGCAAATGACATGACAATGACGGCGAATATCTGGAAGACACCTGGCGCATCGGAACCGGGGTGTTACAAGTGATTTCGTAGCCATTTAATGACCGTAATTCAAATTTTAACTAGATGTACATGCAACGGCTAACCATAAAGGTTTGAAAAATCATATTTGTCTACTAGTGTGCGAGTTAATTCCATGTGCAGTAAATTAGAAGGAATTTTCAAACATATTGGACTCACGTCATGAACAAATGCATGGAGTGCCATGGCATTTTAATTCCAAAAAAATAAAAAATGATCAGGAAACATGAAACCTTGCTTGATGTAATGTCATGCCACCAAGATGATGTGGTACAAAAATTGGCTTGTTTGACGAAATTTGGACACACACCCCTCACAAACCGGAGCAACTCACTAGAACGGTTGTGGTTCCGAGAGGGAACAATGCATGTTTGATGATGAACGACAGATTGCTTCCTCTTATGGCCTTCAAAAAAAAATTCTACGTGTAATGTGCACTTATACAAACTGTCATGTGAAAATTTGGAAAATTTCAGGGGTCATTTGACATTTTGAAGACATTTAAGTGATTTCCTAGCCATTTAATGACCATAATTCAAATTTGAACTAGATGTACATGCAACGGCTTACCATGACGGTTTGAAAAATCATATTTGTGTACTTGGGTGCGAGTTAATTCCATGTGAAGAAAATTAGAAGGAATTTTCAAACATATTGGTCTCACGGCATAGACACATGTACATGCATGGAGTGCCATGGCATTTTTATTCCAAAAAATTAAAAAATGGTAAAAAAACATGAAACCTTGCTTAATGTAATGTCATGCCAACAAGATGATGTGGTACAAAAATTGGCTTGCGTGACGAAAGTTTGGACACACACCCATCACAAACCGGAGCAACTCACCAGATAGCTTGTGTATCCGAGAGGGAACAATGCATGTTTGATGACGAACGGCAGATAGCTTCCTCTTATGGCCTTCAAATTTTTTCTTCGTGGAATGTGCACTTATACAAACTGTCATGTGAAAATTTGGAAAAATTCGGGGGTCATTTGACCCTTTGAAGACGTTTAAATGATTTTGTAGCCATTTAATGATCGTAATTCAAATTTGAACTCGATGTACATGCAACGGCTAACCATAATGGTTTGAAAAATCATATTTGTGTACTTGTGTGTGAGTTAATTCCATGTGCAGTAAATTAGAAGGAATTTCAAACATATTGGACTCACGTCATGGACACATGCATGGAGTGCGATGGCATTCTAATTCCAAGAAATTAAAAAAGGGTCAGGAAACATGAAACCTTGCTTGATGTAATGTCATGCCACCAAGATGATGTGGTACAAAAATTGGCCTATTTGATGAAAGTTTGGACACACACCCCGCACAAACCGGAGAAAATCACTAGAAGGCTCATGGTTCCTAGAGGGAACAATGCATGTTTGATGACGAACGCCAGATAGCATCCTCTTATGGCCTTCAAAAATTTTCTATGTGTAATGTGCACCTATAAAACTGTCATGTGAAAATTTGGAAAATATCAGGGGTCATTTGACCTTTTGAAGACATTTAAGTGATTTCCTAGCCATTTAATGAGTGTAATTCAAATTTGAACTAGATGTACATGCAACGGCTAACCATGACAGTTTGAAAAATCATATTTGTGTACTTGTGTGCCAGTTAATTCCATGTGCAGTAAATTAGAAGGAATTTTCAAACATATTGGAATCACATCATGGACACATGCATGGAGTGCCACAGCATTTTAATTCCAAAAAAACTAAAAAATGATCAGGAAAACATGAAACCTTGCTTGATGTACTGTCATGCCACCAAGATGATGTGGTACAAAAATTGGCCTGTTTGACGAAAGTTTGGACACACACCCCTCACAAACCGGAGCAACTCACTTGATGGGTCGTGGTTCCGGGAGGGAACAATGCATGTTTGATTACGAGTGGCAGATCGCTTCCTCTTACGGCCTTCAAAAAATTTCTACGTGTAATGTGCACTTATACAAACTGTCATGTGAAATTTTAGAAAATTTCTGGGGTCATTTGACCTTTTGAAGACATTTAAGTGATTTCCTAGCCATTTAATGACCATAATTCAAATTTGAACTAGATGTACAGGCAACGGCTAACCATAACTATTTGAAAAATCATATTTGTGTACTTGTGTGTGAGTTAATTCCATGTGCAGTAAATTAGAAGGAATTTTCAAACATATTGGACTCACATCATGGACACATGCATGGAGTGCCATGGCATTTTAATTAAAGAAATAAAAAATGATCAGGAAACATGAAACATTGCTTGATGTAATGTCATGCCACCAAGATGATGTGGTACAAAAGTTGGCCTGTTTGACGAAAGTTTGGACACAAACCCCTCACAAAACGGAGCAACTCACTAGTAGGGTCGTGGTTCCGAGAGGGAACACTGCATGTTTGATGACGAATGGCAGATAGCTTCCTCTTATGGCCTTCAAAATATTTCTACGTGTAATGTGCACTTATACAAACTGTCATGTGCAAATTTGGAAAATTTCACGGGTCATTTGACCTTTTGAAGACAATTAAGTGATTTCCTAGCCATTTAATGACTAATTCAAATTTGAAAAAAATGTACATGCAATGGCTTACCATGATGATTTGAAAAATCATATTTGTGTACTTGTGTGCGAGTTAATTCCATGTCCAGAAAATTATAAGGAATTTTCAAACATATTGGTCTCATGGCATAGACACATGTACATGCATGGAGTGCCATGGCATTTTTATTCCAAAAAATTAAAAAATGATCAACAAAACATGAAACCTTGCTTTATGTAATGTCATGCCACCAAGATGATGTGGTATGAAAATTGGCTTGCTTGACGAAAGTTTTAACACACACCCCTCACAAACCGGAGCATCTCATTAGAAGGCCCGTGGTTCCGAGAGGGAACAATGCATGTTTGATGACGAACAGCAGATAGCTTCTTCTTACGGCCTTCAAATTTTTTCTGTGTGCAATGTGTACTAATACAAACTGTCATGTGAAAATTTGGAAAATTTCAGGCGACATTTGACATTTTGAAGATATTTAAGTGATTTCCTAGCCACTTAATGACCGTAATTAAAATTTGAACTAGATGTACATGCAACGGCTAACCATAACGGTTTGAAAAATCATATTTGTGTAATCGTGTGCGAGTTAATTCCGTGTGCAGTAAATTAGAAGGAATTTTCAAACATATTGGTCTCACGGTATGGACACATGCATGGAATTCCATGGCATTTTAATTCCAAAAAAATAAAAAATTGATCAGGAAAACATCAAACCTTGCTTGATGTTATATCATGCCACGAAGATGACGTGGTACAAAAATTGGCCTGTTTGACGATAGTTTGTACACACACCCCTTACAAACCGGAGCAACTCACTAGAAGGGTCGTGGTTCTGCATTTTTATTCCAAAAAATTGAAAATGATCAGAAAAACATGAAACCTTGCTTGATGTAATGTCATGCCACCAAGATGATGTGGTGCAAAAATTGGCTTGCTTGACGAAAGTTTGGACACATACCCCTCACGAGCCGGAGCAACTCCCTAGAAGGCTCAAGGTTCCAGGGAACAATGCATGTTTGATGATGAACGACAGATAGCTTCCTCTTACGGCCTTCAAAAAATTTCTACGTGTAATGTGCACTGGTACAAACTATCATGTGCAAATTTGGAAAATTCAGGGGTCATTTGACCTTTTGATGATATTTAAGTGATTTCCTAGCCATTTAATGACCGTAATTAAAATTTGAACTAGATGTATAGGGAACGTCTAACCATAACGATTTGAAAATCATATTTGTGTACTTGTGTGCGAGTTAATTCCATGTGCAGTAAATTATAAGGAATTTTCAAACATATTGGACTCACGTTATGGACACATGCATGGAGTGCCATGGCATTTTAATTCCAAAAAATGAAAAAATGATCAGGAAAACATGAAACCTTGCTTGATGTAATGTCGTGCCACCAATATGATACAGTACAAAAATTGGCCTGTTTGACCGAAAGTTTGGACACACACCCTCACAAACCGGAGCAAATCACTAGAAGGGTCGTGGTTCCGAGAGGGAATAATGCATGTTTGATGACGAATGGCAGATGGCTTCTTCTTATGGCCTTCAAAAAATTTCTACGTGTAATGTGCACTGATGCAAACTGTCATGTGAAAATTTGGAAAATTTTAGGGGTCATTTGACCTTTTGAAGAGATTTAAGTGATTTCCTAGCCATTTAATGACCGTAAGTCAAACTTGAACTAGATGTACATGCAACGGCTAACCATAATGCTTTGAAAAATCATATTTGTGTATTTATGTGCGAGTTAATTCCATGTGCAGTAAATTAGAAGGAATTTTCAAACATATTGGACTCACGGCATGGACACATGCATGGAGTGCCATGGCATTTTTATTCCAAAAAATTAAAAAATGATCAGGAAAAGATGAAACCTTGATTGATGTAATGTCATGCCACCAAGATGACGTGCTACAAAAATTGGCCTGTTTGACAAAAGTTTGGACTCATATCCCTCACAAACCGGAGCAATTCACGAGAAGGCTCGTGGTTCCGAGAGAGAACAATGCATGTTTGATGATGAACGGCAGATAGCGTCCTCTTACGGCCTTCAAAATTTTTCTACGTGTAATATGCACTTATACAACCTATCATTTGAAAATTTAGGAAATTTCAAAGGTCATTTAACCCTTTGAAGACATTTAAGTGAATTCCTAGCCATTTAATGACCGTAATTCAAATTTGAACTAGATGTACATGCAATGGCTAACCATAACGGTTTGAAAAATCATATATGTGTACTTGTGTGCAAGTTAATTCCATGTGCAATAAATTACAAGCAATTTTCAAACATATTGGTCTCACGGCATGGACACATGTACATGCATGGAGTGCAGTGGCATTTTTATTCAAAAAAATTAAAAAAACAATCAGAAAAACATGAAACCTTGCTTGATGTAATGTCATGCCACCAAGATGATGTGGTGCAAAAATTGGCTTGCTTAACGGAAGCTTGGATACATACCCCTCACAAGCCGGAGCAACTCACTAGAAGGCTCGTGATTCCGAGAGGGAACAATGCATGTTTGATGACGAACGGCAGATAGCTTCCTCTTACGGCCTTCAAAATTTTTCTACGTGGAATGTGCACTCATACAAACTGTCATGTGAAAATTTGGAAAATTTCAGGGGTCATTTGACCTTTTGAAGACATTTAAAATAGACGTATATGCAACGGCTAACCATAACGGTTTGAAAAATCATATTTGTGTATTTGTGTGCGAGTTAATTCCATGTGCAATAAATTAGAAGGAATTTTCATACATATTGGACTCCCGTCATGGACACATGCATGGAGTGCCATGGCATTTCAATTCCAAAAAATTAAAAAATGATCAGGGAAACATGAATCCTTGCTTGATGTAATGTCATGCCACCAAGATGATGTGGATCAAAAATTGGCCTGTTTGACGAAAGTTTGGACACACACCCCTCACAAACCGGAGCAACATACTAGAAGGGTCGTGGTTCGAGAGGGAACAATGCATGTTTGATGATGAACTGCAGATTGCTTCCTCTTACGGCCTTCAAAAAAATTTCTACGTGTAATGTGCACTTATACAAACTGTCATGTGAAAATTTGGAAAATTTCAGGGGTCATTTGACATTTTGAAGAGATTTAAGTGATTCCCTAGCCATTTAATGACCGTAATTCAAATTTGAACCAGATGTACACGCAACGGCTAACCATAACGGTTTGAAAAATCATATTTGTGTACTTGTGTGCGAGTCAATTCCATGTGTAGGTAATTAGAAGGAATTTTCAAACATATTGGACTCACAGCATTGACATATGCATGGTGTGCCATGGCATTTTAATTCCGAAAAATTAAAAAAAACGATCAGGAAAACATGAAACCTTGCTTGATGTAATGTCATGCCACCAAGATGATGTGGTAAAAAAGTGGCCTGTTTGATGAAAGTTTGGACACACAACCCTCACAAATCGGAGCAACTCACTAGAAGGCTCGTGGTTCCGAGCGGGAATAATGCATGTTTGATGACGAACGGCAGATAGCTTCCTCTAACGGCCATCAAAAATTTTCTACATGTAACGTGCACTTATACAAACTGTCATGTGAAAATTTGGAAAATTTCAAGGTTCATTTGACCCTTGGAAGACATTTAAGTGATTTCCTAGCCATTTAGTGACCGTAATTCAAATTTGAACTAGATGTACATGCAACGGCTTACCATGACGGTTTGAAAAATCATATTTGTGTACTTGTGCGTGAGCTAATGCCATGTGCAGAAAATTAAAAGGAATTTTCAAACATATTGGTCTCACGACAAAGACACATGTACATGCATCGAGTGGCATGGCATTTTTATTACAAAAAAATAAAAATGACTAGAAAAACATGAAACCTTGTGTGATGTAATTTCATGCCACGAAGATGATCTGGTACAAGAATTGGCTTGCTTGACGAAAGTTTGGACACACGCCCCTCACAAACCGGAGCAACTCACTAGAAGGCTCGTGGTTCCAAGGAGGGAATAATGCATGTTTTATGACGAACAGCAGATAGCTTCCTCTTACGGCCTTCAAATTTTTTCTACGTGTAATGTGCACTTATGCGAACTATCATGTGAAAATTTGGAAAAGTTTGGCGGTCATTTGACCCTTTGAAGACATTTAAGTGATTTCGTAGCCATTAAATGACCGTAATTCAAATTTCAACTAGATGTACATGCAAAGGCTAACCATAACGGTTTGAAAAATCATATTTGTGTACTTGTGTGCGAGTTAATTCCATGTGCAGTAAATTAGAAGGAGTTTTCAAACATATTGGACTCACGGCGTGGACACATGCATGGAGTGCCATGGAATTTTAATTCTAGAAAATGAAAAAATGATCTGGAAAACATGAAACCATGCTTGATGTAATGTCATGCCACCAACCTGATGTGGTACAAGAATTGCCTTGTTTGACGAAAGTTTGGACACACACCCCTCACAAACTGAAGCAACTCACTAGAAGGCTCGTGGTTCCAAGAGGAAACAATGCATGTTTGATGACGAATGGTAGATAGCTTCCTCTTACAGCCTTCAAAAATTTTCTACGTGTAATGTGCACTGATACAAATTGTCATGTGAAAATTTGAAAATTTTCAGGGGTCATTTGGCCTTTTGAAGACATTTAAGTGATTTCCTAGCCATTTAATGACCGTATTTCAAATTTGAACTGGATATACATGCAACGACTAACCATAACAGTTTGAAAAATCATATTTGTGTACTTGTGTGTGAGTTAATTCCATGTGCAGTAAATTAGAAGGAATTTTCAAACATATTGGACACACGGCATGGACACATGCATGGAGTGCCATGGCATTTTAATTCCAAAAAATTAAAAAATGATCCGGACAACGTGAAACCTTGCTTGATGTAATGTCATGCCATCAAGATGATGTGGTACAAAAATTGGACCGTTTGACGAAAGTTTGGACACACACCGCTCACAAACCGGAGCAACTCACTAGAAGGCTCGTGGTTCTGAGAGGGAACAATGCATGTTTGAAGACGAATGGCAGATAGCTTCCTCTTATGGCCTTCAAAATTTTTCTACGTGTAATGTGCACTGGTAGAAACCGTCATGTGAAAATTTGGAAATTTCAGGGGTCATTTGACCATTTAAAGACATTTAAGTGACTTCCTAGCCATTTCATGACCGTAATTCAAATTTCAACTAGATTTACACGCAACGGCTAACCATAACGGCTCGAAAAATCATATTCGTCTAGTTTTATGCGAGTTAATTCCATGTACATTAAATTAGAAGGAATTTTCAAAGTTATTTGTCTCACGGCATGGACACTATACATGCATGGAGTGCCATGGCATTTTTATTCCAAAAAATTAGAAAATGATCAGAAAAACATGAAACCTTGCTTGATGTAATGTCATGCCACCAAGATGATGTGGTGCAAAAATTGGCTTTCTCTACAAAAGTTTGGACACATACCCCTCCCAAGCCGGAGCAACTCACTAGAAGGCTCGTGGTTCCGAGACGGAACAATGCATGTTTGATGCCGAACGGCAGATAGCTTCCTCTTATGGCCTTTAAATATTTTCTACGTGTAATGTGCACTGGTACAAACTGTCATGTGATAATTGGGAAAATTTCAGGGGTCATTTAGCCTTTTGAAGACATTTGAGTGATTTCCTAGCATTTTAATGACCGTAATTCAAATTTGAACTAGATGTACATACAATGGCTAACCATAACAGTTTGAAAAATCATATTTGTGTACTTGTGTGCGAGTTAATTCCATGTGCTGACAATTAGAAGGAACTTTCAAACATATTGGACTCACGCCATGGACACATGTATGGAGTGCCATGGCATTTTAGTTCCAAAAAATGAAAAAATGATCAAGAGACCATGAAACCTTGCTTGATGTAATGTCATGCCACCAAGAGGATGTGTTACAAAAGTTGGCCTGTTTGACGAAAATTTGGACACACACCCCTCACAAACCGGAACAACTCACTAGAAGGGTCGTGGTTCCGAGAGGAAACAATGAATGTTTGATGACGAATGGCAGATAGCTTCCTCTTATGGCCTTCAAAAAATTTCTACGTGTAATGTGTACTGATACAAACTATCATGTGAAAATTTGGAAAATTTCAGGGGCATTTGGCCCTTTGAAGACATTTAAGTGATTTCCTAGCCATTCAATGACCGTAATTCAAATTTGAACTAGATGGACATGCAACAGCTAACCATAACGGTTTGAAAAATCATATTTGTGTACTTGTGTGCGAGTTAATTCCATGTGCAGCAAATTAGAAGGAATTTTCAAACATATTGAACTGACGGCATGGACACATGCATGGAGTGCCATGGCATTTTAATTCCAAAAAATTGAAAAATGATCAGGAAACATGAAACCTTGCTTGATTTAATATCATGCCACCAAGATCATGTGGTACAAAAATTGGCCAGTTTGACCAAAGTTTGGACACACACCCCTCACAAACCGGAGCAACACAATAGAAGGCTCGTGGTTCCGAGAGGCAACAATGCATGTTTGATGACGAACGGCAGATAGCTTTGTCTTACGGCCTTCAAATTTTTCCTATGTGTAATGTGCACTTATACAAACTGTCATGTGAAAATTTGGAAAATTTCAGGGGTCATTTGACCCTTTCAAGACATGTAAGTGATTTCATAGCCATTTAATGACCGTAATTCAAATTTCAACTAGATGTACATGCAACGGCTAACCATAATGGATTGAAAAATCATATTTGTGTACTTTTGTGCGAGTTAATTCCATGTGCAGTAAATTAGAAGGAATTTTCAAACATATTCGTCTCACGGCATGGACACATGTACATGCATGGAGTGCCATGGCATTTTTATTCAAGAAAATTAAAAATGATCAGAAAAACATGAAACCTTGCTTGATGTAATGTCATCCCACCTAGATGATGTGGTGCAAAATTTGGCTTGCTTGACGAAACTTCGGACGCATACTGATGACCCACAAGTATAGGGGATCTATCGTAGTCCTTTAGATAAGTAAGAGTGTCGAACCCAACGAGGAGCAGAAGGAAATGATAAGCGGTTTTCAGTAAGGTTATCTCTGCAAGCATTGAAATAATAGGTGATAGATAGTTTTGTGGTAAAATAAATGGTAACGAGCAAATATTAAATAATGTAAATAAAGTGCAGCAAGGTGGCGTAATCCTTTATATAGCAAAGGATAAGCCTGGACAAATTCTAATAATGAAGAAGGAGCTCCCGAGGACACATTGGGAATTATTGTCAAGCTAGTTTTCATCACGTTCACAAGATTCGCGTTCGGTACTTTGATAATTTGATATGTGGGTGGACCGGTACTTGGGTACTGCCCGAACATCCACAAGCATCCCACTTATGATTAACCCCTATTGCAAGCATCCGCAACTACAAGAAGGAGTATTAAGGAAAACCTAACCACAACATTAAACATATGGGTCCATATCAACCCCTAACAATGCAACGCATAAACTAGGGTTTAAGCTTCTGTCACTCTAGCAATCCATCATCTACTTATTACTTCCCTATGCCTTCCTCTAGGCCCAAATAATGGTGAAGTGTCATATAGTCAAAATATACATCTCATCAAAATATCAAACGAATACCAAATTCACATGACTACTAATAGCAAGACTTCACCCATGTCCTTAGAAACAAAGGTAACTACTCACAAAGCATATTCATGTTCATAATCAGAGGGGTAATAATATACATAAAGGATCTGAACATATGATCTTCCACCAAGTAAACCAACTGGCATCAACTACAAGGAGTAATCAACACTACTAGCAACCCACAGGTACCAATTTATGGTTTTGATACAAGATTGGATACAAGAGATGAACTAGGGTTTTGAGATGAGATGGTGTTGGTGAAGATGTTGATGGATATTGACCCCCTCCCGATGATAGGATCGTTGGTGATGACGTTGGTGATGATTTCCCCCTCCCGGAGGGAAGTGTCCCTGGCAGAACAGCTCGGCCAGAGCCCTAGATTGATTCTGCCAAGGTTCCACCTCGTGGCGGCTGAGTTTCGTCCCGTAAGCTTGCTCACGATTTTTTCCAGGTGAAAACCCTTCATATAGCAGAAGATTGCAGCTGGAAGCCCACAAGGGGACCCAGGAGATAGGGGGCGCGCCCTACAGGGGGGGCGCGCCCCCTGTCTCCTGGACAGGGTGTGGGCCCCCTGGCCTAGTTCTTTTGCCCAAAAAATCTTATTAAATCTGAAAAATTGTTTCGTGGATTCTTAGGTCTTTTGGAGTTGTGCAGAATAGGTTTACAACATTTGGTCCTTTTCCAGCCAGAATTCCAGCTGCCGGCAGCCCCCCTCTTCATGGTAAACCTTGTAAAATAAGAGAGAATAGCCATAAGTATTGAGATATAATGTGTAATAACAGCCCATAATGCAATAAATATTGATATAAAATCATGATGCAAAATGGACGTATCAACTCCCCCAAGCTTAGACCTCGCTTGTCCTCAAGCGGAAGCCGAAATCAAAAAATATGTCCACATGTTTAGAGATAGAGGTGTCAATAAAAATAAAATACGGACATGAGGGCATCATGATCATTCTAATAACAGTAACATATATAGATTTTATCATATGATTTCCTATGTTCAAGTAATAAGCAATTCACAATGTCAAGTATGGTTCAAAAACTTCATTGGGAACTAGCAAACTATAATCTCAGTCATTGAAGCAATTGCAATTTATCTAAATATCAGAAAGAGTCAATAATAGAGCCTTCCAGCAAGCTCACACACTCTACTATCTTGTAGTCCCCTATAATTGTTAACACTCACACAATAATTGTGGTTATAGAGTTTCAGCCGGACACTGAGAAAGATAGGGGCTTATTGTGTTGCCTCCCAACATATTCACCTTTCAGTGATGTCAAAAATAATAGCCTTTGCCAACTTACATCCAATTGGATATATGCATCATGATCTTTTCAAACACGAGGAGCTTGCCAAAGGATAAAATGAAAAAGGGAAAGGTGAGGATCACCTTGACTCAAGCATAAAGTAAAAACATAAAGTAAAAGATAGGCCCTTGGCAGAGGGAAGCAGAGGTTGTCATGCGCATTTAGGGTTGATGCACGAAATCTTAATGCAAAAGAACGTCACTTTATATTGCCCCTTGTATGTGGACCTTTATTATGCAATCCGTCGCTTTTATTACTTCCACAAAAAGTTCGTACAAAGCTTATTTTCTCTGCACTAATAGGTCATACATATTTAGAAAGCAATTTTTATTGCTTGCACCAATGAAGGATCTTACTCAATCCATAGGTAGGTATGGTGGACTCTCATGGCAAAACTGGGTTTAAGGATATTTGGAAGCACAAATAGTATCTCTACTTGGTGCAAGGAATTTCGCTAGCATGAGGGGGAAAAGGCAAGCTCAACATGTTCGGAAGGTCAATGACAATATACTTTAACTGAGATGTCGGAAAACATGAACCATTACGTTGTCTTCCTTGTCCAAAGTCAGCTCTTTTAGCATGTCATACTTAATGAGTGCTTCACAATCAAAAAAGATGTCCAAGATAATATATTTATATGTGAACCCCTCCTTCCTTATTACTTCGTATTAATTGCAACGATGACCAAGGCTACGTTCATCATCTCTCAACAATTTGTATGCCTCATACTTTCTATGTGTGAAGTTATCACTATCAATAAGATCAATATGAACTCTTTTGTTCTTTCTACTTTTTCAAGATCATAGAAACATAGCAAAGCCCTTGACTCAACACTAATCTTTATTATAGATAGCACACGGACTCGATTACAAAAATAGATCACAAAGCAAAACTCAAAACTACTTGATATCAAAACTTCGAACTAAAAGATCAAGGTACTACTAAAAGGATCGAACTAAATAAAGAGGTAAAGATAGGAGTGTGATGGTGATACGATACCGGGGTACCTCCCCCAAGCTTGGCAGTTGCCAAGGGGAGTGCCCATACCAATGTGATTATTTCTTCAGAGGTGGTGGAGTAGGGGTTGTTGATGATGTAGGCTTGTCGTCCGTCTTCCAAGGCATAGGCTCTCCATCATAAAAGGATGATCGAGTCTCCGGGATCCTTAAATCTGCAGCCAAACTTATTCACTTGAATCTATATTCATACTCATAGTTCTGGTTTTGCAGGTCATAAATCTGGGCTTGGAGGTGCTCGATTTTCTCTGTAAGCTTGAAGATTGTCTCCCCAATGACTTTGGCATCCAGCTTGTGGTTGTTGGTGATCTCTGTGATCATCATCTGGTTAGCGTTGAGTCCATGCTCCACCTTCCCTTGGCACTTGAAAACTTCTTGCTCCATAGCTTCGAGCTTTGTCTCCATGCTCCCGGTACGCCTTGGTCCCTCCACATCGCGGATGTGCAACACCCCCTCACGCATCTCAATGATTTGAGGGTGATGCAGCACCTCCGCAAGATAGGGGTTGATAACCACTCAAAAAACTTGTCCTTGGGAGCGCTTGGAGACGACATGATGCTCTAGATCTAAAACAGAAATAGCTCGAAACGAAAACAGAGGATATTTGCGTTATACGGTGGTCAAAACCTTCGGGAGTATATATAATGAATTTTTACTTACCAAAATAGGTAACATACAAGAAAACAGAGTCCGGGAGGCACACGAGGTTCCCACGAGACAGGGGGGCGCGCCCTACAGGGGGGGCGCGCCCTCCTCTCACGTGGGAGCCTCGTGTCCCTTCTGGACTACTTCTTTCTTCCTAAAATCTTTAAATAATCCAAAACTGAAAAAAATTGTCATTAGAGTTGTTTTGGAGTCGGTTTACCTACCGTACCACGTACATATGCCTTTTCAGAGTCTGGAACATTCTGGAAAGTGTCTCTTATGTATTCCTCAGGGGTTATGGTTTCCATAATATTAGTTTCAACATTGATAGGATTACCTAAAATATAATGTTTAATTCTTTGACCATTTACCACCCTCGGGTTTGTGCCTTCAAAGTTATTGATTTTTATGGCACCAGAACAATAGACCTCCTCGATAACGTAGGGACCTTCCCATTTTGAGAGAAGTTTTCCTGCAAAAAATCTTAAATGAGAGTTGAACAATAACACATAATGTCCTACGTTAAACTCACGCTTCTGTATCCTCTTATCATGCCAGCGTTTGACTTTTTCTTTGAAAAGCTTAGCATTCTCATATGCTTGGGTTCTCCATTCGTCAAGTGAGCTAATATCAAACAACCTCTTCTCACCGGCAAGTTTGAAGTCATAATTGAGCTCTTTAATAGCCCAATATGCTTTATGTTCAAGTTCAAGAGGTAAATGACATGCTTTTCCATAAACCATCTTATATGTAGACATACCCATAGGATTTTTGTATGCAGTTCTGTAGGCCCATAATGCATCATCAAGTTTTTTGGACCAATTCTTTCTAGATCTATTCGCAGTCTTTTGCAAAATTAATTTGAGCTCTCTATTGCTCAACTCTACTTGACCACTAGACTGCGGGTGATAAAGAGATGCGATCTATGATTGACATCATACTTAGCAAGCATCTTATGGAAAGCACCATGAATAAAGTGTGAACCACCATCAGTCATAAGATATCTAGGGACTCCCAACCTCGGAAAAATAACTTCTTTAAGCATTTTAATGGAAGTGTTATGATTATCACTACTAGTTGGAATAGCTTCTACCCACTTAGTAACGTAATCAACAACAACTAAAATATGTGTATAACCATTGGAGGCAGGAAAAGGTCCCATATAATCAAAGCCCCATACATCAAACGGTTCAATAACAAGAGAATAATTCATAGGCATTTCTTGACGTCTACTAATGTTACCTATTCTTTGACATTAATCACAAGATAAGACAAACTTACGAGCATCTTTGAAAAGAGTAGGCCAATAAAAACCAGATTGTAGTACCTTGTGTGCAGTTCTATCTCGAGCGTGGTGTCCTGCATAGGATTTGTTCCTGTTCATGCTCAGGCACACAATGTCTAATAATACCATCTACTCCTTCTTTATAAAGGTGTGGATCGTCCCAGAAGTAATGTCTTAAATCATAAAAGAACTTTTTCTTTTGCTGGTATGTGAAACTAGGAGGTATATATTTAGCAACAATGTAATTAGCATAATCAGCATACCAAGGAGCAGTACGAGAAGCATTGACAACCGCTAATTCTTCATCAGGAAAACTATCATTAATAGGCAGTGGGTCATCAAGAACATTCTCTAGCCTAGACAAGTTGTCTGCAACGGGGTTCTCAGCTCCCTTTCTATCACTAATATGCAAGTCAAATTCTTGGATCAAGAGAACCCATCTAACGAGTCTAGGCTTAGCATCTTTCTTTTCCATAAGATATTTAATAGCAGCATGATCGATGTGAATAGTAACTTATCACATGCAAACACAACTGCTAAGAATTCTTTTTTAGTGGTAGCATAATTTCTCTCGGCAGTATCAAGAGTCTTACTACCATAATGGATAACATTCAATTTCTTATCGACTCTTCGCCCTAAAACAGCACCTACAGCATAATCACTAGCATCGCACATAATTTCAAAGGCTGAACAATAGGTGCAGTGATCAAAGCCTTCTTAAGTGTTTAAAATGCTTCTACACAATCATCATCAAAGACAAAAGGAATATATTTTTGCAATAAATTAGTCAGAGGCCTAGAGATTTTAGAAAAGTCCTTCATGAACCTCCTATAAAAACCGGCATGACCATGGAAACTTCTTATACCTTTTATGTCCTTGGGACATGGCATCTTTTCAATAGCATAAACTTTGGCTTTATCAACTTCAATACCTCTCTCAGAGATCTTGTGCCCCAAGACAATGCCTTCATTAACCATAAAGTGACACTTTTCCCAATTCAGGACGAGACTAGTGTCTTCGCATCTCTGCAAAACTCGATCAAGGTTGCTCAAACAATCATCAAAAGAGGATCCATTGACGGAGGAGTCATCCATGAATACCTCACAAATCTTTTCACAAATATCAGAAAATATAGCCATCATGCATCTTTGAAAGGTAGCAGGTGCATTACATAAACCAAAAGGCATGCGTCTATAAGCAAAGGAACCAAAAGGGCAAGTAAAAGTAGTTTTAGATTGATCCCCCGCTGAAACAGGTATCTGAGAGAAGCCAGAATAACCATCTAGAAAGCAAAAATGTGTGTGTTTGGATAGCCTTTCTAGCATTTGATCAATAAAAGGTAAAGGGTAATGATCTTTCTTAGTGGCTTTATTTAACTTACAGAAATCAATTACCATCCTATAGCCTATAATAATTCTTTGCGGGATCAATTCATCTTTATCATTAGGAACAACGGTAATACCTCCCTTTTTGGGGACACAATGGACAGGGCTTACCCATTCACTATCAGCAACGGGATAAATAATACCTGCCTCAAGGAGTTTTAGTATATCCTTTCTTACCACTTCCTTCATTTTGGGATTTAATCGTCTTTGAGGATCTCTAACTGGTTTGGCATCTTTCTCCACTGAGATTTTGTGTTGACATAATGTGGTACTAATGGCCTTAATATCATCCAGAGTATATCCACTAGAAGCTCGGTGCTTCTTCAGAGTTTTCAATAATCTTTCTTCTTCTTTCTCTAAAAGGTTATCACTAATAATAACATGATATATTTCTTTTTCATCAAGATAAGCATACTTGAGATTATCAGGTAATGGTTTGAGTTCAAACACGGGATCACCCTTGGGTGGAGGGGGATCCCCAAGAATTTCAACGGGAAGATTATGTTTCAGCATAGGTTCTTGTTTAAGGAACACTTCATATATTTCTTCCCTTTCCTTCATAAACATATCATTTTCTTGGTCTAGCAAATATTGTTCTAACAGATCAGTTGGAGGAATAGCAATGGAAGCAAGACCAATAATTTCATCCTTACTAGATGGTTCCTCTTCACGGTGTTGTCTATGAAATTTAGAAAAGTTGAACTCATGAGACATATCAACTAGATCAATAGTAACTACATCCTTTTCGCAATCTATCCTAGCATTAACGGTGTTCAAGAAGGGTCTACAAAATATAATGGGACAAAAGCTATCTTGTGGGGATCCAAGAACAAGAAAATCAGCAGGATATTTAGTTTTCCCACACAAGACTTCAACATCTCTAACAATTCCCATTGGTGAAATAGTATCTCTTTTGGCAAGTTTAATTGTGACATCAATATCTTCTAACTCAGCAGGTGCAATATCGTGCTTAATTTCATTGTATATTGCAATAGGTATTGCACTAGCACTAGCACCCTTATCACATAAGCCATGATAACAATGATCTCCTATTTTAATAGAAATAACAGGCATGCCTACCACAGGTCTATGTTTATCATTAGCACAAGGTTTGGCAATTCTAGCAGTTTCATCACAGAAATAAATAACATGCCCATCAATATTATCAGACAAGAGATCTTTAACAATAGCAACATTAGGTTCAACTTTGATTTGCTCAGGAGGTGTATAAGTTCTAACATTGCTCTTACGAACAATAGTCGAAGCTTTAGCATGATATTTTATCCTAATAGGAAAAGGAAGTTTTTCAACATAAGAAGTAGGAATAATAGGATCACTATATGTTAGTCTTCTCTTCGACTGTAATAGGTGCAACTACTTTCACTTCAACGGGAGGATTATATTTAAACCACTTCTCTTTAGGGAGATCAACGTGAGTAGCAAAAGTTTCACCAAAAGTAGCTACTATCTCAGAGTCAAGTCCATACTTAGAGCTAAATCCACGGAAAGCATCGGTATCCATAAAAGATTTAACACAATCAAACTTAGGTGTTATACCTGACTCCTTACCATCGTCGTAACCCCAATATTCAGAGTTGCCTTTAGTTCTTTCCATTAAGTCCCATTTGAAATCAATAGTCTTCAGCATATAGGAACCAACACAGGAAGTATCAAGCAGGTTGCGATTATCAAGAGAAAGCCGAGGATAAAAATTCTGAATAATCATTTCCCGAGAGAGCTCATGATTGGGGCATGAATACAACATTGACTTAAGCCTCCCCCAAGCTTGAGCGATGCTTTCTCCTTCGCGAGGCCAGAAATTATATATGTAATTACGATCACGATAACAAGATGCATAGGATAGAACTTCTGGTAAAATTCCAGCTTCAATCGCTTATAATTCCAATATCTCGTATCATCTCATAGTCTATACCATGTTATTGCATCTCCCTTCAAGGATAAAGGGAAGACCTTCCTTTTGAAAACATCATCGGGAATACCTGCAAGCTTAAATAATCCACAAACTTCATCCACAAAGATGAGATGTAAGTCGGGATGCAATGTTCCGTCTCCTGCAAAAGGATTAGCTAGCAGTTTCTCTATCATACCCGAAGGAATCTCAAAGTGAATATTTTCATAAGGTTCAGTAGGTTGAGGAGCATCTCTTTGGTCTTTGGTTGGGGTGAAGATACCCCAAACAAGCCCCTCAAAGGATTAGTTTCCATAGTAACAAGTAACAAAAAAATTCAGCACACTATATAAATGTTTCCTTACCAAGTTCCACTCACCAAGAGCGCTACTCTCCCCGGCAACGGCGCCAGAAAAGAGTCTTGATGACCCACAAGTATAGGGGATCTATCGTAGTCCTTTCGATAAGTAAGAGTGTCGAACCCAACGAGGAGTAGAAGGAAATGATAAGCGGTTTTCAGTAAGGTTTTCTCTGCAAGCACTGAAATAATAGGTGATAGATAGTTTTGTGGTAAAATAAATGGTAATGACCAAAAAGTAAATAAAGTAAATAAAGTGCAGCAAGGTGGCCCAATCCTTTATATAGCAAAGGATAAGCCTGGAAAAATTCTAATAATGAAGAAGGAGCTCCCGAGGACACATTGGGAATTGTCGTCAAGCTAGTTTTCATCACGTTCACAAGATTCACGTTCGGTACTTTGATAATTTGATATGTGGGTGGACCAGTACTTGGGTACTGCCCTAACATGGACAAGCATCCCACTTATGATTAACCCCTATTGCAAGCATCCGCAACTACAAGAAGGAGTATTAAGGTAAACCTAACCACAGCATTAAACATATGGGTCCATATCAACCCCTAACGAAGCAACGCATAAACTAGGTTTTAAGCTTCTGTCACTCTAGCAACCCATCATCTACTTATTACTTCCCTATGCCTTCCTCTAGGCCCAAATAATGGTGAAGTGGCATGTAGTCGACGTTCACATAACACCACTAGAGGAGAGACAACATACATCTCATCAAAATATCGAATGAATACCAAATTCACATGACTACTAATAGCAAGACTTCACCCATGTCCTCGGGAACAAACATAACTACTCACAAAGCATATTCATGTTCATAATCAGAGGGGTAATAATATGCATAAAGGATCTGAACATATGATCTTCCACCAAGTAAACCAAATAGCATCAACTACAAGGAGTAATCAACACTACTAGCAACCCATAGGTACCAATTTGTGGTTTTGATACAAGATTGGATACAAGAGATGAACTAGAGTTTTGATATGAGATGGTGCTGGTGAAGATGTTGATGGAGATTGACCCCCTCCCGATGAGAGGATGGTTGGTGATGATGTTGGTGATGATTTCCCCCTCCCGGAGGGAAGTGTTCCCAGCAGAATAGCTCCGCCAGAGCCCTAGATTGATTCCGCCAAGGTTCCGCCTCGTGGTAGCGCAGTTTCATCCCGTAAGCTTGCCCATGATTTTTTCCAGGTGAAAACCCTTCATATAGCAGAAGATGACAGCCGGAAGCCCACCAGGGGGCCCAGGAGATAGGGGGCGCGGCCTACAGGGGGGCGCCCCCCTGTCTCCTGGACAGGGTGTGGGCCCCTGGCCTATTTCTTTTGCCCAAAAATTCTTATTAAATCTGAAAAGTTGTTTCGTGGAGTCTCAGGTCTTTTGGAGTTGTGCAGAATAGGTTTCCAACGTTTGCTCCTTTTCCAGCCAGAATTCCAGCTGCCGGCATCCCCCCTCTTCATGGTAAACCTTGTAAAATAAGAGATAATAGCCATGAGTATTGAGATATAGTGTGTAATAACAGCCCATAATGCAATAAATATTGATATAAAAGCATGATGCAAAATGGACATATCAACTCCCCCAAGCTTAGACCTCACTTGTCCTCAAGCGGAAGCCGAAATCGAAAAATATGTCCACATGTTTAGAGAGAGAGGTGTCGATAAAAATAAAATATGGACATGAGGGCATCATGATCATTCGAATAACAGTAACATATATGGATTTTATAATATGATTTCCTATGTTAAATTAATAAGCAATTCACAATGTCAAGTATGGTTGAAAAACTTCATTGGGAACTAACAAACTATAATCTCAGTCATTGAAGCAATTGCAATTTATCGTAATATCAGAAAGAGTCAATAATAGAGCCTTTGAGCAAGCTCACATACTCAACTATCTTGTAGTCCCCTATAATTGTTAACACTCACGCAATACTTGTGGTTATAGAGTTTTAGCCGGACACTGAGAAAGATAGGGGCTTATTGTGTTGCCTCCCAACATATTCACCTTTTGGTGATGTCAACAATTGGATATATGCCTATGCCAACTTACATCCAATTGGATATATGCATCATGATCTTTTCAAACACGAGGAGCTTGCCAAAGGATAAAATGAAAAAGGGAAAGGTGAGATCACCTTGACTCAAGCATAAAGTCAAAACATAAAGTAAAAGATAGGCCCTTCGCAGAGGGAAGCAGAGGTTGTCATGCGTGTTTAGGGTTGATGCACGAAATCTTAATGCAAAAGAACGTCACTTTATATAGCCCCTTGTATGTGGACCTTTATTATGCAATCCGTCGCTTTTATTACTTCTACAACAAGTTCGTACAAAACTTATTTTCTCTACACTAATAAGTCATACATATTTAGAGAGCAATTTTTATTGCTTGCACTGATGACAACTTGCTTCAAGGATCTTACTCAATCCATAGGTAGTATGGTGGACTCTCATGGCAAAATTGGGTTTAAGGATATTTGGAAGCACAAGTAGTATCTCTACTTGGTGCAAGGAATTTGGCTAGCATGAGGGGGAAAGGCAAGCTCAACATGTTCGGAAGGTCAATGACAATATACTTTAACTGAGATGTCGGAAAACATGAACCATTACGTTGTCTTCCTTGTCCAACGTCAACTCTTTTAGCATGTCATACTTAATGAGTGCTTCACAACCATAAAAGATGTCCAAGATAATATATTTATATGTGAACCCCTCCTTCCTTATTACTTCCTATTAATTGCAATGATGACCAAGGCTACGTTCATCATCTCTCAACAATTTTTATGACTCATACTTTCTATGTGTGAAGTTATCACTATCAATAAGATCAATATGAACTCTTTTGTTCTTTCTACTTTTTCAAGATCATAGCAACATAGGAAAGCCCTTGACTCAACACTAATCTTTATTATAGATAGCACACGGACTCAATTACAAAAAGAGATCACAAAGCAAAACTCAAAACTACTTGATATCAAAACTTCAAACTGAAAGATCAAGGTACTACTAAAAGGATCGAACTATATAAAGCATTAAAGATAGGAGTGTGATGGTGATACGACGCCGGGGCACCTCCCCCAAACTTGGCAGTTGCCAAGGGGAGTGCCCATACCAATGTGATTATTTCTTCAGAGGTACTAGAGTAGGGGTTGTTGATGATGTAGGCTTGTCGTCCGTCTTCCAAGGCATAGGCTCTCCATCATAAAAGGATGATCGAGTCTCCAGGATCCTTAAATCTGCAGCCAAACTTATTCGCTTGAATCTATGTTCATACTCACAGTTCTGGTTTTGCAGGTCATAAATCTGGGCTTGGAGGTGCTCGATTTTCTCTCGAAGCTTGAAGATGGTCTGCCCAATGACTTTGGCATCCAGCTTGTGGTTCTTAGTAATCTCCATGGTCATCATCTGGTTAGCATTGAGTCCATGCTCCACCATCCCTTGGCACTTGAAAACTTCTTGCTCCATAGCTTCGAGCTTTGTCTCCACGCTCCCGGTACGCCTTGGTCCCTCCACATCGCGGATGTTCAATAGCCCCTCACGCATCACAATGGTTTGAGGGTGAGGCAGCACCTCCACAAGATAGGGGTTGCTAACCCTCTCAAAAAACTTGTCCTTGGGAGCGCTTGGAGATGACATGATGCTCTGGATCTGAAACAGAAACAGCTCGAAACGAAAACAGAGGATATTTGCGTGATACGGTGGTCAAAACCTTCAGGAGTATATATAATGAATTTTTACCGACCAAAATACGTAAAATACAAGAAAACAGAGTCCGGGAGGCACACGAGGTGCCCACGAGACAGGGGGCGCGCCCTATAGGGGGGCGCACCCTCCTCTCTCGTGAGCCTCGTGTACCTTCCGGACTACTTCTTTCTTCCTAAAATCTTTAAATAATCCAAAACTGATAAAAACTGCCATTAGAGTTGTTTTGGAGACGGTTTACTTACCGTACCACGTACCTATGCCTTTTCGGAGTCTGGAACATTCTGGAAAGTGTCTCTTATGTATTCCTCAGGGGTTATGGTTTCAATAATATTAGTTTCAACATTGATAGGATTACCTGAAATATAATATTTAATTCTTTGACCATTTACCACCCTCGGGTTTGTGCCTTCAAAGTTATTGATTTTTATGGCACCAGAATGATAGACCTCCTCGATAACGTAGGGACCTTCCCATTTTGAGAGAAGTTTTCCTGCAAAAAATCTTAAAGGAGAGTTGAACAATAACACATAATCTCCTACGTTAAACTCACGCTTCTGTATCCTCTTATCATGCCAAGGTTTCACTTTTTCTTTGAAGAGCTTAGCATTCTCATATGCTTGGGTTCTCCATTCGTCAAGTGAGCTAATATGAAACAACCTCTTCTCACTGGCAAGTTTTAAGTCATAATTGAGCTCTTCAATAGCCCAATATGCTTTATGTTCAAGTTCAAGAGGTAAATGACATGCTTTTCCATAAACCACCTTATATGGAGACATACCCATAGGATTTTTGTATGCAGTTCTGTAGGCCCATAATGCATCATCAAGTTTTTTGGACCAATTCTTTCTAGATCTATTCACAGTCTTTTGCAAAATTAATTTGAGCTCTCTATTGCTCAACTCTACTTGACCACTAGACTGCGGGTGATAAGGAGATGCGATTCTATGATTGACATCATACTTAGCAAGCATCTTATGGAAAGCACCATGAATAAAGTGTGAACCACCATCAGTCATAAGATATCTAGGGACTCCAAACCTCGGAAAAATAACTTCTTTAAGCATTTTAATAGAAGTGTTATGACCAGCACTACTAGTTGGAATAGCTTCTACCCACTTAGTAACGTAATCAACAGCAACTAAATATGTACATGCAACAACTAACCATAACAGTTTGAAAATCATATTTGTTTACTTGGGTGCAAGTTAATTCCATGTGTAGTAAATTAGAAGGAATTTTCAAACATATTGATCTCACAGCATGGACACATGTACATGCATGGAGTGCCATGGCATTTTTATTCCAAAAAATTTAAAAATGATCAGAAAAAATGAAACATTGCTTGATGTAATGTCATGCCACCAAGATGATCTAGTACAAAAATGGTCTTGCTTGACAAAAGTTTGGACACACACCCCTCACAAAACTGTAGCAACTCACTAGAAGGCTCGTGGTTCCGAGAGGGAACAATGCATGTTTGATGACGAACGACAGATAGCTTCCTCCTATGGCCTTCAAAAATTTTGTATGTGTAATGTGCACTTATACAAACTATCATGTGAAAACTTGGAAAATTTCAGGGGTCATTTGACCTTTTGATGACATTTAAGCGATTTCCTAGCCATTTATTGACCGTAATTCAAATTTGTACTAGATGTACATGCAACGACTAACCATAACAGTTTGAGAAATCATATTTGTGTACTTGTGTGCAAGTTGATTCCATGTGCAGAAAATTAAAAGGAATTTTCAAACATATTGGTCTCACGACATGGACACATGTACATGCATGGAGTGCCATGATATTTTAATTCCAAAAAATTAAAAAATGATCAGGAAAACATGAAATCTTGCTTGATGTAATGTCATGTCACCAAGATGATGTGGTACAAAATTTGGCCTGTTTGACAAAATTCTGGACACACACCCCTCACAAAGCGGAGCAACTTACTAGAAGGGTCGTGGTTCTGAGAGGGAACAATGCATGTTTGGTGACGAACGGCAGATAGCTTCCTCTTACCGCCTTCAAAAAATTTCTACGTGTAACATGCACTGATACAAACTGTCATGTGAAAATTTGGAAAATTTCAAGGGCATTTGACCTTTTGAAGAGATTTAAATGATTTCCTAGCCATTTAATGACTGTAATTCAAATTTGAACTCGATGTACATGCAATGTCTAACCATAACGGTTTGAAATATCATATTTGTGTACTTGTGTGTGCGTTAATTCCATGTGTAGTAAATTAGAAGGAATTTTCAAACATATTGGACTCACGGCATGGACACATGCATCGAGTGCCATGGCATTTTTATTCCAAAAAATTTAAAAATGATCAGGAAAACATGAAACCTTGCTTGATGTAATGTCATGCCACCAAGATGATGTGGTACAAAAATTGTCTTGTTTGACAAAAGTTTGGACACACGCCCCTAACAAACCGGAGCAACTCACTAGAAGTCTCGTGGTTCTGAGAGGGAACAATGCTGGTTTGATGACGAACGGTAGATAGCTTCCTCTTACGGCGTTCAAATTTTTTCTACGTGTAATGTGCACTGATACAAACTGTCATGTGAAAATTTGGAAAATGTCAGGGGTGATTTAACCTTTTGAAGACATTTTAGTGATTTCCTAGCCATTTAATGACCGTAAATCAAATTTGAACTAGATGTACATGCAACAGCTAACCATAACGACATAAAAAAAATCATATTTGTGTACTTGTGTGCGAGTTAAATCCATGTGCAGTAAATTAGAAGGAATTTTCAAACATATTGGTCTCACGGCATGGACACATGTACATGCATGGAGTGCCATGGCATTTTTATTCCAAAAAATTAAAAAATGATTAGAAAATCATGAAAGGTTGCTTGATGTAATGTCATGCCACCAAAATGATGTGGTACAAAAATTTGCTTGCTTGACGAAAGTTTGGACACACACCCCTAACAAACCGGAGCAACTCACTAGAAGGCTCGTGG
Source organism: Triticum dicoccoides (assembly GCF_002162155.2). Classification (NCBI taxonomy): domain Eukaryota; kingdom Viridiplantae; phylum Streptophyta; class Magnoliopsida; order Poales; family Poaceae; genus Triticum; species Triticum dicoccoides. The sequence goes on along the minus strand of NC_041385.1, from coordinate 301,165,211 downwards.
TTTCGAGAGGGAACAATGCATGTTTGATGACGAACGGCAGATACCTTCCTCTTATGGGATTCAAAAATTTTATATGTGTAGTGTGCACTGGTACAAACTGTCGTGTGAAAATTTGGAAAATTCCAGGGGTCATTTGACCTTTTGAAGACATTTAAGTGATTTCCTAGCCGTTTAATGATCGTAAATCCAATTTGAACTAGATGTACATGCAACGGCTAACCGTAATGGTTTGAAAAATCATATTTGTGTACTTGTGTGCGAGTTAATTCCAAGGGCAGTAATTAGAAGGAATTTTCAAACATATTGGACTGACGCAATGGGCACATGCATGGAGTGCCATGGCATTTTAATTCCAAAAAATTAAAAAATGATCAGAAAAACATGAAACCTTGCTTGATGTAATGTCATGCCACCAAGATGATGTGGTAAAAAAATTGGCTTGTTTGATGAAAGTTTGGACCCACACCCCTAACAAACCAGAGCAACTCACTAGAAGGTTCGTGGTTCCGAGAGGGAACAATGCATGTTTGATGACGAACGCCAGATAGCTTCCGCTTACGGCCTTCAAAAATTTTCTACGTGTAATGTGAACTGATACAAACTGTCAAGTGAAAATTTGGAAAATATCAAGGGTCATTTGACGCTTTGAAGATGTTTAAGTGATTTCCTAGCCATTTAATGACCATAATTCAAATTTGAACTAGATGTACATGCAACAGCTAACCATAACGATTTAAAAAATCATATTTGTGTACTTGTGTGTGAGTTAAATCCATGTGCAGAAAATTAGAAGGAATTTTCAAACATATTGGACTCACGGCATGGACACATGCTTGGAGTGCCATGGCATTTTAATTCCCAAGAATTAAAAAATGATCAGGAAACATGAAACCTTGCTTGATGTATTGTCATGCCACCAAGATGATGTGGTACAAAAATTGCCCTATTTGACGAAAGTTTGGACACACATCCCTCGCAAACCGGAGCAACTCACTAGAAGGCTCGTGGTTTTGAGAGTTAACAATGCATGTTTGACGACGAACGGTAGATAGCTTCCTCTTACGGCCTTCGAATTTTTTCTACGTTTAATGTGCACTTATACAAACTTTCATGTGAAAATTTGGAAATTTTCAGGGGTCATTTGACCCTTTGAAGACATTTAAGTGATTTCCTAGCCATTTAATAACTGTAATTCAAATTTGAACTAGATGTACATGCAACAGCTAACCATAACAGTTTGAAAATCATATTTGTTTACTTGGGTGCAAGTTAATTCCATGTGTAGTAAATAAGAAGGAATTTTCAAACATATTGTTCTCACAGCATGGACACATGTACATGCATGGAGTGCCATGGCATTCTTATTCCAAAAAATTTAAAAATGATCAGAAAAACATGAAACATTGCTTGATGTAATGTCATGCCACCAAGATGATCTGGTACAAAAATGGGCTTGCTTGACGAAAGTTTGGACACACACCCCTCACAAAACTGGAGCACCTCACTAGAAGGCTCGTGGTTCCGAGAGGGAACAATGCATGTTTGATGACGAACGACAGATAGCTTCCTCCTACAGCCTTCAAAAAGTTTATATGTGTAATGTGCACTTACACAAACTATCATGTGAAAAATTGAAAAATTTCAGGGGTCATTTGACCTTTTGAAGACATTTAAGCGATTTCCTAGGCATTTAATGACCGTAATTCAAATTTGAACTAGATGTACATGCAACGAATAACCATAATGGTTTGAAAAATCATATTTGTGTACTTGTGTGCGAGTTGATTCCATGTGCAGAAAATTAGAAGGAATTTTCAAACATATTGGTCTCACGGCATGGACACATGTACATGCATGGAGTGCCATGACATTTTAATTCCAAAAAAATAAAAAATGATCAGGAGAACATGAAACCTTGCTTGATGTAATGTCATGTCACCAAGATGATGTGGTACAAAAATTGGCCTGTTTGAAAAAAGTCTTTACCCACACCCCTCACAAACCGGAACAACTTACTAGAAGGGTCGTGGTTCCGAGAGGGAACAATGCATATTTGGTGACGAACGGCAGATAGCCTCCTCTTACCTCCTTCAAAAAATTTCTACGTGTAATGTGCACTGATACAAACTGTCATGTGAAAATTTGGAAATTTTCAGGGGCATTTGACCTTTTGAAGAGATTTAAATGATTTCCTAGCCATTTAATCACCGTAATTCAAATTTGAACTAGATGTACATGCAACGGCTAACCATAACGGTTTGAAAAATCATATTTGTGTACTTGTGTGCGAGTTAATTCCATGTGTAGTAAATTAGAAGGAATTTTTAAACATATTGGACTCACGGCATGGACACATGCATGGAGTGCCATGGCATTTTTATTCCAAAAAAATTAAAAATGATCAGGAAAACATGAAACCTTGCTTGATGTAATGTCATGCCACCAAGATGATGTTGCACAAAAATTGGCCTGTTTGACGGAAGTTTGGACACACACCCCTCACAAACCGGAGCAACTCACTAGAAGGCTCGTGGTTCAGAGAAGGAACAATGAATGTTTGATGACGAACGGCATATAGCTTCCTCTTACGGCCTTCAAAAATTTTCTACGTGTAATGTGCACTTATACAAACTGTAATGTGAAAACTTGGAAAATATCAATGGTCATTTGACCCTTTGAAGAAGTTTAAGTGATTTCCTAGCCATTTAATGACCGTAATTCAAATTTGAACTAGATGTACATGTAACAGCTAACAATAACAATTTAAAAAATCATATTTGTGTACTTGTGTGCGAGTTAAATCCATGTGCAATAAATTAGAAGGAATTTTCAAACATATTGGTCTCACGGCATGGACACATGTACATGCATGGAGTGCGATGGCATTTTTATTCCAAAAAATTAAAAAATGATTAGAAAAACATGAAACCTTGCTTGATGTAATGTCATGCCACCAAGATGATGTGGTACAAAAATTGGCTTGTTTGACGAAAGTTTGGGCACACACCCCTAACAAACCAGAGCAACTCACTAGAAGGCTCGTGGTTTCGAGAGGGAACAATGCATGTTTGATGATGAACGCCAGATAGCTTCCGCTTACGGCCTTCAAAAAATTTCTACGTGTAATGTGCACTGATACAAACTGTCATGTGAAAATTTGGAAAATATCAAGGGTCATTTGACCCTTTGAAGACGTTTAAGTGATTTCCTAGCCATTTAATGACCGTAATTCAAATTTGAACTAGATGTACATGTAACAGCTAACCATAACAATTAAAAAAAATCATATTTGTGTACTTGTGTGCGAGTTAAATCCATGTGCAGTAAATTAGAAGGAATTTTCAAACATATTGGTCTCACAGCATGGACACATGTACATGCATGGAGTGCGATGGCATTTTTATTCCAAAAGATTAAAAAATGATCAGGAAAACATGAAACCTTGCTTGGTGTAATGTCATGCCACCAAGATGATGTGGTACAAAAATTGGCTTGTTTGACGAAAGTTTGGACACACACCCCTAACAAACTGTAGCAACTCACTAGAAGGCTCGTGGTTCTGAGAGGGAACAATGCATGTTTGATGACGAACGCCAGATAGCTTCCTCTTACAGCCTTCAAAATTTTTCTACGTGTAACTTGCACTGATACATACTATCATGTGAAAATTTGGAAAATTTCAGGGGTCATTTAACCTTTTGAAGACATTTTAGTGATTTCCTAGCCATTTAATAAGCGTAATTCAAATTTGAACAAGATGTACATGCAACGGCTAACCATAAAGGTTTGATAAATCATATGTGTGTACTTGTGTGCGAGATAATTCCATGTGTAATAAATTAGAAGGAATTTTCAAACATATTGGTCTCACTACATGGCACATGTACATGCATGGAGTGCCACGACATTTCTATTCCAAAATATTAAAAAATTATCTGAAAAACATGAAACCTTGCTTGATCTAATGTCATGCCACCAAGATGATGTGGTACAAAAATTGGCTTGCTTGACGAAAGTTTGAACACACACCCCTCACAAACTGGAGCAACTCACTAGAAGGCTCGTGGTTCCGAGAGGGAACAATGCATGTTTGATGACGAACGGCAGATAGCTTCCTCTTATGGCCTTCAAAAAAAAATTACATGTAATGTGCGCTAATACAAACTGTCATGTAAAAATTTGGAAAATTACAGGGGTCACTTGACCTTTTTAAGAAATTTAAGTGATCTCCTAGTCAGTTAATGTCCGTAATTCAAATTTGAACTAGATGTACAAGCAACGGCTAACCATATCGGTTTTAAAAATCATATTTGTGTACATGTGCGCGAGTTAGTTCCATGTGTAGTAAATTAGAAGGAATTTTCAAATATATAGGACTCACGGCATGGACACATGCATGGAGTACCATGGCATTTTAATTCCAAAAAAATGAAAAACGATTAGGAAAACATGAAACCTTGCTTGATGTAATGTCATGCCATCAAGATGATGTGGTACAGAAATTGGCCTGTTTGACGAAAGTTTGGACACACACCCCTAACAGACCGGAACAACTCACTAGAAAGCTCGTGGTTCCAAGACGGAATAATGCATGTTTGATGACGAACAACAGATAGCTTCCTCTTACTGCCTTCAAAATTTTTCTACGTGTAATGTGCATTGATACAAACTGTCATGTGAAAATTTGGAAAATTTCAGGGGTCATTTAACCTTTTGAAGACATTTTAGTGATTCCCTAGCCATTTAATGACCGTAATTCAAATTTGAACTAGATGTACATGCAACGGCTAACCATTAAGGTTTGATAAATCATATGTGTGTACTTATGTGCGAGTTAATTCCATGTGTAGTAAATTAGAAGGAATTTTCAAACATATTGGTCTCACGACATGGCACATGTACATGCATGGAGTGCCACGGCATTTCTATTCCAAAAAATTAAAAAATGATGAGGAAAACATGAAACCTTGCTTGATGTAATGTCATGCCACCATGATGATGTGGTACAAAAATTGGCTTATTTGATGAAAGTTTGGACACACAGCCCTCACAAACCGGAGCAACTCACTAGAAGGCTCGTGGTTGTGAGAGGGAACAATGCATATCTAATGATGAACGGCAGATAGCTTCCTCTTACGGCCTTCAAAAAATTTCTACGTGTAATGTGCACTGATACAAACTGTCCTGTGAAAATTTGGAAAATTTCAGGGGTCATTTGTCCTTTTGAAGATATTTAAGTGATTTACTAGCCATTTAATGACTGTAATTCAAATTTGAACTAGATGTACATGTAACGGCTAACCATAACGGTTTGAAAAATCATATTTGTGTACTTGTGTGCGAGTTAATTCCATGTGCAGTAAATTAGAAGGAATTTTCAAACATATTGGACTCACGGCATGGACACATGCATGGAGTGCCATAGCATTTTAATTCCAAAAAATTAAAAAATTATTAGGAAAACATGAAACCTTGCTTGACGTAATGTCATGCCACCAAGATGATGTAGTATAAAAATTGGCTTATTTGATGAAAATTTGCACACATACCCCTCACAAACTAAAGCAACTCACTAGAAGGCTCGTGGTTCTGAGAGGGAAAAATGCAAGTTTGATGACGAACAGCAGATAGCTTCCTCTTATGGCCTTCAAAAAATTTCTATGCGTAATGTGCACTATTACAAACTATCATGTGAAATTTTGGAAAATTGCAGGGGTCATTTTAGCTTTTGAAGAGATTTAAGTGATTTCCTAGCCATTTATTGACCGTAATCAAATTTGAACTAGATGTACATGCAACGGCTAACCATAACGGTTTGAAAAATCAGATTTGTGTACTTGTGTGCGAGTTAATTCCATGTGCAGAAAATTAGAAGGTATTATCAAACATATTGGTCTCACGGCATGGACACATGTACATGCATGGAGTGCCATGGCATTTTTATTCCGAAAATTAAAAAATGGTCAGAAAAACATGAAACCTTGCTTTATCTAATGTCATGCAACCAAGATGATGTGGTACAAAAATTGGCTCGCTTGATGAGATTTTGTACACACACCCCTCACAAACCGGAGCAACTCACTAGAAGGGTCGTGGTTCCGAGAGGGAACAATGCATGTTTGATGACGAACAGCAGATGGCTTCCTCTTATGGTCTTCAAAATTTTTATGCATGCAATGTGCACTATTACAAACTGTCATGTGAAAATTTGGAAAATTTCAGGGGGCATTTTACCTTTTGAAGAGATTTAAGTGATTTCCTAGCCATTTAATGACCGTAATTGAAATTTGAACTAGATGTACATGCAACGGCTAACCATAACGGTTTGAAAATTCATATTTGTGTACTTGTGTGCCAGTTAATTCCATATGCAGAAAATTAGAAGGAATTTTCAAACATAATGGTCTCACGGCATGGACACATGTACATGCATGGAGTGCCATGGCATTTTTATTCCGAAAATTAAAAAATGGTCAGAAAAACATGAAACCTTGCTTGATCTAATATCATGCCACAAAGATGATGTGGTACAAAAATTGGCTTTCTTGATGAGAGTTTGGACACACACACCTCACAAACCGGAGCAACTCACTAGAAGGGTCATTGTTCCGAGAGGGAACAATGCATGTTTTGATGACGAACAACAGATAGCTTCCTCTTACGGCTTTCAAAAAATTTCTACGTATATTGTGCACTGATGCGAACTGTCATGTGAAAATTTGGAAAATTTTAGGGGTCATTTGACCTTTCGAAGACATTTAAGTGATTTCCTAGCCATTTAATGTCCGTAATTCAAATTTGAACTAGATGTACATGCAACGGCTAACCATAAAAGGTTTGGAAAATCATATTTGTGTACTTGTGTGCGAGTTAATTCCATGTGCAGAAAAATAGAAGGAATTTTCAAACATATTGGTCTCACGGCATGGACACATGTACATGCATGGAGTGCCACGGCATTTTTATTCCGAAAATTAAAAAATGGTCAGAAGAAAATGAAACCTTGATTGATGTAATGTCATGACACCAAGATCTTGTGGTACAAAAATTGGCTTGCTTGATGAGATTTTGGACACACACCCCTCACAAACTGTAGCAACTCACTAGAAGGGTCGTGGTTCCGAGAGGGAACAATGCATGTTTGATGACGAACAACAGATAGCTTCCTCTTACGGCCTGCAAAATTTTTCTACGTGTAATGTGCACCGATACACACTGTCATGTGAAAATTTGGAAAAATTTAGGGGTCATTTGACCTTTTGAAGACATTTAAGTGATTTCCTAGCCATTTAATGACTGTAAATCAAATTTGAACTAGATGCACATGGAACGGCTAACCATAACAATTTGAAAAATCATATTTGTGTACTTGTGGGCGAGTTAGTTCCATGTGTAGTAAATTAGAAGGAATTTTCAAAAATATTGGACTCATGGCATGGACACATGCATGGAGTACCATGGCATTTTAATTCCAAAAAATTGAAAAATGATCAGGAAAACATGAAACCTTGCTTGATGTAATGTCATACCACCAAGATGATGTGGTACGAAAATTGGCCTGTTTGACGAAAGTTGGGACACACACCCCTCACAAACTGGAGCAACTCACTAGAAGGCCCGTGGTTCCGAGAGGGAACAATGCATGTTTGATGACGAACGGCAGATAGCTTCCTCTTACGGCCTTCAAAATTTTTCTACGTGTAAGGTGCACTTATACAAACTGTCATGTGAAAATTTGGTAAATTTCAAGGGTCATTTGACCCTTTGAAGATATTTAAGTTATTTCCTAGCCATTTAATGATCGTAATTCAAATTTGAGCTAGATATACATGCAATGGCTATCCATAACGGTTTGAAAAATCTTATTTGTGTACTTCTGTGCGATTTAATTCCATGTGTAGTAAATTAGAAGGAATTTTCAAACATATAGGTCTCATGGTATGGACACATGTATATGCATGGAGTGTATGGCAGTTTTATTCCAAAAAAAAATGATTAGAAAAACATGAAATCTTGCTTAATGTAATGTCATGCCACCAAGATGATGTGGTGCAAAAATTGGCTTGCTTGACTAAAGTTTGGACACATACCCCTCACAAGCTGGAGCAACTCACTAGAAGGCTCGTGGTTCCGAGAGGGAACAATGCATGTTTGATGACGAACGCTAGATATGATGTAGGGAGGAACCCTATGGAGCCGATCTTTCACGTTTGGAGAGGATACCTACGAGGAACACGAAGAACGCCGGGAAGGAAACGAGGGAAATCACGAGGGAACACAAGAGAAAACACTCAACCGACACGAATATGATTCACACAAGTGCTAGATCATCAAGGCACAAAGTAACACAAAATCCAAAGTCAACAAAGGACGATACAATTGTAACCGTTCTTCTCCGTGAGGAGGTCTTGATTGTCTTCTCCGGATGGAGGTCTTGACTCCGGGTGGATCTTCTCCGAAGAGGTGCCGTCCCTCACGAGGAGTAGATCCGATCGGATGAGCAATGCTATATCTCAAATGAGCTAAACCAATCCTTACCCTAGAACGTAGGTGGAAGGGGAGTATATATATAGTCTATGGGGCGAAGGGGTACGTGGGCCACAACCCGGATGTGCTGCACGCAGGCAGGATGGGGCCGGATGTCCGGGCGTCGAACCAGATGTCCGGGCGCTCGCGAGGGGCCGGATGTCCAGGCTGGAGGAGTTTGACTTGCTGCTCTCTAGATGGACGGGGCCGGATGTCCGGGCGGAGGGGCCGATGTCCGGGGCTTCGGGCGGTGCGAGATATCCGGGGTGACGGCCGGATGTCTGTGCTGTCGGGGCAGCCTTCTGTGCTCCCTGGATGGCGTGTCCGGATGTTCGGGCTGGTGGACGGATTTCCAGTGCGGAGGGTCGGATGTCTGGGCTGGACGCCAGATGTCCGGGCCCTGTAGCTTCTGCTGCAGTCCCGTGGTTGAGTGGTAGATCTGCAGGGGCCGGATGTCCGGGACCATGGCCGGATGTTCGGTGCCTGGAAGCAGTCCTTGCCTTCTTCCGTTGGTTCTCTTCTTCCATGGACTTTGTGGCTTGACCATCTTCATGTGCATCCTCAGGAGGGTCCTCTTGGTACATAATCATGCACAACATTCTGGACTTAGGTAGTAGCCATGTCTCAAGAGGATCATATGAGATATCACTAAGGAGAGAAGTCACGTCGGTCTCGAGAGCTCTAGCTCGTGCTCTTGTCATGGGTCCTGTTGGTGCTTGGTGAGACGATGGTAGATCCATGGGGATGATCGAAGGATGCTCCGCATCATCTCCCCTCCTTTGGAAAAGATCTGACCTCGGATCGAAATCCTCATCACCATGGTACGGGGAGATATCGTTGACATTGAAGATGTCGCTCACGTTGTACATGTCGCGTGGGATATCAATCTTATAAGCATTGTTTTTGTAGTGTGCTAGCACCTTGAATGGTCCATCGGCTCGAGGTATAAGTTTGGACTTGCGTTCGTTGGGGAAGCGGTCCTTGCGAAGGTGTAGCCACACGAGATCTCCAATGTTGAATATCATGGGTTGCTTGTTGACTTTGAGCTTCGTCCCTAGTCGTTGTACTTGGCGCTCGATGGTGTGCCTTGTATCCTCATACATCTTCTTGATGTAGCTTGCACATGCACTCTTGTAGAGGAAGAGGTAGAATGTCCAATGGGAACAACGGGTTGAAGCTTTAGACGACCTCGAAGGGGGACCTGCCGGTAGTCGAACGTCTTGCACGTTTGTAGGCATACTCGGTGATGGGAAGACATGCCTCCCACTCCTTGATGTTCTTCTTGATCAACACGCGGAGTAGAGTGGAGAGCGTATGGTTTGTCACCTCCATTTGACCGTCGGTTTGAGGATGGTATGCGGACAAGAATAAGAGCTTGATTCCGAGCTTGGCGCATAGCGTCTTGCAAAAGTAACTCAAGAACTTGACGTCGCGGTCGGAGACGATTGTCTTTGGTACTCCATGTAGACGCAATATTTCCCTACAAAAGAGATTGGAAACATGTGAAGCATCATCTATCTTGTTGCATGGGATGAAATGTGCCATCTTAGAAAATTGGTCCACAACAACAAACACGGAATCCTTGCCATTTTGAGTTCTAGGTAAACCAAGTACAAAATCCATGCTAATGTCTTCCCAAGGTTGATAAGGAATAGGAAGAGGCATGTAAAGACCATGGGATTGAGCTTTAGACTTAGCTTTGCGATATGTAGAGCATCGGTTGGTGAAGCGTGACACGTCGCGGAACATATTGGGCCAAAAGTAGTTCTTGGAGAGTGTGGCGAAAGTCTTGTTGCATCCAAAGTGTCCCTTGAGTCCGCCTCCATGACCCTCTTGCAAAAGGAGCAAACGAAGAGAAGACTCGTGAACGGAAAGTTTGTTAGCTCTCATAAGATAATTATCCTTGATGTAATATCGTTCCCAAGAAGTATGAGTCAAACACTTAGCATAAGGTGTAGCAAAAGATGGATCATTAGCATACAAGTCTTTGATGTGCTCAAAGCCAACAACATTCAACTCAAGTTTAGTGACAAGCGTGCATATGCGTGAAAGTGCATCCACAACTACATTTCCCTTACCCTTAATGTACTTTATCACATAGGTAAAAGATTCAATAAATTCACTCCATTTGGCATGACGCTTGTTCAACTTAGTTTGGCCTTTCAAGTACTTAAGCGCTTCATGATCGGTATGGATGACAAACTCATGTGGTCTAAGGTAGTGTTCCCAAACATGTAGTACACGCACTAAAGCATACATTTTTTTGTCATAAATGGGATAGTTAAGTTGAGCACCGGAGAGTTTTTGACTAAAATATGCAATGCCTCGCTTTTCTTGCATCAAAACTCTGCCAATTCTGGTACCACTTGCATCACAATGAACCTCAAAAGTTTTGTCAAAGTTGGGCAAAGTAAGATTCGGAGCATGAGTAAGCAAAGACTTGAGCTCATTAAAAGTGGTGGATTGCAAAGATCCCCAAACAAAAGGAGCATTCTTATTACTCAAGGCATGCAAAGGAGCGGCAATAGTGCTAAAATCTTTCACAAAGCAATGGTAAAAACCCGCAAGGTGAAGAAAACTACGCACTTGTTGCAAATTGGTGGGATGGGGACAAGTTTTAATTGCTTCAATTTTAGATTCATCAACATGGACACCCTTGGAAGAGACAACAAAACCCAAGAAAACCAACTTGTCAACTCCAAATGTGCACTTTTTAATGTTGGCATAAAGACGTTCCTTGCGAAGAGTTTGCAAAACAGCCCTAACATGCTTTAGATGCTCTTTCATGGATTTGCTAAACACAAGAATATCATCAAAGTAAACCACAACACACACTCCAATATAAGGTCGAAGCACAAAATGCATAAGACGCATGAAAGTACCGGGAGCTTCCGATAAACCCATAGGCATAACCAACCACTCGTACAAGCCAAATTTTGTTTTGAAAGCGGTTTTCCATTCATCACCTTCTTGTATGCGGATTTGGTAATAGCCACTTTTAAGATCAATTTTTGAGAAATGGTGGCACCGCTAAGTTCATCAAGCATATCATCTAAGCGAGGAATGGGATGCCTATAACGAATGGTAATAGCATTTATGGGTCTACAATCCAAGCACATGCGAAAACTACCGTCTTGCTTGGGCACAAGTACAACAAGAATGACACAAGGGCTTAAGCTTTAACGTACATGTCCGTTGTCGATTAGTTGTTGTACTTGCCATTGGATCTCCTTAGTTTCTTCGGGGTTGACGCGGCATGGAGCTTTGTTTGGTAAAGGTGCTCCGGGGATGAGGTCGATTTGATGCTCAATGCCTTGTAGAGGAGGTAGACCCGGAGGTAGCTCATCGGGGAAAACATCTTGGAATTCCTGCAAAAGAGATTGAAACACTAAAGGTTGATCATGAGAGGTGTTAGTTTTTGGTTCCCCATCCTTGCACACAAGGACAAAGTGCATACCACTCGATAGGTTCTCACACACTTCTCTCATCTCACTTTTGGTGGCAAATAGGACTAAGTTTTTCTTGTCGCTCATCATGGAGGCACTCGGTTTTGTCTTGTGGCTCTCACTCTCTTTTGGTTGGATCACTTTCTCACTCTTCTCTCCATGATGGGTGGCTTGCTTGTCGGCTATCACTTGACTAGGAGACATAGGGCGGAGCAACATACTCCTTCCCTTTCATCTTGAAGCTATAGTGATTGGTAAGCCCATTGTGGATGACACCACAGTCGAATTGCCATGGTCGAGCAAGAAGGAGGTGGCAAACGGACATTGGGACGACATCACACTCCAAAGTGTCCTCATATGCACCAATATTGAAGGAGACTTGGACCTTATGCTCAACTCGTATAGTGCCTGAATTGCTTAGCCATTGGACTTTGTAGGGGTGCGGGTGCTTCATCTTGACCAATTGTAGCTTGGAGCATAGTTCTTCACTTGCGAAGTTTTGGCAACTACCTCCATCGATGATGACCTTGATGGACATTCCATTGATGCCGGCTTTTGTGTGGAAGATGTGGCATCGTTGGTCTTCTTCTTGTTGATGTTGAAGAGTCAAGACTTTGGAGACAATGAGAGTGGGGCTCGAATTCTCATCACAAAAGACTTGATCATCTTCATCCTTGTTCATGCGCTGGTGCATGGCCACTTTCTCAAGGGCTTCCATCTCCTCTTCACTCATGGAGTCGTAGGTTCCATCATCATTGAGGATCATGGTGCGCTTGTTGGTGCATTTGTAGGACTTGTGGCCTCGGCCGCCGCAAGTGAAACACTTGAAGGAGCTTGTCTTGACGGTCTCATCGGTCGGAGTAGATGATGAAGCACGTGGCTTGAAGTTGCTTGTAGTAGAAGGAAGAAAACTTGAGCTTGTCGAAGTTTTCTTGTAACTTGACTTGTCATCATTGCTTGTAGATGGCTTGGGTGATGTAGAAGTTGGAGGAGTCGTTGAAGCTTGGGTGTTGGAGAAGCCATATGTCTTGGACAAGTACTTGGCGTACTTGAAGTCATCTTGCACTTGGCGTTCCGCTTTGGTAGCTTGATGCACGAGCTCAATGAGGTTGGAGTAGGGTTGGAAGTCGGCGATCTTCTTGATGGGATAATTGAGTCCATTGAAGAAACATGCCATAGTTTGCTCATCATCTTCCTTGACATTGGTTGGAATCATGGCTATCTCCATTTCCTTGTAGTATTCTTCAACACTCTTTGTTCCTTGCTTGAGGAGTTGGATCTTCTTGAAGAGATCACGGTTGTAGTAGGTGAGCACAAAACATGCTCGCATGACATCTTTCATTTGAGCCCAAGTGGTGATTGGTGGTTCACCTCTTGCTTCTCGGCGCTCAAGGACTTGTTCCCACCATATGAGCACATAGTCTTGGAACTCAAGTGATGCCATAGCAATCTTATTCTCTTCCACATAGTTGTGCAAATGAAAGACTTTGTCGACCTTCAATGCCCATGCGAGGTACTCTTTGGGATCATTGCTTCCATTGAACTTGGGCATTGTGAATTTTAGCTTGCCGTAGCATTGCTCTTCATTGTGTTATGGTCGATGGTGATGATGATGCCCTTGAAGTGGAGGATAATCATCCTCATGCTGCTCTTAGCGTGGAGGAAGTCCATGATCAACTTGCACTTGTTGAACTTGAGGTTGTGGAGGAGCTTGTCGAGCATGAGGAGGAGGTTGAGGAACTTGACGTTGCACTCGCGGTTGGTAGTTCCGCTCTTGGATTTCTTCTTGAAGTGCTTCCTCTTGATTGCACCGATCTCGGTTTCGGTTGGCGATGGCTCGACTTGATTCTTGAAGGGCACATTGCACCTCAAGAGCTTGTGCTACACGTTGTTGTTGTTGCAGACATTGAGCCTCGACGTCTTATTCCTCTTGATGTAGACGTGCTCGTTCTTCCTCTTGGTGCCGTCGATGTTGTCGTTCTTGAGCTTGCGCAACAGCAACTTGGTGTGGCTGAGGAAGAAGTACTTGCTCGTAGACTTTCTCTTGTGAATGCTTGTCGTGTAGAGGATTGCGGGATGCATGATGGTCTTGACGTGCGGCTCATCGAAGAGTGTTTGATGTTGGTGTACTTGAGCCGGAGAAGGTGTCGTCGGAGTGTCGACTTGAGCGGCTTCGTCTTGAGTATGAAGAAGTTGAAGGAGGACAGTTCACCAACAAGGCACGGATCTCGTCCATCCTTGCATCATTCTCTTGCTTGTGAGTGTTGAGCTTGTTGTCAAAGTAGTCCTTTGTACGTTGCTCGGAGAGTTGCAAGTCGGTGGCGAGGTTGTCGATGCGGTCTGTCAGCGCTTGTTGCTCTTGATGCAACGCTCGTTGTGCGCCAAAAAGGTGTCTCTTGGTGATGAATGATGACATGTCGTCGTCTTTCTCGAAGAAGAGTGGGTTGGTAGAAGTACTTGGCCTATCCATCATTCCAAGCAAAAATGTGAGTGGGAGAAGGAGAAGAACTTATACCAAATGTACCTTTACCGATGTTTGACGACGAATCAAGATCACTCAAATGTTGACAATGAAATAGCACAATTGGTACCAATTCTTGTCGGTTCTCACACCTACATAAGTAAAAGCTTATGGTGGAGCTTGGTTAGGATGGTGGCACAAAATTTGATGCAATTGTAAGTGAGCTTCAATAACGTTGGAAAAGATTCACAAATTTGCAAATGCAACAAGTGGACCAAGCTAGTAGTGGTACACGGAAACACACACGCAAATAGATAAGTGGGATTGTGCAAACCAAAAATGAGCCAAAATGTGGAATCCACAAAAATGCTCTTGTTTTACAATACATGAGAGATGCTAGCACGATTGCACAATAGGCGGATACGTAACTTGTGCACAACCTACTTGGAAAAAATGCAACGACCTCTATCCCAAGTATGCTATATGTATGGTATTTCGGTGATATGATCCAAGATGATCGGATATGACAATCTTAATGCAGTATGATGCTATGGTTCTTGCTTATAAGCTCTTTGCTTATCTTTCCTCTTTCCTTACAATCTTGTGTGGCTCTTTCACTTTTGAGCTCTTTTATCATGCGAAACTTCACGAACCAAGATAGCAATTGTGTATGCGACGACAACCTTGTGACACAAAAGATGATGCCAAGATATGCACCACTATGGTATGGTATGTATGTTATGGAGTATGATCACTAATGTGCACAAGTCACGTTGCCGGCAATACTCAATGGCTAGTCTCGATGGGTAAGCTACACAAATGTAAGGCCATGTGGTTATCAAAGCAATTGCAAGGTATGACAAAGTTGTCGTCGAGGTTACTGTCCTTGGCGATGATGAGACCTTTGTGAAGATGAGCCGTGGTGGTGTTAACGTCGAACCGTACCTATATAGCCGGAACACAATAGGACACGGGAACCACAACCCAAAATATCAAAGACCAAAACGTGTCAAAATCGTCATAGGAGGTAGCGGTGAGCAGTGGTGGTGCTTGTGGAAAGCGGTGGTGGTGCTTGTGGAAAGCGGTGGTGGTATGCGGAACTAAGCGTGGGCACCGGGGAAAAATTTGGCGAAACTATGCGGGAAAATGGGCGCGGGGGATGGAGTTGCTACTGCCAGGGGTCGGATGTCCCGGGACTCGGGCGGATGTCCGGGCTCCTAGATCGTGGACGAACGCGATGAACTCCACGGGAAAAAGGTCAACTCCGGAGAAAAATTCGGATGAATTTTGTGCATGGAAATTGCGGGTAAGATGGGGAAAAGCTGGATCCACTCGATGAGAGTAGATCGATGGATCAAATCCAACAAAACTTCCTCACACCAACAAATTGAAAAAATGGGGGCTATTTTTGGTGAGGATTTTCGGATTTAGGACGAAAACAACAAAATCAAGCTAGAAAACACGGGGTAGTGGCTCCAAAAACGTGATCAACGTGGCTCATGATACCAAGATGATGTAGGGCGGAAGCCTATGGGGCCGATCTTTCACATTTGGAGAGGATCCCTAGGAGGAACACGAAGAACACGCGGAAGAAAACGAGGGAAATCACAAGGGAACACAAGAGAAAACACTCAACTGACACGAATATGATCACACAAGTGCTAGATCATCGAGGCACAAAGTAACACGAGATCCAAAGTCAACAAAGGACGATACAAGGGTAACCGTTCTTCTCCATGAGGAGGTCTTGATTGTCTTACCCGGATGGAGGTCTTGAATCTGGGTGGATCTTCTCCGAAGAGGTGCGGTCCCTCACAAGGAGTAGATCCGATCGGATGAGCAATGCTCTATCTCAAATGAGCTAAACCAATGCTAACCCTAGAAAGTATGTGGAAGGGGAGTATATATAGTCTATGGGGCGAAGGTGTACATGGGACATGGCCCGAATGTGCTGCACGCAGGCAGGATGGGGCCGGATATCCGGGCGTCGGGCCGGATGTCTGGGCGCTTGCGAGGGGCCGGATGTCCGGGCTGTCGGGCCGGATGTTCGGGCTGGAGGAGTTGGCCTTGTTGCTCTCTGGATGGACGGGGCTGGATGTCCGGGTGGAGGGGCCGGATGTCCGGGGCTTCAGGAGGCGCCGGATGTCCGGGGTGACGGCTGGATATTTGGGCTATCAGAGCAGCCTTCTGTGCTCCCTAGATGGCGTGTCCGGATGTCCGGGCTGGTGGCCGGATTTCCGGTGCGGAGGGCCGGCTGTCCGGGCTGGACACCGGATATCCGGGCCCTGTAGCTTCTGCTGCAGTCCCGTGGTGGAGGGGTAGATCTGCAGGGGCCGGATGTCTGGGACCATGGCCGAATGTCCGGTGCCTGGAAGCAGTCCTTGCCTTCTTCGATTGGTTATCTTCTTCCTTGGACTTGGTGGCTTGACCATCATCATGTGCACCCTCAGGAGGGTCCTCTTGGTACCTAATCCTGCACAACATTCTGGACTTAGGTAGTAGCCATGTCTCGAGAGGATCATATGAGATATCAGTAAGGAGAGAAGTCACCTTGGTCCCGAGAGCTCTAGCTCGTGCTCTTGTCATGGGTCCTCTTGGTGCTTGGCGAGATGACGGTAGATCGATGGGGATGACCGAAGGATGCTCCACATCAAGATAGCTTCCTCTTACGGCCTTCAACATTTTTCTACTTGTAATGTGCACTGGTACAAACTGTCATGTGAAAATTTGGAAAATTTCAGGGGTCATTTGACCTTTTGAAGAGATTTAAATGATTCCCTAGCCATTTAATGACCATAATTCAAATTTGAACTAGATGTACATGCAACGGCTAACCATAACGGTTTGAAAAATCATATTTGTGTACTTGTGTGCGAGTTAATTCCATCTGTAGTAAATTAGAAGGAATTTTCAAACATACTGGACTCACGGAATGGACACATGCATGTAGTGCCATGGCATTTTAATTCCAAAATATTAAAAAATGATCAGGAAACATGAAACCTTGCTTGATGTAATGTTATGCCACCATGATGATGTTGTACAAAAAAATTCATGTTTGAAGGAAGTTTCGACAGACACCCCTCACAAACCGGAGCAACTCACTAGAAGGCTCGTGGTTCCGTGAGGGAACAATGCATGTTTGATGACGAATGGCAGATAGCTTCCTCTTACGGCCTTCAAAAATTTTCTACGTGTAATGTGCACTTATACAAACTGTCATGTGAAAATTTGGAAAATTTCAAGGGTCATTTGACCCTTTGAAGACATCTAAGTGATTTACTAGCCATTTAATGACCGTAGTTTAAATTTGAACTAGATGTACATGCAATGGTTAACCATAACAGTTTAAAAAATTATATTTGTGTACTTATGTGCGAGTAAATTCAATATTGCTCTCACGGCATGGACACATGTACATGCATGGACTGCCATGGCATTTTAATTCCAAAAAATTAAAAATGATCAGGAAAATATGAAACCTTGCTTGATGTAATGTCATGCCACAAAGATGATGTGGTACAAAAATTAGCCTGTTTGACGAAAGTTTGCACACACACCCCTCACAAACCGGAGCAACTCACTAGAAGGCTCATGGTTCCGAGAGGGAACAATGCATGTTTGATGACGAACGGCAGATACCGTCCTCTTACGGCCTTCGAAAAAAATTCTACGTGTGATGTGCACTGATACAAACTCTCATGTCAAAATAGGAAAATTTCAAGGGTCATTTGACCTTTTGAAGACATTTAAGTGATTTCTTAGCCATTTAATGACCGTAATTCAAGTTTGAACTAGATGTACATGCAACGGCTAACCATAACGGTTTGAAAAATCATATTTGTGTACTTGTGTGCGAGTTAATTCCATGTGCAGTAAATTAGAACAAATTTTCAAACATATTGTCTCACGGCATGGACACATGTACATGCATGGAGTGCCATGGCATTTTTATTCCACAAAATTAAAAAATGATTAGAAAAACTTGATGTAATGGCATGCCACCAAGATGATGTGGTAAAAAAATTGGCCTGTTTGACAAAAGTTTGGACACACACCCCTCAAAAACCGGAGCAACTCACTAGAAGGCTCGTGGTTCTGAGAAGGGAACATTGCATGTTTGATGACAAACGACAGATAGCTTCCACTTACGGCCTTTAATTTTTTCTACGTGTGGCGTGCACTAATACAACTGTCATGTGAAAATTTGGAAAATTTCAGGGGTCATTTGACCTTTTGAAGACATTTAAGTGATTTTCTAGCCATTTATTGACCGTAATTAAAATTTGAACTACATCTACATGCAACGGATAACCATAACGGTTTGAAAAATCATATTTGTGTACTTGTGTGCGAGCTAAAATATCATCAAACGTTGTAAATATCTGGTTTTCATAAAAGAAAGTGTAAAATCTGGCAAGACAACTGGCCTCACACGATTGGCACTCTATTTCTCGCCTCGAGGTTTGGAAGGTGAGTGGCAGGCTTTATTAATCAGACATGGTTCTGTAGTGGGAACCATCGTTCACACACGGATTTTGCTGCGGGAATCATGTGTAGTTCACACTACAGTACTCGTAAATTCCGGCAACCGGCGTGTGTACTATTCCGGTTGATCTAGATTCCAGCCGCCAATAAATACTACCTTGCTCACGTCGTCCCGCCTGCATTCTCATCTAGATCCTCCCCTTGCTCGCCTTCCCTATCTCTCTATCTCTATTTCTCTAAAATATCTTCCATGGCACCGCAGGTCTGCCCACGCGCCGACGAGGAGTCGCCACCCCCCGAGGACGCTTACTCGAAGAGTAGCGACGAGGACACCTACGTGCCGCCAGAAGAGGTTGCGCCGGACCCCCCAACTTTGGATTGGTTTTGGGGCCAGTACAATCTTTGTCTTCGGAAGTGTCGGTGTACAAAAGTAGGGGCACTCCTTTTTACCCCTTTACTTGTGCACAGGCAGTGGAGCCACGCGCCATGGCCGCACATAGCAAGGCAAAGGAGGGAAGCTGGAGAGAAGCCGAAGGCACGAGGCAAACAAAGCAACATCAAGGGCCAAGGCCACAGGGATCGGATAGATGAAGTAGGTTTCCCCGGCAAGACCCTTGCCGGGGCAGCCTCAGCAGCTCCGGCAAGCCCATTGCCGGGGCAGCTCGCCCACACCAACGGAGCGAGCCACCCTCGAGCCCACGGTCTCCAACGCCAACAACCACGTTGGGCCAGGGCTCGGGAGGCACCCCCATGGTGGTATGCCGATCTTTGTGAAGACAAAGAATACTCAAGATCAGATAAGGATTGAAAGGCAACTATCCTCGTCAAGATTCTTACCGAGGAAAACCTACAAGACCCCCGGCAAGACCCTTGCAGGGGACGACAGCGCGCCATGGCAAGACCCTTGCAGGGCCACCCGGCAAGACCCTTGCCGAAGGCGACAGCGGGGCCGCTGCCAGGCCCGCACCAACCAGATCCCCACCGTCGTTCACATGTAGTTGGGAGCCCAACCAGCTGGGCAGGCACCTGCGTGGCAACATGCAGGTTCCAGGCGAAATCAGCACACACCTGCGTGGCGGCATGCAGATCTTTGTGGAGGCTCCACCACCGCACCAGCTCAGCTGCTTGCGAACCTACATGGCACCGCATGCATCACTGGCCAGGGCGCGTGTCGAAGCGAGGAGGAGCGGTGATGGATGGGACGGGCCTCGCCCCCGTCCCCGATAAAGTGAAGCGACACGTAAGCCACACATTAAATGCGTCTTGTCCTATAATACGAGCGATAAGCTCGCAACACTGTAGGCCTTTCCACCTCCTGTGTGCCACTGTGGCAGCCCCTTTCGCCTATAAAAGGAGGCCCATGGCGTACAGGAAAAGGATTTGGCTCTTCCGAACCACGCAGCACCCATAGCTAGTTCGAGAGCTCAAGAACACTCAATACATCCACCAAGCAGGACTAGGGTTTTACGCATCCTTGCGGCCCGAATCTAGGTAAACGATCCTTGTGCCGATTACTAATCCTGCTCTTCTCACAACACCGCGCCTCGCAACCGTAGTAGGGATTCTTGTGATCCCACAGGTGTCGTTTCCCACGGACATCTTTTGCGCGCCAGGCAAGGGGCGCAATTGTGAGAATCTGGTCTAGTAGTTACCCCAGTTGTTCTTCATCGCCATGGATCCTAAGAAGAAGACGACCACGGCGATCGGTTCATCCGGGACCGGATTGCCAGTACCGGTGCGAACCAGTAGCGGGCTAGTCATGGAGAGAACCCATGGCGCGGCCCGCGAACATCCACATCACCCTGGCAGTCGAGGCCTGGTGAGCGGCGTCGTTCGTACGCCAGGCATCGAGCCACGCGTCGCGGGCTCCAGAGACGGAGTCGGGCCCCCCGCAGGCGGCGCAGGGCCCTCGAGGGGCACGGTCATGCCGCCGGCCGGCGGCGCGGCGGCCTCCAAGACGCCAACAAGGGTGCCCACGGCGCGCTCTTCTGAGGTCGTGCGCGATGAGCAGCGCCGCCTTGCTAGTGACCCTGGGCGCCGCCCTGGGAAGAGTCCCATGCGCCCTTCACATGATGAGGAGGGCCAGCATGCGCGCCGAGGTGCTGACGGAGGTGGCGAACGGCTGCGGGGCCGTGATGGGGCTCCTTCTAACGTGGTTAGAAGTCGAGGCGCATCGCGGTCCACACAGCTTTCGCCGCCCCCACGCCAGCAGAAGCCCTAACATGCGCGCAGCAGCTCCTTGATTTTCCTCCCACTGCGGGGAAGCTTGACGAATGGAGGGCCACCGTCCGGAGCCTCGTCGGCATCGCCAACAACGATGAGTTGCGGCCGGCAGGACCCGTAGGCCGTTGCTCCATCGAGCCACCGCATGATAGCGGAGGCCGGCCGGAGGCGATGCGGCCACGGTGCACTCCCCTCCTCCATCCCGGCCACCGCGGGTGTCGGTCCGTCGTGACGATGCTCGTGATGATATCTCCATAGCGTCGTCCGACCCGCGAACCCACCGCAACCAATGCCAAGTTCTTCAGGAGCGAGTTCATGAAGACGCTCAAACCACCATCGAGCGCCGGTGTGACGCGCGCCACCAGTCGGACAGGCGGGCAAGGCCCACTATGGACCACCCAACACCCGGAGGCTACGGTGGCCTACCTTATGAGGTGGGTTGTCCGGCCTTCACTTGTGTGCTGCGGCAGTTCCAGTGGCCCTCCCACCGCATGTTCAAACCCGACGTTGGCGAGAAGTACAACAGAAAGACTCACCCGTCGGGGTTCGCGGCATCTACACCATCGCGATGCAAGCTGCCGGGGCTAACGGTGATAAGGTGCTCGCCAACTATTTTCCATTGGCGCTCAAGCCCAATGTTATGTCATGGTTGATGCACTTGCTGGTAGACTCCATTTCTTCTTCGGCGGATCTGCGTCATGAGTTTGTTGGCGCCTTTATCGGAGGCCACCAAGCTCATGGCCAGGCGAGTGATTTACATATCATCCCCCAGAAGGAAGGAGAAAACTTGCGCAGGTACATCCAAAGGTTCAGCCGAGTGCAGTACAACATCCCCGACGTTCATCCTGCCATCGTGATCAGTGCATTCCATCAGAATGTGCGCAATCGTAACATGTGTGAAGAGCTGGTGATGAACAAGGTCAGGTATGTGGCCGAACTTTATGTTCTGGCCGATCGGTGCGCTCGTGCTAAAGAGGAAAGGAAGTACCCCGGCAAAGACGCCGGCGAGGAAACCGACTCCACGGATGATACCGCCACCTCGACAAAGAAGGGTCGGCGCCGTAACAGGAAGCACAAGGGAAAGACCGTGCTTGCCGTCGAGGGGTCCGACGATACCGGAGCCACCAAGAAACCCAAGGCGAGTGACCCCGGCAAGGAGGTTGCCGGGTGTGCCGCCTGCCGGGCCTTGGCGGCTGCCGATAAGCCAGGGGGCTCTGACAAGCAGTATTGCAAGATCCACCGCACCAAAGGCCACGATCTCCAGAACTGCTGGCAATTGGAGCTGCTCGTTGAGAAGCAGAAAGCCGAGTATGAGCGGCGGGACAAGGAGAAGGGCCAAGAGGGTGCCGAGGGATCCGACAAGAAGCGTGGCGGCCAAGGAGGCCGCCGCGGCAAAGATAATCAGCAGGAGAGGCCCGCTCGGGGCTGCCACAAGAAGCAGGAAGACGATGATCATGACGAGGACGATGAGTCCAGCGACCATGAGTTCCAGAAAACCACCGAAGCCATGTGCGTCGATGGTGGAGCCTCACTGCATACATCCCACTGCCAGCTCAAGCAGTGGGCGCGTGAGATCACAGCGGTGGAGCCGTCGCTCGACGCACGGAAGCCGCTGAGGTGGTCCAGCATGCCCATCATTGATACGTCTCCAACGTATCTATAATTTTTGATTGTTCCTTGCTATTATATTACCCCTTTTGGATGTTTATGGGCTTTATTTTACACATCTATATGATATTTCGGACTAACCTACTAACTGGAGGCCCAGCCCATATTGCTGTTTTTTTGCCTATTTCAGTGTTTCGAAGAAAAGGAATATCAAACGGAGTCCAAACGGAATGAAACCTTCCGGAGCGTGATTTTTGGAACAAACGTCATCTAGAGAACTTGGAGTGCAAGTCAAGAAGCAGTCGAGGTAGCCACGAGATAGGAGGGCGCCCCCCCCCCCGGTAGGGCGCGCCCCCTGTCTCGTGGGCTCCTCGGGCGGCCACCGACGTACTTCTTCCTCCTATATATACCTACGTAACCTGAAAACATCTAGGGGCACCACGAAACACAATTTCCACCACCGTAACCTTCTGTATCTGCGAGATCCCATCTTGGAGCCTTCGTCGGCGCTCTGCCGAAGGGGGAATCGACCACGGAGGGCTTTTACATCAACATCCTTGCCCCTCCGATGAGTTGTGAGTAGTTTACCACAGACCTACGGCTCCATAGTTATTAGCTACATGGCTTCTTCTCTCTTTTTGGATCTCAATACAATGTTCTCCCACTCTCTTATGGAGATCTATTTGATGTATACTCTTTTTGCAGTGTGTTTGTCGAGTTCCGATGAATTATGGGTTTATGATCAAGTTTATCTATGAATAATATTCGAATCTTCTCTGAATTCTTTTATGTATGATTGAGTTATCTTTGCAAGTCTCTTCAAATTATCAATTTGGTTTGGCCTACTAGATTGATCTTTCTTGCCATGGGAGAAGTGCTTAGCTTTGGGTTCAATCTTGCGGTGTCCTTACCGAGTGACAGAAAGGGTTGCAAGGCACATATTGTATTGTTGCCATCGAGGATAACAAGATGGGGTTTATATCATATTGCATGAGTTTATCCCTCTACATAATGTCATCTTGCTTAATGTGTTACTCTGTTCTTATGAACTTAATACTCTAGATGTAGGCAGGAGTCGGTCGATGTGTGGAGTAATAGTAGTAGATGCAGGCAGGAGTCGGTCTACTTGTTATGGACGTGATGCCTATATACATGATCATGCCTAGATAATCTCATAACTATGCGCTTTTCTATCAATTTCTCGATAGTAATTTGTTCACCCACCGTAATACTTATGCTATCTTGAGAGAAGCCACTAGTGAAACCTATGCCCCCCCGGGTCTATCTCTTATCATATTTGCTTTCAATCTACTTTTATTTGCCTCTTTACTTTTTGCATCTATATTATAAAATACCAAAAATATATTTATCTTATCTTATTATCTTTATTAGATCTCACTTTCGCAAGTGGGCGTGAAGGGATTGACAACCCCTTTATTGCGTTGGTTGCGAGTTCTCAGTTTGTTTGTGTAGGTGCGTGGGACTTTTGAGGAGCCTCCTACTAGATTGATACCTTGGTTCTCAAAAACTGAGGGAAATACTTACGCTACTCTGCTGCATCACCCTCTCCTCTTCGAGGAAAACCAATGCAAGCTCAAGACGTAGCAATCATCTTCGACACCGAGGACCATCCTGACCACACTACTGCAGTCGGGTGCTTGCCGTTGTTGGTCTCATCAACAATCCGCAACCTCAAGGTGACGAAGATGCTAGTTGATGGTGGCGCCGGTCTGAACTTGATCTCTCCTGTTGTGATCAAGAGGCTGCAGATCCCTAATGGAGACCTCGAGGAGACGGGCACGTTCCAAGGGGTCAACCCGGGGAGGAACCAGCCGAAGGGAAAGGTCACATTGCCCTTGACGTTCGGAGGCGAGTTGAACCATAGGACGGAGAGGATTGTCTTTGATGTAGCTGAGATCCCCTTGCCCTACAACGGGATCCTCGGCCGCCCTGCACTAGCCAAGTTCATGGCGGCTTCATATTACGCCTATAACACGCTGAAGATGCCCGGGCCGATGAACATCATCGCCGTCCCCTCCGAAAAGAAAGATCTGTTGATCTGTGCCGACCAACTCTACCAGGAAGCAGTTGCAGCAGCTGCCGCCAAGGAACCTGCTCCTGCCGACGGGAAGAAGACCGGCGAGACCCCTCGCACCCACTCCGGAAAGCGCACCTCTTCGGGGTGTTGCGCTCATGTTGAGGACGTGCCAGAGATCTCCAAGCACCGCAGATGTAATGCCTCCAAGGTATCCACACGTGCGGGGTGCAGCGGCGAGCGGCGGACTGCTAGGTCCAGTCGCATGTCACGGGCGTGGGGAGTGGTGATGGTTATAGAGGGTTGGAAAAATTAACCCTAAGTGGTGCGCCCACTCCCATTTATATAGACCTGCGAGGTGGGCTCAACACTTGAGCCCACTAGGAGTTTGCGTCCATTTCCACTCGGATCCAATCCGTATGGGCTGCAACCCCTCAAGTGTGCGACCCTATAGGTTCACATACACATGGACACGACTAGTCGATAGTTTGTAGCGGTTCCTAGCAGAACGTGCCAACTCCCATGTGTGCGTAAAGTCATTTGACGAACCTCGACAATGTGTCATATGCATCATTCCTTTTGCCTCACGATATTTGTTGTCGAGCTCAAGGCGAGTACTTGTCACCATTGTGATAGCTCAAACACTCTCCTCGAAACCGTGATATAGATTCTCGAACTGGGTTAACACTTAACCCAAGTCGCATGTCCATGTTTTCCGAATCTGATCACTCGAGAGGGCCCAGAGAATATCTCTCCAAATAGAAGAGGCAAATCCCATCTTGGTCAACCATGTCTCGCGGCATGTTTCACGACTCACCCGAAAGGTACCTTTATAACTACCCAGTTACGGAGTAGCGTTTGCTACACCCTAAGTGAGTCTATCCTCATCCCGAGAACATGCGAGGACCTCAGGTCTAGGACATAGCATAGACATTGTACTTGAGACTAACAGATGACTATATCTCGCTGCGTCTCAAAATGGGTCTGTCCAACTCGGCGATTTCCATCCCCGAGCTCATACTATCGGTTTAGTATCTCCATGCACATGACCTGTGAAACATAGTCATCAACCGAGTCGTATATTAGTCAAGGATATGTGTCCGCATAACCTTATCAACTAGGGACCATTAGAAAAATCATCATATAATACATAGTTCCACAAACAAGTCACATACCTATTGATACATATCATTGATGATGTTCAGGGACCATACAAAGGACTCCTGAATACATATGGAAATATCATCATCACATGATTGCCTCTAGGGCATATCTCCAACAGTCTCCCACTTGCACTAGAGTCAACCATTTAGGCTTGTATGCCCATGGATCTCATGTGCGCCTCATTCTTCGACGTGGAAGAGGCTTCGTCAATGGATCAACAAAATTTGCATCCATGTGCACCTTGCATATGTTTACATCACCTCTTTCGACAATGTCATGAATAAGGTTAAAACGCCTGAGTATGTGTTGGGTTTTATGATGGTTCCGTGGTTCCTTGACTTGCGCAATGGCACCACTATAATCACAATAGAGGTCCAATGGCTTAGATTCCCCTTTAACCACACCAAGATCAGAAATGAAATTCTTCACCGAAACACCTTCTTTTGCAGCTTCAGAAGCCACAATGTACTCGGCCTGTGTTGTAGAATCAGCTACCGTATCTTGCTTGGAGCTCCTCCAGCTCACTGCTCCTCCGTTTAGAATGAACACAATCCCAGATTGCAATCGACTATCATCCCTATCGGTTTGGAAACTAGCATCAGTGTAACTCTTTACAAAGACCTCATCCTCACCTCCATAAACCAGGAACATATCCTTAGTCCTTCTCAAGTACTTCAGGATATTCTTAACCGCTGTCCAGTGACTCTCACCTGGATCATCCTGGTATCTTCCCACCATGCTAAGAGCAAAGCTAACATCGGGATGAGTACATACCATAGCATACATGATGGACCCAACAGACGAAGCATACAGAATCCCATCCATGCGTCTTCGCTCATCGGGAGTCGAAGGACTCTGAGTCTTGCTAAGACTAATGCCATGTGACATGGGAAAGAAACCCTTCTTGGCATCTTGCATGTTGAACCGCTTCAACACCTATCAATATACACACTCTGGCTTAATCCAATAAGCCTTCTCGGTCTATCTCTATAGATCTTTATTACCAAAATATAAGCTGCTTCTCCCAAGTCCTTCATCGAAAAACTATTTTTCAATGAGCCCTTGACATATTCGAGCATTTGAACATCATTTCCAATCAATAATATGTCATCCACATATAACATCAGAAATGCAACTGAGCTCCCACTGACCTTCTTGAATACACAATGATCACAGTCACTCTTGATGAAGCCAAACTCTTTGGCCGCTTCATTAAAACGAATGTTCCAATTCTGAGATGCTTGCCTTAATCCATAAATGGATCTCTGAAGCTTGCACACCATGCTAGATTTCTTTGGATCAACAAAACCCTCGGGTTGTGTCATATACACAACCTCCGTTAGATTTCCATTAAGGAAAGCCGTTTTGACATCCATCTCCCATATCTCATAGTCGAAATATGCCACTATAGCAAGAATGATCCGAATTGATTTAGGCATCACAGTAAGTCTCATCGTAGTCAACTCCTTAAACTTCTCGATAACCTTTAGCGACAAGTCGAAACTTATTGACTGTAACATTTCTGTCCATATAAGTTTTCTTCATAAAGATCCACTTGCACTCAATGGCTCGAACGCCATCTGGCAGATCAACCAAGGTCCAAACTTGATTGTCATACATGGACTTTAATTCCGATCTCATGGCCTCAAGCCATAACCTTGAATCAGGGCTCTCCACTGCTTCTGCATATGTAGTAGGCTCGTTATTCTCCAAGAACAACACATTGCATTCATGAAAATTGCATAACCTTTCCGACCTCCGTGGAACCGGTGTCGACTCCGCCACAGGTTCCCTGACTAATTCCGTTGTGACAGAATCACCTACCGGATCGTCCCCGTGTGGTTCTAGAAATTCTCCGAGTCGGACCGTCCTCCCACTAGCCTTCCAATTGAGAAACTATTTCTCAAGGAAACCTCCATGTAGAGTGACAAACACTTTTCCCTCTTCGTGGTTGTAGAAGTAATATCCCAAGGTTTCCCTTGGATATCCCACGAATATGCACTTGTCCAATTTAGGTGTGAGCTTGTCCGACTGGAGTCGCTTGACATATACTTCGCATGCCCAAACTTTCAGAAAAGACAAACTATAACTCTTCGCAGTCCATATCTCATATGGTGTTTTATCTACGGACTTAGATGGTACCTTGTTTAGTGTGAAAGCTGCAGTTTCTAGAACGTATCCCCAAAATGACAAGGGCAAATCCGACTTACTCATCATTGATCGGACCATGTCTAACAGAGTCTGATTCCTCCATTCTGACACGCCATTTCTCTGTGGCGTACCCGGGGGAGTCAGTTGTGGGACTATTCCCTGACTCTTCAGATGGACGTCAAACTCCTGTCTCATATAATCACCGCCACGATCAGATCGTAGAAGTTTGATTTTCTTGCCGAGTTGATTTTGCACTTTGTTCTGAAACTCCTTGAACTTTTCAAAAGTTTCTGACTTGTGCCTCATCAAGTAGACATATCCATATCTACTCAAGTCGTTAGTAAAAGTCACAAAGTATTGGAAACCACCTCTTGCTGTCGTGCTCATTGGTCCACATACATCACTATGTATAAGTTCCAACAGCTCGGACGCCCTCTCGCAACTCTTTGCAAAAGGAGTCTTAGTCATCTTACCAAGTAGGCAAGACTCGCATGTCTCGAATAGTTCAAAATCAAACGAAGTTAAAATTCCATCATCATGGAGCTTCTTCATGCAATTTTTACTAATTTGGCCTAGTCGTCAATGCCAGATGTAAGTTGGATTTATCTCATTAGGCTTGTGCCTCTTGACATTTATGTTATGGACAGATTCACCTTCAAGATCTAGGATAAATAACCCATTCACAACGGGTGCAAAGCCATGAAACATATTATTCAAGTAAATAGAACAACCATTATCCTTAATACCGAGTTCATAACCTTGTCTCATCAAACATGAGGCACAAATAATGTTTTCACTCAAAGTAGGAACATATTAACAATTATCAAGTTCCATTACAAATCCTGAAGGTAAATTAAGTTGTATAGTGTCGATGGCCAATGGAGCAGCTCTTGCTTTATTCCCGACGTGTATGTCAACTTCTCCTCTTGCAACATTCCTAGTTATGCTTAGCCCCTTCATCGAGTTGCATGTGTGAACAACCGATCCGGTATCATATACCCAAGACCTACTAGAAACTTCAGCAAGATAAATGTCTATAACATATACAACAAGTGTACTTGAAGAAGTCATGCTTCCAGTCTTCTTGCCCTTCTCGGCAAGCCACTTGCTGCAGTTCCTTTTCCAGTTTTCGGGTTCCTTGCAATGAAAGCAATCCCCGATGTCGTCCTTGACTTAGGCGCAGTGGCGGTAGTTGGAGTTGCCTCCTTCTCTTTTCCGTTTGCCCTAACCTTTAACTTGGACCAACTTTCCTTGAACTTAGCCAAGTTCTACACCATCAACACTTGACAATGTGTACCTTTCTTGATATCCTACTCTGCCACTTTGAGCATCCCATGAAATTCAGTGAGCTTCTTTTCCATCCCATGTATATGGTAGTTCGAGATTACCAACCCATAGCTATCCAGAAGAGAACCCAGAATTGTATCTACGGACAACTCGTCCCCCAGTGGGAAGCCCAACAGATCCAAAGCTTGCATGCATCTGATCATCTTGATCACATGTGGGCTCAGTAGATCACCCTCTTTCAGCTTACAATCCATCAAGGATCGCTAGATGTTGAACCTGTCGGTCCTAGTCTGCATTTGAAACATGCTCTTGAGGTTCTCAATCATACCGAAAGCCTCAATATTTTCGAACCGCCGCGGCAGCTTGGGCTCCGTAGAAGCCAGCATGAGACAACTGATCTCGTTTGATTCATCAACGAGTTTCTGGTAGGCATTTTTGGTTGTGGCATTAGCATTTTCGGCAGGTTCCTCTCGAAGCGGATTCTCTAGAACTTGTTTCTTTTTCTCATGCCTAAGAATAATTCACTGGTTTCTGTACCAGGTGGTAAAGTTTGTTCCATTCAATTTATCTTTTTCCAGGATTGATTTCAATGCAAAAGGGGTAACTTGAGCACGTGGTGCCATTTATCTACAACAGAAATATGCAAAACACTAAGACATGTAATCATGAAGAGTAATTCATATTAAACAATTTAATAAGATCATTACTCCCACTAAAATCAACATCCCTCAGTTGATACTTAGTGATTCAAGATCCAAGATCAACATGTCAACTAGTGACCTTTTGCATCACCGCTGGAAGACAAGATCACTCAGTAAGCAACTCTTGCTAATCATCTCCATATGACTCTTGTTGTTGGGGACATCTCATGCCTAGCCAACTCCTATGCCTCGTGGCCCAAAACTATTCTGATAGCCACGACAAGTTAACCAATGCTTCACGTGTAAGTGTCCGACACTAACCCATCACTTCAAGGAGATCTAGTGGCACCCTAATTTTATAGGCCCATCACTAAATATACTTGACATGTGAAGGTGCAGCAATTGGGGAGGCATTTATACTTGACATTCTATGAGGGATCACCCTACTTAAAACATCTACCATGCAAAAGAAGGGTGCATAAAAGGGATAAACTTTCACAGGCAGTTTATATATGCGTGATATGGTATAGCCTCCTTTTCATAGCGCATGGTGATCTCCATCTCCACGTGTGTGGTCTTCCCGTGGTGAACTCCATCTCCATGCATGGTTGTCCTCGTGGTAATCTCCATCTCCACGCCATGGTGTTAACTGCCAAGTGTTACATAAGATACTATGTTATTACAAACTAATAGCTACTGAAAGTAAATTACATTACATGGCTTCTCATGTTGACACGCAGGTCATTAACACAATAGTGGGACAACCATATGGCTCCTGCCAGTTGCCTCACTCATGACAACAATAATACACAACCAACATTCATGGGCTATACCAAATCACAAGCATTCCTGCAAAAACGAGTCAGACGTTCTACCGCCAAAGATAAAACCTCCTGAAACTCTATTTTCCAAGCGGATATTGGATTCGAGATTTCCCCACTAATCCAAATTTTTGTTAGCTTCAGTTTGATAGGTCGTGGATCAAAAACGGAGTTCGTATGAAAAAGTTACAGCTGTTTTACCGAAACTGCTCCAACAGATTTAAGCACTGCGGAAATCACATTTCCACGGTGTTGATCTATGTTCCGATTTGATCAATCTCATTGATCTTTTCATGTTGCATCCGAATTTACATTCCACTGTCTACCACGATGGCGGATACCGACCGGTAGGGGTAACTCATGTCACAACCTCTGTGTCATGATCACAGAAACAAGATCATGAAACCAACCTTCAACACTGGCATGCGAGGCCGATCTCATCGACTCGCACCAAAACCGATCTACATATCTCATCTGCATATCATTGAATCTATCACCACACAGCGGAGGCTCTGATACCACTGTTGGGACACGCGGTACGCTATGCTAGCGCCAAATAAAATTTTCTACCGCGCACCCAAGATCATGCTGCTGGAAATAGATTACGAGATCGGATTTACCACTAGACACTCAGTCACAGCAGCGGAGGTAGAGTTGGTGATGCGTGTAGTCGAACTCTCGGCCCGTCTCCTCCTCTTGTTGCCGATCTCCCGCGAATAGCAAAGACCCACGAACAGTGATCTCCCGTGAACGGCGCCTCACGGCTCCGTCAAATGGTTCGTCCAAGCACCGCAGATGCGATGCCTCCAAGGTATCCACACATGTGGGGTGCAGCGGCGGGCAGCGGACTGCTAGGTCTGGTCACACATCATGGGCGTGGGGAGTGGCGATGGCTATTGAGGGTTGGAAAGATTAACCCTAAGTGGTGCGCCCACTCCCCTTTATATAGACCTCCGAGGTGGGCTCAACATTTGAGCCCACTAGGAGTCTGCGTCCATTTCCAATCGGATCCAATCCGTACGGGCTACAGCCCCTTAAGTGTGCGATCCTATAGGTTTATGTACACATGGACACGACCAGAGTCGATAGTTGGTAGCAGTTCCTAGCAGAACGTGCCAAACCTCATGTGTGCGTAAAGTCGTTTGACAAACCTCAACAATGTTTCTTATGCATCATTCCTTTTGCCTCACGATATTTGTTGTCAAGCTCAAGGGGAGTACTTGTCACCCTTGTGATAGATGAAACTCTCTTCTCGAAACCGTGATATAGATTCTCAAACTGGGTTACCACTTAACCAAAGTCACATGGCCATGCTTTCCGAATCTGATCACTCAAGAGGGCCAGAGAATATCTCTCCAAATAGGAGGGGCAAATCCCATCTTTCGGCAAGTCCGTTGGCCTTCCTCTCGCACATTCAAGCCAAAAATACAAGAGAAGTATGATGGGAGACTGAACCAGGCAGAGTTCTTGAGCATCTACACCATCGCTGTTCAAGCTGCGGGGGAAAGAGACGAGGAGGTGTTCGCCAATTACTTCCCTTTGACAATCAAGCCAAATGTGAAGTCTTGGCTAATGCACCTTCCGGAGAACTCCATTTCGACCTGGGCTGATCGATGGCATGAGTTCATTGGCGCCTTCATGGGTGGCCATCAAGAACCAAGGCGGCCCAACGACTTGTAGCTCTTCCCGCAGAAGGAAGGAGAGACTCTACGAAAGTACATGCAGAGGTTTGGCATAGTGCACAAAAACATCCCAGACATTCACCCGGCGGCTATGATAGTTGCGTTCCAGTCCAACATGCACAATCGTCGGATATGTTCCAAGATGAACGTTCGATTGCCCAAGACTATGAAAGAGATTTACCCTCTATTGGATAAGTGTGCTCGAGTAGAGGAGGGGAGGCGACTCCCCGGAGAAGAGTATGGCGTTGACATCGACTCTAAGGATGATGACGAGGCCACCAGTCAGAAGAAGAAGAACAAGAAGTGCAATAAGAGGCGCAAGGATAAGGCAGTGATGACCATTGAAGGATCAAGCACGCCTAGTACCGGCAAGAAGGCCAATACCGAGGTTCCCGACAAGGAATTTTCCGCGTGCGCTGATTGCCGGGAAGCCGTGGCTGCCGAGAAGGCCGGGAAAGGTGATGGGCCGTACTGCAAGATCCATCGGACCAAGGGCCACGATCTCCAGGAGTGTCATCAACTTGAGCAGCTCGTCAAGAAGCATAGGGCTGAATATAAGAAGCATGATAAGTAAAAAGGTCAAGGAGGCGCTAGCGGGAAGGGCCCAGGCGACAGAGCAAGCCGCCCCAGCAAGGCTCCTCATGATCAAGGGAACCCGCCAGAGGCCATAAGAAGGAGGATTGCAATGATGAGAGTGATGGAGGGGATGAGGAGGAAACCAGCGATTAGGAGTTCCAAAAACCTACTGATGCCCTCGGTGCGTGCAGTCAATGCCGTGGAGCCAGTTGAAGATTCTTGGAAGCTGCTCAAGTGGTCCCGCACGCCAACCATCTTTGACGAAGAGGTATCCCGGACCGCACCACTGCGGTAGGGTGCTTGTCGTTGTTGGTCTCACCAACAATGCACAACCTCAAGGTCACGAAGATATTGGTTGACGGCAGGGCCATGTTGAATCTGATCTCTCCAAAGGTCATCAGCAAACTCCAGATTGCGGAGGAAGAGCTCAAACTTACCGGCACGTTTCAAGGGATTATCCCTGGCAAAAGTCGTCCAAAGGGGAAGATCACACTGCTGGTGACATTTGGGGGTAGTTGAATTACCGGACTGAGAAGGTCGTAATCGATGTGGTCAATCTCCCCCTGCCATACAATAGAATCCTGGGTCATCTACCCTAGCCAAATTCATGGCGACATCTCACTATGCCTACAACACCTTGAAGATGCCAGGGCCGATTGGTGTCATTTCCATTCCGTCAGCCGAGAAGGATGCGGTCATTTGTGTGAAAAGATGTACCGGGAAGCAGTCACGGCAGAGGCTGCGGAAGCCAGTGTTCCTGCCAAGGAAAACAAGAGAAAGAAGAAAGCTAAAGAGGGCCCCAACAAGGAATCTGGGAAGCGTACCTCTTCGGGGGGTGCTACGCCTGTTGATGACTTGTCGAAGAGTTCCAATAGCAAGAGCACCAAAGCTGTTGCGCGTGCTGTGAAGAAGGTCCCGACAGGGCTGGCTGGCGCTGATGGTACCTTTACTATCAGTGCCACCCTTGACGACAAATAGGAAAGCGCACTCGTTGGTTTCCTGTGGGCCAATGTCGATGTGTTTGCATTGCAACCATCATACATCCTCGGTGTTCCCACCTTGCTGTCTGCCCACATGCCTGACCCGTCAAGCAGAAGGTCTGAAAGCAAGCTTTGGAGCGGCAATAGTTCATTGCCGAGGAGATCAAGAAGTTTGATGCAGCTGGTCTGGTAAGAGGAGTACTGCATCCAACATGGTCAGCAAACCCCGTGGTGGAGCGCAAGGCTAATGGGAAATGGAGGCTTTGCATAGATTTCATGGATCTGAATATGGGATAGCCGAAGGACCCATTTCACTTGCCGCGCATCGACCAGATTGTGGATTCTACCTTCGGATGTGACCTGCTTTCTTTCCTGGATGCATATTCTGGATACCATCAGATCTTTATGTCTAAAGAGGGCAAAGAGAAGACAGGGTTCATCACCTCCTGTGGCACGTCCTGCTTCGTACGGATGCCCTTTGGGTTGAAGAGCATTGGATCCACTTTTGCGAGGGCAGTGCAGATTGTTTTTGAATCCCAGCTGCACAGAAACATTGAAGCTTACATGGATGATATTGTTGTCAAGACCAAGGATAGATCAACCCTTATTTAGGATTTGGAAGAAACCTTTGCTAATCTGTGCAAGATCAACTTGAAGCTGAACTTGGAGAAGTGTGTGTTTGGTGTTCCTTCCGGCAAGCTACTTGGCTTCTTTATGTCCCATCAGGGGATAGATCCCAACCCCGACAAGATCAAGGCTATCGAGCAGATTCAAGAACCCAAGATAGTTAAGGATGTGAGGTGCTTGACTGGATGTGTTCCGGCGCTGAGCAGATTCATTTCCATGTCTGCTAAGCGCGCCCTGCCTTTCTTCAAAATCTTGAAGAAGGCGGGACAAGTGGAGTGGACCCCGGAGGTAGAGGCTGCACTGCAAGATTTGAAGGCCTACATTTCCTCTGTTCCCACTCTGGTTGTCCCCAAACCACAAGAGCCATTCCTACTATACTTAGCGGCAACTAATCAAGTAGTTGGCACAACACTGGTGGTCTAGCGGGAAGTAGATGAAGCAGCAGCCACAACCATTGTCCCCTGGGGAGAGGAAAGTGAACACGTCCAGGAAAGATCAGATGCAGTTCAAGACAAGGGAGACCAAGGCGGCGGGGACAGTCCCAAGGTTGCGGCAAGGAAGAAAGTGGTGCAGCACCCAGTGTACTTTGTTAGATCCCTCTTGCAGGGGCCTAGGTCGAGGTACTCTGGTGTGCAAAAGTTGTTTTTTGTCGTCATCATGGCCTCAAGGAAACTGCGCCACTACTTCCAAGCCCACGAGATCACGGTTGTCACCCACTTCCCTCTGCAACGAATACTCAGAAGCCCTGAGGCCACCGGCAGGATAGTGGAGTGGGCCTTGGAGTTATCTAGTCTTGGTTTGAAGTTTGAGAGCACATCATCTATCTAGAGTAGAGCACTGGCAGAGTTTATTGCCGAGTGGAAACCAACGCCAGATGAATAAGTGCTATAGATAGTTATTCCCGGCAAGGAAGCGTCCCAAGAATGGATTATGTATTTCGATGGTGCCTTCTCCCTACAAGGTGCAGGGGCTGGCATGCTTCTCGTTGTTCCCACTGGGGAGCACATTAAGTATGTTGTCCAGATGCATTTTCCCCGAGAGAAGGCTACCAACAATACTGTAGAGTACAAAGGGGTATTTGCCGGGCTCAGGATTGCAACAGACCCGGGGATCAAGAAGCGGATCATTCGTGGAGATTTGCAACTTTTGGTGAGAAAAGTAAACAAGGATTACCAAAGTCCATTGATGGAGGCTTATGTTGAGGAAGTGAGAAAGTTGGACAAGCGCTTTGACGGCTTGGAAACAAAAAACATAACCTGTGCGGAAAACAACATTGCTGATCATGTGTCAAAGTGCGCTGCGCAAAAACTCCCTGTGGAACCAGGGACTTTTGTTCTCCATCTGACTCAGCCTCCGTATCACCCGCAATAATGTCCAGGAAGAGGAAGAAACTAGACTTCGGCAAGCCCCTCCCGGTAGAACCTCTCGAGCCTTCCGGCAGAGAGCTTGGCGAGAACAACTCCCCTTCGGAAGCTAAGCTCCCCCTCCCGCCAGACCATTGTTCCTCATGGTCGAGAGTGCACTCTCACGAAGGAGGAGGTGCTGCTGGTCCTTGTTGCCAAGCCTCAGGCTCCAACTTGGGTGCGACACATAGTCCATTTCCTCCAAACAGGAGAACTTCCCGAAGAGCAAGAAGAGGCTGAAAGAGTAGCCCGGAGGGCCACTATGTACCAGTTTGTTGACAACACGTTGTACGGAAGAAGTCCCAATAGTGTGAAATTGAAGTGCATTTGCCGGGAAGGAGGAAAGGAACTGTTGGCAGAGATACACCAAGGCATGTGCAGCTCACACATTGGATCAAGGGCTCTTGTTGGGAAAGCCTTCTGTCAAGGATTTTACTGGCCCACAGCCCTCCAAGATGCAGTTGAGTTGGTCACCGAATCTGAAGCCTGCCATATCCATTCCAAGAATATCCATCTACCTTTATCATGTTTGTTTTCGATCTGGGGGCTCGACATCTTGGGCCCCTTACCCCGTTCTATCAGGGGCTTTGAATTCTTGTTCGTTGCAATCGACAAGTTTACAAAGTGGCTGGAAGTAGAGCCCATGAGAAAGGTGACTGCTCAGTCAGCTATCAAGTTCTTAAAAGGATTGGTATGCTGTTTCGGAGTCCTGGCTCGAATCATCACTGGTAACGGCACCCAATTAATGAGCCACGCCTTCATGCCCTCGGAAGCAAGATCTCATTTGCCTTTGTTGCTCATCCAAGGAGAAACGGGCAAGTTGAGAGGGCGAATACTGAAGTGTTGTGAGGACTCAAGACAAGAACCTCTGATAAGCTGCAGAAGTGTGGCAGGTGATGGATCGACGAACTTTCGGTGGTTTTCTTTGGTCCCTCAGAACGACACCAAATTGAGCTACCGGGCAGACTCCCTTCTCCCTAGTCTATGGGGCAGAAGCAGTTGTCCCCATGGAACTCATTTACGGGTCACCTCGAGTGCTTGCCTACGATGAAGCAGCACAGGAACAACACCGGTGTGACGATGCTATGCTACTCAAGGAGAACCATCTCTGGGCTGCTATGCGTTTTGCACGCTACCAACAAGCCATGCATCGCTATCACAGACGCGGGGTTCATGCCCGGAGTTTTGAGGAAGGCAACCTTGTCCTTAGGCATGTTCAGTCCGCCAAGGGTACAAACAAGTTGATGCGAAAGTGGGAAGGCCCTTACCGGGTAGTACGAGTGACCAGACTTGCACAGTCCGTCTGGAGACCGGAGATGGCATTCAGTTGCAAAACTAATGGAACATTGAGCGTCTTCGTAAGTTCTACCCATACGGTGTGGCCGTCGGGCCCTGCCCGGCAGCCACCCCTTTTACAGGCCTTGCCAATGTTGCATGTAACCCCTTGTACAAAGCCAGGCGTAGACCCTGAACAACAGAGAAATAAATGAAGCGCTGCGGGGCCCCGACAAATTGCATGCATGCATAAGCATATCATGGGCATAGCATGTTCATGTAGATAAGATCGCATGTGGCATCATTCTTATTTTGCACTAAGCTACAGGGCTCTTACCAAGGACTTGGTCCCGAAGAAGAGAAGAGAAAACAAGCCTACATCGCGATCCTCGAGGGGCCAAGCAGATAAGTTCTTCCTTACCCATACACGTTCTGTAAATAGATACTTGCGCATATGAAAACCTCGCCACCCTCGAAACTTAGGTGCTCCCATCCTTTGACTCGAACGTTTCTTCAGTTAGGATGGTTGTAGTGGCCTTTGGCAAAAAGGGTTGGCGGGGGCTGGTCCCTCTATGATTTGTGCCCGGCAGACCTAGCTCCGCATGGATAGCCTGCAGGGGAAAACTTGTTTACTTGAATGTATAGAGGCATTTCACCTCTGCTAGACATATTACATGCACAAGTACCCCGCAAGGTTTGTCTTTTTCATTAATATGTTGGTTAACAAGTACAAGATCTTACAGAACACAAACATGGGTAAAGAAGATTACAAAATTTGAGTAAAGTTTCGCAAGGGCCTACATATTTTAGATTGAAAAAAGATAAGTGCCCCATAATCCCCCTTCCTTGTTCCTCCTCCCCCATGTATTGCGGTGGGAAGAGAAGAGGACGCCTGACCAGACCTCATCAGGGGCTTGCCGGGCGCAGCCTGACATGATCGTGAGTGGCGAGGCTGTGAAGGAGAGGGGTGGAAGGAGCAGCTCGGCAGTGCCCGGGTCACCACCTCTAGGACCACCGAGAAGCCCCAGTATGGGCACCGGCGGAGAGAACAGCCGGAGCTCGGCTGGAAGACTGCTGGAGGAGGCGAAGGCATGAAGAGAGCGACCCCTCCCCGGCAACCAAGGGGGCGGTGATGATGGTGT
>NC_041385.1:301079368-301126267 GCF_002162155.2 Triticum dicoccoides | reverse complement strand
CAAGGCGGCAGGTCGCCAATAGGAGACACAAGCGTCAGTGCCATCGTACTCCACCCTGACGCCCTGCCACCCTCCTTCTCCGTCTTCCCTCGTTTTCTCTCCATCACAACCAATCTAGGCGTACACCACGCTTCTGGCCCGTCGCCTTCCCCGGAGAAGCGGCTCGCGACCGAGATGGCCGGGGCATGCATGGAGCACCGCCTCCCACCTTAGTGGGCAGGAAGACGCCCCCTTCTTCAGCATCAATCCCGATTCCCCTGGAAGGAGAAGTGTTGGGATTACGATGCCCCTGAGCCCTGCACCTCCCATCTGATGACCGTCCTACATAGAGATGACAAGCGTTTCTCTACCATGGAGATGCGCGACTCCTCCCGCACCATAGGCAACACGACGCTCGCATTCTCGATCGCCGCATCCCCTTGGGGCCCGGACCAAACTCACTCCCCGGGCATCGACGCGAACATTCAACGTCATCAACCCTAAGCGAGAGCCCGGGGCCTGGCCCGAGTCTCTCCCTTTTAGCATAACTAGAAGGAAGCAGAGGATGGAGGAGGAAGATTGTGTGGATGAACACTCCCACTCCTCCCCACCCTCTCTTCTATAGGCAGACTTGGACTGGGGACTGGTCCTCCGGTGGGTAACCGCTATCCTCCTCTGCCAATCCGAGAAGACCAGGCCCCTTCCTTGACGCTCCCCCGCACTATGCACCTCCGTTACCTACCCCACTTACTGCATGCATCATACGTGGCCAATGATAAGAGCGTGGTGGGAAGAGTGAATTGACAGTTACTCATCCATGCACTAAAGTCATTCTCTGGCAATTATAAGGATGACCGAACTACAGTTGGCATTACGCGACACATGAGAGAACCGGAAACTGACCTAGGCACAAGTTAATGAAGAACGAAAGAAGATCTCAAAGGTCAAGCAGCTACTACCCTCTTGCATGTGCATTGGATAGGGCCTAACCCGACGATGCCTAGAAGCACGTTAGGGCCATGCCCTGGGAATCCTGTCGGTGCAACAAACCCTGGTCCCAAACAATGCACAGGCCAAAAGGAGCAAGGTTGCAACATCCAAGACAAGGCCAAGCTGAAGAGATCAGCTCTTTGAGGAATCAGAGAGCAATAAACCACTAAGGGAAGGCCTCCCTTATCGGGCAAGCGAGCCTGGCGAGGTCGAGGTGACTCCAAGAGTAAGCATCAATACCGTCCCGGTAGGCCTACCGGGCACAATGAAGGCAAAATACCCCGCCAGGGCTCCACCGCTCCTCCTCATGGCGACGCAATTCATCGGTCGGTGCGGTGTCAAGCCCCCAAGGGACTAAGACGCTGTTTTTGCCACATGGCAGCCACTTCCTATGGAAATCACCTCCAAATGACACCCGTCCAGCGGCGGTGTCAAGCAGACAGACAAGAAGGTGGCAGAACAGCTTGCTGCAAGGCTTGCCGAGCACTCCATGATGTAACACTAAGCGGCGCATTAATGTGCTCTGCCCTGTCTGCAAACTTAGGTATGATAGCATTGTTTGCTATCTAATCGGGGCACAATGACTAATTTGCCATTGTGGTGACCCCTTGATCTATGAAAGGAGGCATGTGGTGACCATAGAAGGGATTCGGACCCCTGTACACTCATACGCACGTAGCTGCCCTCGCCCCAAGGCAACCTTGCAGGGTCAAAGCACTGCATTTTCCACCACTATCCAACGTCAATCCACCAAAGGAGGAGTAGGGTTTTACAGCTCGCGATGGCCCGAACCTGGGGAAAAATTGCCTGCATGGTCCCTGTCGTGTTGTGCAACATTCTCTGCTCTTCGTGCAACGTGCTCACCCCCCCCCCCCGGCTGAACCACAAGGGGGCTCATGGCCCCATAGGAGGCCATGGTTTGCCACGACAAATATTGTGGAGTTGAACCAAGAAGTTTGTAAGGGCAAGGAGATCGCCTACTTCATGAAGATCTAACCGAGTGAGGCAAGTGCTTCGTGGGTGATGGCCATGGTGGGATAGACAATTTTGCTTCTTCGTGAACCCTTCGTGGGTGGAGCCCTCAGTGGACTCGCGCAACCGTTACGGGTTGAAGTATCCATCAACGTGGATGTATGATAGCACCACCTATTGGAACCACGCCAAAAATGTCCATGTCTACATTGCGTTTGCCTTCTCCAAACCCTTCCCTTTACCTTCATAAGCAATGTTTTACTTGCAGCTGCTACACTCTTAGAATTGTATGTGTAGGTTGATTGCTTGGCTTGTGCCTAGTTTCTAAAATTTGCCAACACTTAAATTGGGAAAAGGTTAGATTTTCATTTGGTCAAGTAGTCTAATCACCCCCTCTAGACCTACTTTCGATCCTACAGATCTGCAAACCCCAGTGTGACAGTAATTGGGATACTTTCTGGTGATGACCGTAGTTAGAGGAGTTCATGTATTCACTATGTGTTAATGTTTTGTTCCGGTTCTCTATTCAAAGGAGGACTTAATATCCCTTAGTTTCCTTAAGGACCCTGCTGCCACAAGAGGGTAGGACAAAAGATGCCATACAAGTTCTTTCCATAAGCACGTATGACTATTTACAGAATACATGCCTACATTATTTTATGAACTGGAGCTAGTGCTGTATCGCCCTAGGTTGTCACTGTTGTATGATGAATATCATTCAACGAATCCACTGATCCAATGCCTACGAACTTCCTACATATTGTTCTTGGTAAGTTACCACTGCTGCTGTTGCTATTACACTTGCTACAAAATCATTGCTATCACTGTTACCGTTACTATTGTTGTGACCATTACTATCAAAACTATCATACTACTGTGCTACTAATCACTTTGCTATAGATATTTAATCTCCAAGTGTGGTTGCATTGAGAACTCAACTGCTAATACTTACAATTATTCTTTGGCTCCCCTTGTGTCGAATCTATAAATTTGGGTTGAATACTCTACCCTCAAAAACTATTGCGACCCCCTATACTTGTGGGTTACCAAGACCTTTTTCTTGCGCCGTTGCCGGGGAGCATAGCTATATTTGTTGAGTCACTTGGGATTATTATCTACTTATCATTATGAAGAATCTAAAGGATACTAAAACCAAGACCGTTCCCTCTAGGACGAGAGGAGTTAAGGAACTGCCATCACATTCTGCACTTGATTCACCTTCTATTTTGAGTAGACTTGCAACACCACCACATGCTATTAATCTTGATATGTCGCAAGTTATTGATGATGCTATTTCTGCTATGGATAATTCTTATGATGATTCTAGTACCTTGCTTGATGATAATGTCCCACTAGGTAAATTTCTTAATGAACAACTTGCTAGAGCTAAAGATATTGAGAATGCTGAAACTGATGAAATTATTGAAATTGATGAAGTACTTGAAAATGAAAATCTTGAAACACCTATTAGACCTAGCTCTCCTAGATATGAAATGCCCAAGGTACCTGAAGGTTATGTTATGGATGAGGAGATAGCTAGAGACTTTCTTGCTTGGAATGATAGGGATGATCTTAAGAAATTATTATGCAAACTGAAAGAAAAATCTTTGAATGCTAGAATGAAATGTGATCCGAAGTTTTCTACTTCACCTATCTTTGTTACTGATAAGGATTATGAATTCTCTGTCTGCCCAGAGTTAATTACTTTGGTTGAATCTGAACCTTTCCATGGCTATGATACTGAAACTGTTGTGCTACTCCTTACTAAATTAAATGATATAGCCACCCTATTTGCTCATGAGGAGAAAATTCGCTACTATTATATCCTAAAATTATTTCCATTATCATTAAAGGGTGATGCTAACATATGGTTAAATACTCTTGCTCCTGGTTGTGTGCGTAGTCCCTAGGATATGATTTATTACTTCTCTGAAAAATATTTTCCTGCTCATAAGAAACAAGCCGCCTTACAGGAAATATTTAACTTTGTGCAAATTGAAGAAGAGAGCCTCCCACAAGCTTGATCATCCACCTAAGAATAATGATTTATTGCTTAATGCTTTGCCTGATCATCCACCTAATAAAAATGGAATACTTGATGCTTCTAGGGACTTCCTAGATAGTTGTACTGGTTGTGTTTTTGGGGAACAAACTGTTGAACAAGCTGAGGAATTGTTGAATAACATATTGAAAAATTATGATGATTGGACTCTTCCCAAACCACCGCCTAAACCCACTTCGAAGAAAAGGGGTATCTTATTTCTCAGTCCTGAAGATATGCAAGAGGCAAAGAAATGTATGAAGAAAAAAGGTATTAAAGCTGAAGATGTCAAAAATTTACCTCCTATTGAGGAAATTCATGGACTTGATACACCACTACCAAAGGTGGTAGAGGCAAACTCTTTAATGAAATTTGATGAAAGTGAGATCCCTTACAGTAAACATCCTAGCCAATGCCTTTATGAGTTTCACTAGCAAAAATACTTTTTTTCATTGCAATGGGAGAAAAAAATCATTTCTACCTAGCTCAATAAACACAACTCATCACCCCTCCAAAGGTCCATATCCTCTAGTAGAAATTATACTCCTTCCTATCCGCATCACTAGTGGCCACGGTGTTCACCTGAATGCAATGCATTCGAACGTGACCAATTCGAACACGGTGATCTCAGCGTCTACATGACAAACCTGCAATTGAGACATGCCAACACAAGGGAGTGATTATACTTTGAATGTAATCCCGTCGAGTCGGCCATGGGGGACACTCTTCGTGAGCTACACCCACACCTGGTCGATATATCATCCCTTATTATCCCACACACTTATAAATTCTATTTTTCTTTAAACGCATGAACATTCTTCTAATACATGTGAACACTTTATAAATCACATTGACTTAAAAAATGCATGATAATTTTTAAATTATGAACACACACAGAAATTTGTAAACACTGAGCCCATGTGCCAGGTAGAAAATAAGTCAATATGTGTGTTCTAGGAAAGCCCTATCAAAAGGTATAGTAACATGCTCAACATATTCAAGAAATGCAAATAATCAAGTAAAGTGGGAGGTTAATTGCTCCTCCACTGGGGGTGGAGATACTGCCCCATCAACAAGTTTAGAGAAGAAAAGTGGTTCCAATAATAGCTTGCCAAATGCCCAAATCCATACAGCGTTACATCACATGTAGAAAGAAGGGGCATAACTAAACCTAGTGTGGATGGCCACTCTCTTAGAGTTATTGCTAACCTACCACTTAGGGTGGTGATAATTTCTGATCTCATGAAGCCATTAGCTCCTCCATGAAATAAGTTGTCATATTTTTCGATTTCTTCTCAAGTCTACGCCCTCAATGATCTCAATTGCTAAAGCAAGTCAGAATATTGTGCTTGTGTTTCTATTCACTTGAACAATCTCTTGCTTGAGAAAAAAATGGTCGCAGTTACTGTTTGCCAAATACTGATAACCAACATCATGTACGTGCTTCAAAAGAAATTTGGAAGAGAAGAGGGACAAAATCTAATAAGCACATCCCATCGAGAATTCTTGGCAAAATGCAGTATTAATCCCATTTGTTGCTTGTTCCATCATAAATACAGTGGAAAATGCAGGCAATATACATGCATG
This sequence comes from Triticum dicoccoides, assembly GCF_002162155.2. Classification (NCBI taxonomy): domain Eukaryota; kingdom Viridiplantae; phylum Streptophyta; class Magnoliopsida; order Poales; family Poaceae; genus Triticum; species Triticum dicoccoides. Next base: position 301,120,698 of record NC_041385.1, on the reverse strand, counting down.
TTTTGTTGAAGCAAGCATAACCTGTGAAATATCACTACAGCTTACCTCCCTGTAGTTAACTGTGATCTATGGACCTCAATAGAAATGCCCTCATTCTAACTCCGATTTCCAGCTATTGGCTTGTTCAATCGATCCAAGTTGTGTGTATTGTACAAACTCCATGTAAATGTGTGAGCGAAGCTTGTCACCAATCCAAGTCCAGGTCCCTATGTAAACAAATCCTTGTAAATATGTGAATAAACTGATGAGAGGTAAAAATGAACAGTGGCTAATTTTTTTCGGCAAACAAGTTCTTGGCCCATATTTCCCTGTATCTTTTTTTACCTTGCGTCTACTAATGAAACAACTCTATGTATTCCCAACTGGTTGTTTCCATGTAAACAGTTCTATTGTGTACTCTGATGTTTTCCTAAAACATCACCTACTGGCAAAAGGATTGCATTTAGAGAAATCACATATACAACACCCTGATTAAACAATCATCTCCATCAATGTAGACCAACCATCATGCAATGCACCTACAGTTTTACTCTCTTATCATCACACAATAGAAAATCATGCTCGTGCAACGAACATTATACATGCAGATAATAAGCAGAGTAAGCACATAGAAAATGACAGTCATCCATGTTCCCCAAAGTTAGGAGGCAGTTAACATAAATAGCTAGTCATTAATCATAATTTAGGTAATCTAGTCACCATAAGTGAGAACGACAGTCTTCTGCGATAAGAATACAAACTCAAATGCAACTAAATCAGAGTCGACACAACATGGTCCAGATCAAATAATTTCATGGCTATGTTATTTACAGTGAGTGTTTTTTCAGTGGTCATCTGGAGTGAAATTTAGGGATGCATGCACATAGTACTATTTTAGGACGACGTAGTAGATAAGTCATAATATAAATAGAAGTGGCAACTAACAAGAAAACATACTTAAGTACTTAAATGAATAAATAATGTCAATGACTCACCAATTAAAGTACCGATCAAGCTGTTGTATAGGGTGCTCTAATATTCTTGTGTATACCCCAGCTAGATGACTCCATGCTTGAAGTGATTCTTCATACTTGATGTACTCATCACACAAAGTATTGGAACCATAATCTGTTCCAACATATGCCAAACCCTGATCAAACAGTTTGAAAAAAACCAGTGGGTTTAGTTACTGACGAAAGAATGAAATAATCAATCCCCAGAAAAAGAATACATTAGATAGTTCTAGAAACACTAAACGAATGATGGCTTGTACGATCAAACAGTGAAAGCTACATTTGCATCGACGGAGGTCTGTATTTTTCATGATAGATGTAGACTTCAGTACTTTGTATAGCACAAACATGTGATCTCCAAATTGGCCACTTAGTTAATGGAAACAATAAATGACCAATATTGGCTATATGAAAATACTTATACACCCTCTATCCATGTTTATAGGGCATGAGCGGATTTTTTTACGTCCTCGACAATTCGACTAACGGAACATGTGTATATGCAACCAAAAGCATATCACTGGACTTGTATTCGAATGAAGTTTCTAGACATACTTTTGCTGGCATATAGCATGTTGAGGACCTAAAAACCAGCGCACGCCCTACAAACCAGATGAAGGGAGTACGAATTATAGCTTCTACAAAAAGAAAAAGGTCAAACAGATGATGTACTTCATGGAGAGAGATTAGTCATTACAACTAACAGACATGCATGGAGTCTAAGAATACACTGCTTAAGACAAAATTTGAATATATGCAACATTTCCATGGCCTACACTATCACATGGACCGTGAAAATACAGTGCCATATTATAAACCATTTCATCAAGCATTCCTCTTCAGGTGCTAAGTATTATAAAATCACTTCTCGTCATGTATTCCTGTATATATAGCCTAAAATGCAGTGGTTAATAAAAGCCAAGACACAAAAAGAAGTTGAAAACTTCATCAGAATAGTTTGGGTATTCAATTGCTACCTTCTGATGACATTTGGGTCATTGTATGTTGAAATCACAAACTGACAATAATTACACCATATGTCCACTAAATAAGTAACTACAAGAACTGTCCATTCATACACATCAAAAACATTATTGACACCATCTAGACGGCCTTCATGATCCGCATATTTCTTCCAATAGCCAAAGCACAGAGGGAACTTCACAAGGAATGCATCATACACTTCCCGTATTTTCAATATGTTGCTCCGACCTAGAATACACAAAAATATGGCATTAGCATAAACTTGTTTATCATTAAGAATCCATTTTATTTTATTAGCCAAAAAGATAAAATTTATATCTAGTATTGTCCATTAAAACACGAATAAGGACAGATTGACAAGACTACAGTAGGATAATGATGAAACTGTTACAGGGAACAAAGCCCTTGAAGTCAAACAGAAAATATACTGGGATACTACAAGAGAGAAGAATGTAGAAAGAAAATGTGCTAATCGAAACAACGGAGCGAGTGACCATCCATGCATAACAAAGATTGGCTAACTCTATGGTCAACAAGATACATATCGATTACATATGACCAATGGAATATGTAACACATGTGGGAACAAAAAGAGGATAAGTTGCTGAAAATTATGGCACATCCATACAGCAAGTTTCAAAAAGGAGAACAATGCACTGTATAGTAAGGCAAGAGTTTCAGTTTCTCCTCAGCAATCCTCTCTATCTCTCAAATAAGTGCGGTCCAAGCATCAATGTCTAAGAAATCCATGGTGACAACATACCGTACACTACTGCAGGATGCTGCTAACGCGACACTACGATCAGGGACCCTTTGACGAAACTGTGTGCGATGCATTAATTGCAAACTATGGTGTAAAAAACGTTAAAAAGGTGCAAAACATTTGCAATGACAAATGCATCAAACACAGTTCATATTTTAGTTCCCTGTGTGATGTAGGGCATACATTTAAGTGCAATTAACTGTTTGCGATGCGGAGCAACAAAAGATATGGGCATCCAGATGAAGGTGTTTGCGATATATAACAAACAGTTCACTAGGATGAACTGTTTGTTATTAGGCAACAAAAAAGAAATGGTCAGCCAGTTCAAGGTGTGTGCGATATATGGCATGCAGTTCACTCGGATGAACTATTTTCATTGAGACAAGAGAACATAAACGCTTCAATATAACAAGATGTGTGTGATATGCGACAAACAAGTCAGTAATCAGAAATGTGTGCGAAGACCGATAATAACACAGACGATTGCTGCTAATAAGACATGTGTGTTGTGCGAGGGGAATGCATACAAAACAACACACACACACACACACACACACTTATAAGGTCATGGTTGCATAACCAAATTAAACATCCACTTACATAGGTGGCTACTACAACAACCACATTTGCACAAACCAAAGTAAACTATCACATGCATAATTACATAGGTGGCTACTACACACATGACATTTCCACACACTAAAGTAAACTATATATTACATGCATGATTAACTAGCATAAACGATCATCTGATCATCATCTACTTCTTGTGACGCTTGCTCTGCTTGTGGCTCAATCCGGGCTCGTCGATTTGGGTAACGAGGCACTTCCTCATGTCAACAATCCGCGTGTGCATCTCATTGCATGCGTACATGCTCTTGGCCGCGAACCTGAGGTGAGGTTCATCCAGTTGTCGTATCCAGGTCCTATCCCAGGATACGGGACTTGTTCTCTGGGCATCCTACTTCATCTTTTTGTAGTAGCGGTCGATGATGGCCGAGGCGAGTTCAACCAGGAAGTCCTTCTTCGTGCTTCCCCAGACCCTGTAGCGCTCAATGATTTCGACAAGGTTCTTGCAGGCCAAGCCCATAACCCTGAGCACTTTTACATCCTCGATGGTTTCCACTGTAGCGAACTTGTAGTCGCTGCTGTTGAAAAACCTGGCAAAACGGAAGCAAGGCTCTGTGGCCATGCAGTAGTGGTAGATGAGAACATGATGGCGCATGCACAACTGGGGGACGGCAACCTTATGATCTTTGCTGGGAAGACTAGCAGTGTACTGGAGGTCGATGCCAACCACCTTGTACTTGTCTCCAGCAAGCAACTGCTCAACGGTGTTGATGTAGTCATCCACCACGACTGGATCAATGGTGTACACCACCAAGAGATTTGTCTCACGTGGTGTCGGGGAAACTGACCCACGAACACCTATGGGACCGGCAGACCGAGCCCCTTTCGGTTCGGCGGGGGGCGGAGATCGCACGAAGAGCGGATCGAGGCGAAGCACACGAGCAGCTTACCCAGCTTCGGAGCTCTCCAGAGAGATAACACTCCTACTGCTGCATGTCTGAGTGTATTGAGTTGTTTCTTGGGAGCGATGAGTGCTACAGTACACACTAGCTACCAACGAGACCGAGCGTGAGTGTTTTTCTGCCTCTCCAACCCCCCTCTATGTTGCGCATGGGCCTCCTTTTATATGCTAAAGGGGTCTCCGACAGGTGGCAACATAGACAAGGGTAAAAATGGAAAAGGAATTGCGGTTGGTACAACTACCTGTACAGTGTATCATACCTAACCCTGACGGCGGGGGACAAAGGCATTAAATGCCCGTCTACGTCGCCCAAATAGTGCAAAAAGGGACCATCAGGGACGCCAACGCTTGCCACGATGGCAATCTTGTCAGCATCGCTTGCCACCGCGCACCGCTGGCCGCACAGCCTCTTGCCACGCGCGCCTGGAAAGGTCCCAGGGCGACACGTTGGTGGATGTGCTGGAGCGCGGGTACAGAGTGGTAGTTTGCCGCGGCAAGCGCCTTGCCGCGGTCGTTGTCTTGTCGCGTTCGGAAGCTTGTCGCTCACCGAGCCTCGCCGGGATGCGTGGCGCGTCGTGGCAAGTTCCTTGAGATGCCTTGGTTGACCTTCCCGGCAAGCTCCTCTTGCTGGGGCCTTGTCTCCTTGGCTTGAATACTTTGTTCTTGAATGGCTCCAAAGGAACCACGGAGGACCTTGGCGGTCACCCGGCAAGCCTTGCCGCGGGGTGCTGCAACTGCCCGTGCACAAGTTCGGGATACTAGGATACCCCTACTCTAGTACACCGACACATGGGTATCCACTTTATGCTCGCCGAACTCCATTTGAGTGCCGCTAGACATCCCCTCTCTATTTGTCGTCGTGAGTGTGCTTGTTGTGTTGTGGGGTGCGATCGAGAGGTTGAAGAGACTAAGGTTATAATGGCCACAGGAATTAAAGCCGAAGCCGGACGGCCTGGAATATCGGCACGCCCTGATGATAGTTCTAATTCGCAGCGCATAACTCCATCGTGCCACATGTAACTGCATCGCATGGCAACGCGCGCGGTGCAACCACATGCATATGGGGCCCCGACGTGATCATGTGTAGGCCCAACCGCTGGCAGAGCGCGCGCGGAGGGACGCAAGTAGAGCGTTGCGTGATCACCTCAACAGAGAGCAACCATATATATGCATATAGCAGTTGAACATGCAAGGAAAAGCTGTCTACAAGCCGAGCGCGCCAACGGGCACGAGCAGAGCGCGCCGCGGTGCCTAACGGCGAGCACAACGCGCTATGGCGCCTAACGGCAAGAAGAGCTTGCCGAGGGACGTGAGCAAAGTCCGGCACAGTGATATGTGGAAAATAAGACGAACTATGCAAGCGATGTTGGAGACATTAAGCACGAATGAGATTAGAGTTGTGTGTGCGACACATGGCATAAAGTTGATCCATCCTAGCTATTTGTGATGAAATAAGCCGTGTGTGTTGTGGGCAAACGCTTGCTAGTATATACACTACAGGAATCAGGAACTGTGCCGTCTGCCATGGTTGACGACAAAGGCATGCTTGGCGGACGCCAAAGGCCTTTGCCGTCAGCCAGTAGAGGCAACACATCCGGTTGAACAAACTATGACAAACGGCTCTTTGCCATCTCCTGGCTGACTGCAAAGACCTTTGCATCTTTGTTGTTTGCCAGCAGACGACAAAGGGGTTGGACGGCACACTGTGGGGACCCCGACTCATAATTCGAGATCATCGAATGCACGTGTACAGTGATCCCAGAGATCAATGCTCACTGAACACACAGAAGCTGAATAACAAGAGTCTTACATCCATACATACCGTCTTACACAAATTATGACCATTATGGTCAAGTCTTACATTGATAAAGCCTTAAGGGCTGAACATCAAATGAAACACAAGCAGCGGAAATCTTTGTCGATAAGTAGAACCCATCCCATCTGCCTTAACCCTACAGGCATTCTGACTGGGAAACGTCCTAGTTCGCATGATCGTCTCCAAAGAACTCTTCTCCGAACTCCAGTTCTTCCATGCCTGGTCAATTAAATAACCAGTGGCAAGCCAATGAGTACTTTGAATGTACTCGCAAGCAACCCATGTTTTTGTCCAAGATGTAACAATACATGATATAGGTAAATTTTTGCAGAAAGCTAGTTTTGAGTGCAATGACATGTTCAACAATTTGTAAGACATGCATCAGGAGAATTTAAGTAACCATGAGGACAGGTTACAGGTATCAACATAAATAGAGTGGGCACCAACCCAATCTCAATCATGTCAAGTCCTTTGACTTGACCCAAGTAGTTTTATCAACTCACACACACGGTTGTAAAACTCTGGACATAGTTTAAGCAGCACCGCCCAACTGTCCTTGACCGTGGACACGGCTATTCGAATAGTTTTACACTCTGCAGAGGTTGCACACTTTAACCACAAGATCCGGGGAACTTCCGTGTCATCCACGACCCGCGATACCTCAAGTACCCGGGGTAAGCTCCCGATCACTACCTTTCCCTAGACGACACTAACATGGAGTCCACTCGATTGGTAGTGACCCCCGTGCCTAACATTTCACATTTTAAAATTGTGGAGCATCGCTCCCATATTCATCACATACTGGCACGGGGTACCAACGGTGTGTCCGGTGCCCCATAAAAATGTTCTTGGCCGCCCTACCTGGCACGACCCCGTCCCGAGAGAGCGCACCAACAACTCTCCTGTCACTAGTAATGAGGGCCACAAGCTAGTATCAGTCTAGGTAATCAATAATGCCCTTTCCCATATAAGGGTAGAGTGGTTGCGCATGTAAGGTTGGGACAGTCGACAAATCTTAAATCTAATCCATTTTCGAAAACAACAAACACACTTGCCTCGGTACACCACTTCGTCATCAAGTGGTTACGCATCTCATCATTTCCCTCAGGCATAAGTGGCACCCAATGGGGTTTTCGAAAAGTCTTTTGAAAAATACTTTGTCTCCATTACCATGCATATTCCTGTCCCTTTTTGTGTAGCACTACTCCAGCATCCTATCTACTCCCACCATCATAACCCTCATAAGAAGGTAGGGTTATGCACAATGCAAGTATCAACGAGGAAGTACGGTGGCAAACCATCAAAGTGGGTACCACCTCATCATGATTCCGTTGCAACAACAATATGGTGCTATATGACATGCATAAAAAAGGGTTCATAGACATGGTCAAAGGGCTGCTTGCCTGGCTCAACAAAGTCTTCTGGGTCTTCAAAGTCTTCTGGTCCAACTCCTTCGTCAGCGACGCAATCTATCGTCGCAAAATAATAACGAGAAAAATAAGGCAATAATAAAACAGAAAAACTAAAGTGCTCAGAAAAATGTCAACTCATTTTTGTTAAATACTAGGGTGAAAACTAAGAAGGGGAAAATTTCCAGTTTTGGATTTGGGGTAGCAGCATAGGAGAAATGGATTTACAAGGGTATATTTAAATGCTTAAAATCAGATTTAAATATTTATAGTGAAGAAAAGGTTGTTGGATTTGAATGAAAGTTGCACCATTAAATAGGTGGAATTTTTACAAGAATTTAGGAACTGGAATTATTTCATTTGGACAAATATTTTGTCATGTGGGATTTTTGAAAGGGTGACAGAAAAAGAAAAAGGAAAAAGGGCTCTGTGCCTGCTGGGCCAGAACAGCCGCAGCGCAGCAGGCCCAGCCAGAGAGGCGGCCCGGCGCACTGGTGCACGCGCGCGTGCCAGGTTTAAACCTGACGGGCGGGGCCCAGGCATCAGCGAGAGAGAGAGGAGCGATGGAGGGGAGAGGCTGACAGGCGGGGCCCGCCTGTCATCCCTAACCCCGAGTCTAGACGGCTGCCGAGCTCACCGGCGATGATGCAGGGCACGGCGAAGTCGGGCGAGGGCACGGATGGGCTCAGCGTCGTCTCGCCGTTCGGGTGGTGGTGGTTGCGGTCGCCGGGGTAGCCTGGTTCGCCGGCGACGAGGTCACGCGGGGGAGGAGCCTCGGGCGTCGTCGGTTCCGGCCGTTTCCGGCTGCAACATAGAGGGGAACAAGGGGGAAAGGATCAGAGGGCTGCAGGGGTTCCAGATCGAGAGGAAAGAGGGTCGGGGACGGCATGTACATCGTGAACTCCGGCGAGCCGAAGCGACGGAGCTAGAGCTCGATCTCGAGCTCGGGCGGCTCTGGAGACGAACTGGGGTGCAGGGGGATGTTTTGGGGAGTGGTATCGCGAGTGGTGAGGATAGGAGGGCTCGGGGAGGCCCTTAAATAGGCGAACGGTGGGGTGCCATGGACCCGTGCGCCGGCAAGCTCCTGCTCGTTGTCACAGGGCTCGGAAGGAGATGGCGCCGTGTCTGGGGTGTTTCTGGGCGTGGACTACGCCGAGGGGAGCAAAGAGAGAGAGAGCGGGGAGGGTCAGAGACGCCGCGCGTGTGAGGCTGCCCATTGAAGCTCTCGGGCGGCTGGCGCGCGTGCGAGCTGAGGCGAGAGGAGGGAGAGGGAGGAGGGGGACCATGCTATGGCATGTTGAGGACGTCGAGGAGCATCGTCGGGCGTGCTGGGGAGGCCCGAGGTGGACGGAGGCGGTTGGAAGGGGGCGGCTACAGTGCGGGAGCGCACTGTAGCACGCTCCAGAGCGTGCAAATGGCTGGCATAGCCATTCTTTATGCAAAGTGGGCGCGTCCAAAGGTGTCTGGTAGCTCAAGGGGGCAGTAAAGAAGTAGGGGATGGCCTTGGATGCCCTGGGTGGCCAGTAGGAGAAGAGAGAGGTAGAAGAAGAGGGAGAAATGGGCTGTCTAGAGAGAGAAAGTGGGGTTTTACCCATCCAATAATTGAGCTGTGGGTTTGCCATTGTTACTGGGGGTGAAAGGGGGCTAGGAGGGATTATGGTAAAAAGTGGAGCTCATGGAGATTAGTGGAAGAGGCCCAAACAGGGTTTTTAGTAAACATGCAGAAGGTGTTTGATATGGTTTTGGGGTACTTGCACTAACTTAATTCTTCTGGCACTTGGCAGGGATGTTTGTCATGACAAAATGACAGGGAAAAAGGAAGATGAGCTCATTTGGACGAGTTTGCTAATGAAACTTTGGCAAACCCTAGAAACTAGCAGAAATGAACTTGTGTAGATCTAGTTTAGAAAATCACTTCTCCTTGATGCACCACTTGATGTAGTGGCCTCATTTAGACATGAACATGCTCACCAAAGTTGGGGTCAAGGAGAGAAAGTTGGTAGTACAAAGTTGTTCAAATATGGTTCTGGTCAGAGAGGGTTTTGGGGCATTTTGGTGAAGCAAAATGACTTTAATTGACATGAGGCTTTGTAAGGTGATCACAATATGCATTTGTGACTTGCTGGATTTTCCTTGGATTTTTGTGAAAATATTTCCAGTAGAAATATTTCAAATCCTTGAAATGGGCAGAAATGGTTTTGGGAGGTTTTGTCCAATATTTTGAACATGACCATGTGTTGAAACTCTTATATATGGAAAATACATGTCCACTGAGTTTCCCTGATTTTTTTCAAATATTTTTAAAACAATAAAATAATTTTTCCCTATTCAAGACCATTTATGGCCTTAAGAAAAAGCTTTTAAATAAAATAGAAAAATAAATTTTAAAATTATATTTTTGTGGTTTATGGGAGTCCTATATCTAATAGGTTTCAAACACACTCTTTGAAATATTTTTCATACCCCAAATCAAGTACTTGCAGTGCAAACCTCAATTCAGGGGTTCTTGGAAAACTATTTTTTTTTGAAAATATTATTTGGCCAAATTAATTTTGTAATAAAATACTATATTGCTCTATACACATGGCATGATCATTGGGCTGAAGTTTGGGGCAAGGAGATGAAGTATATAAGGTGGAGTTGTGTTGACTTTAAAGAGCACTTAAAAATCACAGAGAGAAAACCAACTCCAAATAAAAACCAAATAATGCAGAAGTTTTTGTTGGTCCAAATTTTCATGCTTTAATAATGCAAATGGAATGTTACAAAATGCAGGGTGTGACAGACCAACCCCCCTTACAAGAATCTCGTCCCCAGATTCCTAAACTAGACTTTAAAGAGATATGGAAACTCAGATCTAAGGTAGTCTTCACGTTCCCAGGTGGCTTCTGCTTCAGTGTGGTTGCTCCACTGGACCTTGAAGTACTTGATGGTGCGGCTTTGAGTGTGTCGCTCAACCTCATCCAAAATGCAGATGGGCCTCTCACGGTAGGTCAAACCAGGCTGAAGGTCAATGGCTTGGTGATTGACGTCCTTGTAGAGGTCAGGCTTGACTGGAACTTGGAGGCACTTCCGGAGTTGTGACACCTGGAATACGTTGTGCACATCAGATAGTTCAGGTGGCAGTTCCAACTAGTAAGCCACTTCTCCTCGTCGTTCAGTGATCTTGAAGGGGCCGATGTATCTTGGTTTGAGCTTCCCTTTAACATGGAAACGCCGGGTTCCCTTGAGAGGTGTGACCCAGAGATAGACATGGTCTCCAACTCGGAAGTTTATGTCTCTACGACGTGAGTCAGCGTAGCTCTTCTGCCTTGACTTGGCGGTCTTCAAATGCTCTCTGACAAGCTGGACTTGCTCTTCTGCTTCACGGAGGATATCGGGCCCAAATACTAGGCCTTCTCCGGTTTCTGACCAATTGAGGGGTGTGCGGCATTTCCGTCCGTATAACACCTCAAAAGGTGCCATCTGAAGGCTTGACTGATAACTGTTATTGTAGGAGAACTCGGCAAAAAGGAGGCAATCTTCCCACCTAGCTCCATATGCCAGGACACAGGATCGGAGCATGTCTTCAAGTATCTGATTCACTCGTTCTGTCTGACCTCTGGTCTGTGGGTGGAAAGCAGTGCTGAAGGACAACTTGGTCCCCATGGCTTCTTGGAACTTCTTCCAGAACCTTGAGGTAATCTGGGTTCCTCGATCTAACACATTCTCCTTGGGAACACCATGAAGGCTTACGATCGTGTTGATGTATAGAGTTGCTAGCTGGTTGCCATCATAGGTAGTCTTAACAGGAACGAAATGGGCTACTTTGGTCAAATGATCGACTATGACCCGGATGGAGTCATGTCCCTTGTTTGACCTCGGTAGTCTAGTGATGAAATCCATTCCTACTTTATCCCATTTCCACTCGGGAACCTTGAGTGGTTGGAGCAATCCAGCAGGTCGCTGATATTCAGCCTTGACTCTTTGGCATACATCACACTTTGCAACATAGGTGGCAATCTCCCTTTTCATCTCGTGCCACCAAAATCTTTCCTTCAGGTCTTGATACATCTTGGTTCCTCCAGGATGGATGGAATACGGGGTGTCATGAGCTTCTTGCAAGATCAGATTCTTGAGCTCAACCTTGTTGGGCACGCAAATGCGATTCCCAAAGCACACAACTCCTTGCTCATCCTCTGAGAAACTTGGGGCTTTGCCTGCCTTGATCTTCCTCTTGATGCCTTCAATACTTTTGTGTCCCTTCTAAGCTTCCTTAACATCATCCATCAAGGTAGGCCTAACTTCAAGGTTGGCCAAGAATCCTGGTGCAACCAGTTCCAACCCGAAGCTTTCAAGTTCACCATACAAGGCGGGTAGCTTGTCCTTAAGCATAGCATTCAAGGAACAAGCCTTCCTTCTTAATGCATCTGCTACCACATTAGCCTTCCCAGGGTGGTATTGAACACTGAGGTCATAATCCTTGATCAACTCTAGCCATCTTCTTTGCCTCATATTCAATTCCTTTTGAGTGAAAATATACTTCAGACTTTTGTGATATGTGTATATCTCACACCGCTTCCCTAGGAGGTAATGTCGCCATGTCTTCAGGGCATGAACCACTGCTGCTAACTCAAGATCATGAGTAGCATAGTTCTCTTCATGAGGCTGTAGTTGCCTTGAAAGGTAAGCTACGACTCTTCCTTCTTGCATCAGAACACCTCCCAGTCCGGTTCTCGATGCATCACAATATATCACAAACTCCTTGTGTATATCTGGTGTGGCCAGAACTGGGGCGGTGGTCAGTCTCTTCTTCAGCTCCTGGAAGCTCTCTTCGCACTTCGGTGTCCATTCAAACTTCTTGTCCTTCTTCAAGAGCTGAGTCATGGGTCGGGCAATGCTTGAGAATCCTTCAACGAACTTGCGGTAATATCCTGTGAGTCCGAGGAAGCTTCTGACTTCCTTCACATTGCTTGGGGATTGCCATTCAGTCACGACTTCAATCTTAGCGGGATCGACCGACAATCCTTATTCGGTCAAAACATGACCCAAGAATCCAACTTCATGCAGCCAAAATTCGCATGTGCTGAACTTGGCATACAGTTGGTGCTCTCGAAGCTTGTCTAGGACCATCCTCAAGTGTTGCTCGTGCTCTTCTTCCATCTTCGAGAAGACAAGAATGTCATCAATGAAGACAACAACAAACTTGTCCAAATATTCAATGAAGACCTTATTCATGAGATACATGAAGTAAGCTGGGGCATTGGTCAATCCAAAGGACATGACCGTGCACTCATACAGGCCATATCTGGTTACAAATGCCGTCTTCGGAATATCCTTGGGTCTGATTTTCAGCTGGTAGTACCCAGATCTGAGGTCGATCTTGGAGAACACCTTGGCCCCATTGAGTTGGCCAAACAGATCTTCAATCTTGGGAAGTGGATACTTGTTCTTAATTGTAACTTCATTGAGGGAGCGGTAGTCAATGCACAAGCGGATGGTACCGTCCTTCTTTGCCACAAATAGAACAGGTGATCCCCAAGGGGAGGCACTAGGGCGGATAAATCCCTTCCTCAACTGCTCTTCCAGTTGCTTCTTCAATTCTGCTAACTCTTCCGATCCCATTCTATAAGGCTTCTTATAGATGGGTCTCGCTCCGGGTATGAGCTCGATGATGAACTCAATGTCTCGGTCAGGAGGCATTCCCGGTAGCTCATCAGGAAAGACATCGGGGTATTCGCATACTACCGACACTTGCTCCAATTCAACTTCAGTCAGACAGTTGACTTGGTTGGCTTGAGCAGAGGAGGAGTTGGAGGCAAATTTAACTTCGACTCCTTGGTCATTGGTCACAGTGACAGTCCGGTTGGCACAATGTAACAAGCCTTGGTGCTTGATGAGCCAATTCATTCCTAAGATCACATCCAAGCTTTGCGATCTTAAGATGATAAGGTCTGCTAGGAAGTCTACCCTATTAATGACAATCCCGACTCCTTTACATCCTATCTTGGCTCTCATCTCTGCTCCGGGGCTTTGTACCACCATAGGGTTTTTCAGGGGTGTAGGGGTCATGCCACTTTTTAATGCAAACTTTTCGGTGACGAATGAATGCGTGGCTCCAGAATCAAACAAGACAGTTGCAGGTGCTGAATTGACAAGGAACGTACCCATCACGACGTCCGGGTCTTCCTGGGCTTCTTCTGCAGTGACATGATTCACACGACCCTTGCTGTTGTTGGGCGGGTTGCAGGGAGCTTGGTTCCTCGGTGGCATTCCACGGCCTTGTCCTGGGTTCTGCGCATTGGAGCACGGGGCGTCGGGCTTCTTGTTGGGGCAATACTTGGAGTTGTGTCCTGGCTGACCACATCCAAAGCAAGTGACTTGGTTGGGGTTGCTGTTCTTGCCAGCATTGTTATTGGGGTTGTTGTAAGCTGGCCTGGGGTTGGCATACTACTGAGGTGGATAGTTGGTGCAGGGTGCAGGAGCTCTTGGCTGCTGATAGGTTGGCTTGACCGGGGCTGGCTGCCACGGGCGAGGCTTCTGGTTGCTAGAGCTACCCTTGCTGATCATCTTGCGCTTACGGGTATCATCCAAAGCACGTCGCTTGTCCTCAAGCATGAGTGCCTTGTTCACCAGATCAGGAAAGGTCGGGCAGTCACACACAACAAGCGAGTACTGCAGAGTCTGGTTAAAGCCTTCCATGAAGCGCTCCTTTTTGGCAGCATCAGTGCTGACATCCTCAGGAGCATACCTTGAGAGAACACTGAACTTCTGCATGTACTCCTTGACAGTGCTACTACCTTGCTTCAGGGCTCGGAACTCACTCTTCTTGATGGCCATGATTCCGAAAGGAATGTGGGCCTTGCGGAATTCTGCCTTGAAGTTATTCCAAGTGATGTTTTGCTTAGCATGCATGGCCTTGAATCCATCCCACCAAGCTCTAGCAGTGCCCTCGAGACAGTGAGCAGCATACGCCACCTTCTCACGGTCCTCAGTGCATCCGACTAGTTCCAGCAGATCCTCAATGGTGCGGACCCAGTCGTCTGCATCCAGGGGTTCAGCAGTCTCGATGAAGGTGGGTGGTGCATGCTTCTTGAACTCCACGAACGTGGAACGTCCATTGCCGTGTCCCGCTGGCTGGCGATTGACAACTTGAGCAGTCATCTGGAGGGTTGTAGTGTTGGCTTGGCGTTCCTCTCGGAAGGCTTGGAAAAGCTGAGCCATGTCCATGCTTGGAGGAGGTGGTGGTGGTGGAGTCTGTCCTCGGGCTTGGTCCTGGCTGACTCCTGCTTCAGCAGAACCTCCAGCTTCTTGCTGCTGGGTAGAGGTACCAGTACGTGTTACAACAGGCATCCTGTTGGAGCGGTCAAGGTTTCATGATTGGGAAATATGGGGAAACCAATATAGATGGGATGCCTAGTAAGGGGGTTGGTATGACACTAATTGTTTTCATGCAAGGGCCAAAAGGGCCAAACACATTCATTAAAGTCCAAATGGGTGATGTAGTCGTTTACAAGTTCCCGAGGGAAAGCACGACGTCCATCAAACACATCAAAAGCAAACACAACACTACATGGTTTCATATGAACCATTACAAGGACTCGACTTCGCATAGGGGTACACGACCTATCCTACCATAGGGGTTACTAACGGGCATATCCATGTTGCGAATGATGCCTAAGTGGTGGAATGCTCGGTCGTGTAGTCTGGCTCTTCTGGGTCTTCCTCCCCATCATCAGTAGCGTGACTTCCTTCATTGCTTGAAGGAGGAGCTCAACACGGCGTTGCTTTGCTGGTGGGGTGAAGAGCTTGCGGTAATCCCTTGCGCTCATGCGGTGTTGCTGTGGTGGTTCTCCATCCTTTGGGGGTCTTCCGCCTCTGTATGCGATTGCGGGCTGTCCAGGAGGAGCGCCTTCTTTCTTGATCCTATCCGTCTTCACTTGAGCTTGGAGAAGAAGTGCCTTGGTCTCATGCAGTTCCTTTCGGAGCTCCATTGATTCTGAGGCCAAGTGTTGTGCCAAACTATCGGCACAAAGGTTGAAGTAGGTCTGGAATCGGAGTGGAAGTCCTTCTAATGGTGGAGCTGGTGCACTGCTCTCATCCTCACCTTCCTTCCGATAAGGCAAGAAGCGGGTAGCCAACTCGTCTGCCATCTCGGGAAGAAGGTCTCGGAGGCGGGTGAGTGCCTTGAGGGTTGCCGTCTCAACGGCAAGAACCAGAGTTGCCATCTGGGGCCCCTCGAAGAACCAGCTTGTTGGAGAGTCAATAGCCTTCACGATCACTTCCACATGATACTCCGTCTCGGTGTCATTGATCCAATGCTCATGGTAGGTGAAAATGGGGGCTCGGTGAAACTGACACTTCTTGAGGCTATCCTCAAGAAGCACGGGAAATCCGGTGGTCAGGAAGTCTTCGGGTACGGCAGCCATCTACAAAGGTTGAATGGGAGAGGTCAATAAGGGAATATATCTTTGGGTTGGGTATGCTTTAGAAAAGAAGAGAAGTTTAGATGGTCTCAAGCTAACTAACGTCCATGCTAACTAGGGCTTCCTGCAGTCAGGATGGCTCTGATACCAGCTCTGTGGGGACCCCGACTCATAGGTCGAGATCACCGAATGCACATGTACAGTGATCCCAAAGATCAATGCTCACTGAACACACAGAAGCTGAATAACAAGAGTCTTACATCCATACATACTGTCTTACACAAATTATGAGCATTATGGTCAAGTCTTACATTGATAAATCCTTAAGGGCTGAACATCAAATGAAACACAAGCAGCGGAAATCTTTGTCGATAAGTAGAACCCATGCCATCTGCCTTAACCCTACAGGCATTCTGACTGGGAAACGTCCTAGTTCGCATGATCGTCTCCAAAGAACTCTTCTCCGAACTCCGGTTCTTCCATGCCTGGTCAATTAAATAACTAGTGGCAAGCCAATGAGTACTTTGAATGTACTCGCAAGCAACCCATGTTTTGGTCCAAGATGTAACAATACATGATATAGGTAAATTTTTGCAGAAAGCTAGTTTTGAGTGCAATGACATGTTCAACAATTTGTAAGACATGCATCCGGAGAATTTATGTAACCATGAGGACATGTTACAGGTATCAACATAAATAGAGTGGGCACCAACCCAATCTCAATCATGTCAAGTCCTTTGACTTGACCCAAGTAGTTTTGTCAACTCACACATATGGTTGTAAAACTCTGGACATAGTTTAAGCAGCACCGCCCAACTATCCTTGACCGTGGACACAGCTATTCGAATAGTTTTACACTCTGCAGAGGTTGCACACTTTACCCACAAGATCCGGGGAACTTCCGTGTCATCCACGACCCGCGATACCTCAAGTACCTGGGGTAAGCACCCGATCACTACCTTTCCCTAGACGACACTAACATGGAGTCCACTCGATTGGTAGTGACCCCCGTGCCCAACATTTCGCATTTTAAAATTGTGGAGCATCGCTCCCATATTCATCACATACTGGCACGGGGTACCAACAGTGTGTCCGGTGGCCCATAAAAATGTTCTTGGCCGCCCTACCTGGCACGACCCCGTCCCGAGAGAGCACACCAACATCTCTCCCATCACTAGTAATGCGGGCTCCAAGCTAGTATCGGTCTAGGTTATCAATAATGCCCTTTCCCATATAAGGGTAGAGTGGTTGCGCATGAAAGGTTGGGACAGTCGACAAATCTTAAATCTAATCCGTTTTCGAAAACAACGCACACACTTTCCTCGGTACACCACTTCGTCATCAAGTGGTTACCCATCTCATAATTTCCCTCGGGCATAAGTGGCACCCGATGGGGTTTTCGAGAAGTCTTTTGAAAAATACTTTGTCTCCATTACCATGCATATTCCCGTCCCTTTTTGCGTAGCACTACTCCAGCATCCTATCTACTCCCACCATCATAACCCTCATAAGAAGGTAGGGTTATGCACAATGCAAGTATCAACGAGGAAGTACGGTGGCAAACCATCAAAGTGGGTACCACCTCATCATGATTCCGTTGCAACAACAATATGGTGCTATATGACATGCATAAAAAGGGTTTCATAGACATGGTCAAAGGGCTGCTTGCCTGGCTCAACAAAGTCTTCTGGGTCTTCAAAGTCTTCTAGTCCAACTCCTTCGTCAGCGACGCAATCTATCGTCGCAAAATAATAACGAGAAAAATAAGGCAATAATAAAACAGAAAAACTAAAGTGCTCAAAAAAATGTCAACTCATTTTTGTTAAATAATAGGGTGAAAACTAAGAAGGGGAAAATTTCCAGTTTTGGATTTGGAGTAGCAGAATAGGAGAAATGGATTTACAAGGGTGTATTTAAATGCTTAAAATCACATTTAAATTTTTACAGTGAAGAAAAGGTTGGTGCATTTGAATGAAAGTTGCACCATTAAATAGGTGGGATTTTTACAAGAATTTAGGAACTGGAAGTATTTCATTTGGACAAATATTTTATCATGTGGGATTTTTGGAAGGGTGACAGAAAAAGAAAAAGGAAAAAGGGCTCTGTGCCTGCTGGGCCAGAACAGCCGCAGCGCAACAGGCCCAGCCAGACAGGCAGCCCAGCGTCAGCGAGAGAGAGAGGAGCGGTGGAGGGGATAGGCAGCCCAGCGACGCAATCTATCCCTAACCCCGAGTCCAGACGGCTGGCGAACTCACCAGCGACGATGCAGGGCACGGCGAGGTCGGGCGAGAGCACGGATGGGCTCAGACTCGTCTCGCTGTTCGGGTGGTGGTGGTTGCGGTCGCCAGGGTAGCCTGGTTCGCCGGCGATGAGGTCACGCGGTGGAGGAGCCTCGAGTGTCGTCGGTTCCGGCCGTTTCCGGCTGCTACAGAGAGGGGAAACAAGGGGGACGGATCAGAGGGCTGTAGGGGTTCCAGACGAGAGGAAAGAGGGCCAGGGACGGCCTGTACCTCGCGAACTTCGGCGAGCCGAAGCGGTGGATCTCGAGCTCGATCTCGAGCTCGGGCGGCTCTGGAGACGAACTGGGGTGCAGGGGGATGTTTTGGGGAGTGGTATCGCCAGTGGTGAGGATAGGAGGGCTCGGGGAGGCCCTTAATTAGGCGAACGGTGGGGTGCCGTGGACCCATGCGCCGGCGAGCTCCTGCTCGTTGCCATAGGGCTCGGAAGGAGATGGCGTCATGTCTGGGGTGTTTCTGGGTGTGGACTACGCCGAGGGGGGCTAAGAGAGAGAGTGGGGAGGGTCAGAGACGCCGCGCGTGTGAGGCTGCCCATTGGAGCTCTCGGGCGGCTGGCGCGCGTGCGAGCTGAGGCGAGAGGAGGGAGAGGGAGGATGGGGACCACGCTGTGGCGTGTGGAGGACGTCGAGGAGCATCGTCGGGCGTGCTGGGGAGGCCCGAGGTGGCCGGAGGCGGTTGGAAGGGGGCGGCTACAGTGCGGGAGTGCACTGTAGCGCGCTCCAGATTGTGAAAATGGGTGGCATAGCCATTCTTTATGCAAAGTGGGCGCGTCCAAAGGTGTCTGGTAGCTCAAGGGGGGAGTAAAGAAGTAGGGGATGGCCTTGGATGCCCTGGGTGGCCAGTAGGAGAAGAGAGAGGTAGAAGAAGAGGGAGAAATGGGCTGTCCAGAGAGAGAAAGTGGGGTTTTACCCATCCAATAATTGAGCTGTGGGTTTGCCATTGTTACTGGTGGTGAAAGGGGGCTAGGAGGGGTTGTGGTAAAAAGTGGAGCTCATGGAGATTAGTGGAAGAGCCCCAAACAGGGTTTTTAGTAAACATGTAGAAGGTGTTTGATATGGTTTTGGGGTACTTGCACTAATTTAAGTCTTGTGGCACTTGGCAGGGATGTTTGTCATGACAAAATGATAGGGAAAAAGGAAGATGAGCTCATTTGGAAGAGTTTGCTAATGAAACTTTGGCAAACCCTAGAAACTAGCAGAAATGAACTTGTGTATATCTAGTTGAGCAAATCACTTCTCCTTCATGCACCACTTGCTGTAGTGGCCTCATTTAGACATGTGAACATGATCACCAAAGTTGGGGTCAAGGAGAGAAAGTTGGTAGTACAAAGTTGTTCAAATATGGTTATGGTCAGAGAGGGTTTTGGGGCATTTTGGTGAAACAAAATGACTTTAATTGACATGAGGCTTTGCAAGGTGATCACAATATGCATTTGTGACTTGCTGGATTTTCCTTGGATTTTTGTGAAAATATTTCCTGTAGAAATATTTCAAATCCTTGAAATGGGCAGAAATGGTTTTGGGAGGTTTTGTCCAATATTTTGAACATGACCATGTGTTGAAACTCTTATATATGGAAAATATATGTCCACTGAGTTTCCCTGATTTTTGTCAAATATTTTTAAAACAATAAAATAATTTTTCCCTATTAAAGACCATTTCTGGCCTTAAGAAAAAGATTTTAAATAAAATAGAAACATAACTCTTAAAATTATATTTTTGTGGTTTATGGGAGTCCTATATCTAATAGGTTTCAAACATACTCTTTGAAATATTTTTCATACCCCAAATCAAGTACTTGCAGTGCAAACCTCAATTTAGGGGTTCTTGGAAAACTAATTTTTTTTAAAAATATTATTTGGCCAAATTATTTTTGTAAGAAAATACTATATTGCTCTATACACATGGCATGATCATTGGGCCGAAGTTTGGGGCAAGGAGATGAAGTATATAAGGTGGAGTTGTGTTGACTTTAAAGAGCACTTAAAAATCACAGAGAGAAAACCAACTCCAAATAAAAACCACATAATGCAAAAAAATTTGTTGATCCAAATTTTCATGCTTTAATAATGCAAATGGAATGTTACAAAATGCAGGGTGTGACACACACGTGCCAGCTTAGGTTCGTTGAGGGGTTAACGGCATGCTTTGCCTTCCGCTGGCAGATGGCAAAGACCATTGCACCTTTGTCGTCTGCCAGCGGACGGTAAAGTAACCAAATAGGCCAACCCCCAAGTGCTGCCACATGGCATGGTATGCCATCTGCTGGCAGACGACAAAGGTGCAATGTTCTTTGCCACCTGCCAGCAAATGGCAAAGTAACCAAATAGGCCAGCCAGTGCCCCCAGGTTACACAGGTAGCCGCCACGTGGCTGCTTTGCCATCTGCTCGCTGTTGGGAAATCTCTTTGCCGTCTGCCTATATAGCCCCTGTTTTTTCTTAAATTCATTCAATTTCACAGAATTTCACAAATATATAGACATTTGAAGATATATATAGACAAGCATACCAACACATATCCAACAACATATCCAACACATATCCTACAACAAGTTTGCAACAACACATATCCAACAACATATCCAACAAGAAGTTTCCTCCAACAAAGTACATCGTACAAAATCAAAACAAAAAGAAGCACAAGGAGAAGAGTAGACTCCATGAATGCAAGCTCCTCATCTAAAGCAAATCTGCAAATTGGGAAAGAAGAAAGTTAGAAGAAGAAGAAGACTAGCTACAAGAAGAAGAAAAAAAAGAAGAAGAAGAAGAAAAAGAAGAAGAAGAAGAAGAAGAAAAAGAAGAAGAAGAAGAAGAAGAAGAAGAAGAAGAAGAATTTTTATCCTCTTTCTTTTTCCCTCTCCTCTTCTTTATCTTCTTCTTCTTCTAACTAAGGTAGGTAAAAATGCCATTTTTTAGCTAAGCTAGGTAAAAAATGCTAAGTGTAGGTCATTTTAGAGCTAAGCTAGGTAAATAGGGCATTTTGGAGATTAGTAAGGTTATTTTGTCATTTTGGAGGAAAATAAGCTAAGTCTATGTCATTTTGGAAGTAAACCAAGGTTATCATGCCATTTTTTAGCTAACCTAGGTAGTTATGCATATTTTGTCATTTTGGAGGAAGAAATGCTAAGTATAGGCCATTTTCTAGCTTTCATAGGTAAAGTATGTCAGTTTGGAGCTAAGTAAGGTTATTATTTCATTTTCGAGGAAAATAAGCTAAGTATAGGTCATTTTGGAGCTAAACCTAGGTTATTATGCCATTTTTTACCCAAATGAGCTAATTATGTCATAAATGAACTAGCTAAATTAAGTACAGATCACTATTGAGCTATCCTAGGTAATTATGCCATTTTTTAGCTAACTAAGCATATCAAGTAATTTTGGAGGAAAAATGCTAAGTATAGGTTATCTTATAGCTATCCTAGGTTAAATATGTCATTTTGGAGCCAAGTAAGGTTATTATGTCATTTTTAGAGGAAAATAAGCTAAGTATAGGTCATCTTGGAGCTAAGTAGCTTATTTCTTAAGCTAAGTATGCATTTGTTAATAAAAACACTTGGGAAACCATTATCATTGAGGTGAAGGAACGATCGGGTTTGTGCTAGTGCCAGACGGAGAAGGATCCGTCGATGCTTGTCGGGAGGCATGCTGCACCAAAGATCATTTGCAATGTTTATTTAGCATGATGCAACTGAAATGTCAATACTAGTAACTAATGACCATTGAAATGAAGCTCACCGTGTCCGCTATACCAATCTGGGGCATGGGCGGAGGGGTCTGGCCGTTTTTCTCGCACATGGACTGCACATTTCATTTTCACGAGTTAGTCATATTAGTTAGTAATTAAATGAACATTATGTGCATGATTTGGCCAATATGCCTCGATGGCTAGCTCCATTGGCCGTGGTTGAGGCCTCATCTTAGGAAGAGACCTCGTTTGGCGCTTCTTGATCTTCGGGAGACTTCTAGGACAACGTATCAGTCCATCTCCAATGGCTACCGAGCCATGTTTCCTCCCATCACCAGATAGCGTCATGAGCTCAGGATCAAAAGGACTCCGGCTCCGGTTGATGTCCTCCCCTTTCATCTCCTTCCCAAAGTCTCTATACCTCATGAGCTTGTTGTGGGAGGAGATGTCGGTGAAGCTCTCTGGATGATCGAGGTCATCCTCCGAGAATGCCTTTGCCTTCTTATACGGGGCACTATAGGCCATGGCATAGAGGTCGTACAGTGGTGGCACGTACTTCTTGTGGTGTCGCGCCTAAAAGAGAGGAACGAAATATTAGTTAAGGGCTCAAACTATCATGAAGAATGAAATTGCATGAATCGTTAAGGGCTCAAACCACATACCTAGTGATTCCCATACTCAAACAGGTTGGAGCTCCCTTTATGGTGTGGCACACCTTGCATTTGGGCACGGTTATCCCTGGCCTTGTTGCGGACGGCTAGCCATTGGGGAGAGCATAACTCATCCACCAACGCCTCCAAACAGTCCATCCTATCCGCACACCATCTTGAGCGCACCTAAGTTAGACAAAGAGAAATTTCAGCGCTACACCTGCGAATCAAATCAAGGAACCTAAGTACAAGACTTTAGGAATAGGAAATTGTCTTCATATACTTCTCCTTACTTAGATACTTGATGTGGCACTTCTTCTTCGCCCTCTTGATGTTAGTCGAGGTGTAGTAGTCTTGGACAGCCTGCACCCGAGCCTCTTGTCATAAGTTCTGAGGTAGGGGCTTGCACTCGGCTTCGATAACCATAGCCGCGTCTGCCTCATGTTCCTCAAGACACCTGTAGAAGGTATGCAATCAAACAAGACAACACTGATTAGTACAATCACTAGGTACTGTTGATATTTAATTGAGTAAAGGAGAAATTACCCAAAACCATCGTCTCATGATATCAGCCACCGTCTTGCACAGGACACTATCAACCTCTCCTCCGACGGGGCTGGGGCAGCCACGTACAGCTCCCAGCTTAGTGCTAGCTGTGGAACATCACCCTCATCGGGCAACTTGACCCACCCCGGGAAGTGGTGCCGGCAAAGCACACCAACACTACTAGGGAAAAGCCTAGCAGCAGCGCGCGTTTTAGGCCTATCAGTAGCGCAGGACGATGCGCTACTGATAAGGCGCTACAGCTAACGTGTAGCAGTAGCGCCCGTCGTCCCACGCTACTGGTATACATGGATAGTTGTAGCGCGCTTCAGTGAAGAGGACTACTGATATTATCTGCAGCGCTTTTTACAGGGAAGCGATACTGGTAAGGCGGCACTACTGCTAACTTTTTTCCCTCGCTACTACTACTTCTATTAGTTTTTTTCTACATATTTGTTTTGTATTTGAATAGGATTTATACAATAATCTTTAGCATATCATACACATACAAATGTAATCATAGAATATATATACAACTAGTCTCATCAAATCATGTCATCATCATAATGATCATCCAACACAAAGTGGTCTCTCGTCAACATCTCGAAAATAGCGATACAAGTCTCGGTTACTTGCAAATACATCGTCATCCATATAAAAAATGATATATGCGAGAAGAGCCATCACTTTGAGTGAGAGCAGAACTATGCAGTACATTAGTTCGTATCCCTCTCTCGCATTAGCGTGAACCTAAACTAACTACTGCCTGTCGCTCGGAAACCAGAAACCGGTACACCTAGGCCTGACACTCCGGCCACTCATCGTATATATACTCCTGGCGTAGCAGTTCTTCGCCATCGATGATCTATGCACCTGCATCATCACATGAGTCGATGATATGCAACATATATAGTTGAGCAACAGAAAGAGACAGACTTGGCAAAAATAGAAACAACACATCATAAGCATAAATAACAATGTTCATCGCACCCAAAATTCCCTAACTAGAGTGATCTTCGCTAGTCGAGGAGGAGGACGGTTTAATTACATCACAAATAAAGTTTCACCGTGCATAACTCAAAGTTTTTTCATAAAGAATGTATGGACTAAACGGACACATTGTCATATATCGACAATCACTCCAACATGTCGTGCCATCCATCCATGTCAGGGAGATAGTCCCCGAGCTTAGTGAAAGGCTTCATGTCGAGACACTGAGAGGCTACCCATGTTCGGACGTCTTCCCGCGACGATGTATTCCTTCTTTGTAGAACATCCCTGTTTTTCCGACGACCACCTTCATGATGATTTGGGAAAGTTCACGCTGGATGTTATAGAACTCAGCTCGAAGTCGATGATCATCGATATCTCCTACATCCTTTGCCCATTGCAGAATATGGGCATCGCCGGATCTAGGTGACATGCGAAGGTTCTGGTGATCCCATCTGTACTCCAGCATGTGGTGTAGGACATAGAATCCATCATTAAGAGAATTCACTCGGTTGCTGGATGCAGCAGAAGTCGGTCTTATGGCTGAAGGTGAGCCTGCCGCCCCTTCTCTTCTTGTCCTTGACCACTCCACCCCATGCTTGGTAGTAAAACATAGCACTGTCGAGAACATCTTTGATGTGGGTGTAATCCTTTTTGTGAATGTTCTTCGACGAATCCAAGTAAAGAGCATGGGAGTATCGGGGGTAGAGGATGATGAGGACAGCGCGCCCGCCGCTGTGCAAAATAAGTACACCTCAAATTAATTAGCCTCCACCGTGCAAATGAATGATTTAAATCGAAGGAAGGATATCCGCGCGGATGACTTACACGAGATTATAAGGCACGAGAATCGCCTCTTTGTCCTTATTGGCGAGCACGAAACTGACGATGTATCCCCTTGCGTATTCACGGTGCTTTGCACAGACTCCCAAGAAGCCCTCGTGCATGTAGTACGGGTCAGCGACACAGATATGAGGTATCTGCTCAACCCCGATTATGTAGTTCATGTGCAAGGCATAAAGGCGGCCAAATGTAAAATCCAGCTTCTTCAAGTGAAACATGTCGAATATGTAATCGAATCAAAGGAAGAACTTATCAGCGGGGAAGCAGTCGACGTACGACATTTGCCGCGGAACATTAACCACGTAGAGTGGGTATCCTGGATATTTCGAGGCGATGAGGCCTTTCTCTATCCGCAGCACAATGTCATGAAGTCTCCTTAGATTGCCGAATCTGGCCCCTAGCGCTCTTGCAGGTAGGATTGGTTGACCGGGGATATGCCATTTACCGGATCGGGGATATCTATATGGTCCTGAAGCCGAGGCTGCTGAGGGGGCTGGATCATAGAAATAGCTTTTTTGCCTTTCCTCGCTCTCTTCCTAGACTTCATTACTACCGAAAGGTCGTCCATAATATGTTCAGCCTCCGGAGACGGCAATTCAGGAACCGACTCATGACGCTCAAACCCTGAGTAGGCGCTAGTATAGACATACCATTGAGTGCCATCGTCATCCTTATCCTCATCCATAGCGACGTCATCAGCGACTAATGGAGCCTCTTCCTTACCCCATCCGCTATCACCCAACCCGACACCCGACGCTAATTGGGTAGGTGGGGTGTTGATGTTCGTACCTTGCTGAGGCTGCGTGCTCATGGGTGTGCTCCCGCCCGCCTCCAGACGAAGCAGACTCTTTGGCCACAACAGGACCCACTCATTGCAACAATCACCAAGCCGCCACGGGGTATCATCGTCATCCCCCACTAGTATCAGAGGAGGCAAATTCTTGTGGCCCGGTTTGACACTCGCCACAGAAACCTTGAAGACGTTCAGGGGGATCGGCCGGCTGTGGAACAATGGTTCCGTCGGCTCCATTATCATCGCCTTCCCCATGTCCACCTTCTGGCCGCCGATGGTGTACAATATGGTGCACGGGGTTTCATCCGCCTGCAAAGAAAAGTCTGTGACATGAGACATCCAAAAGGCAACGAAAACTCGAGATTATACATTTATTGAAGGGGGCCGGTGTGACAAATATTGTGAGGGCATCGAGCTCAGCCAAAGACGAAGCACCGCCGAGCACGTCCGGTGCCGGAGCCTATGCCGAAGTAGGTGTGGGAGCCGTTGTGGGAGCCGGTGCGGGAGCCGGTGCGGGAGCAGGTGCTGGTGCAACGCTAGTCGAGCTGCACCCCAGGAAGTCAGCAAGGGGAAAGTCCGCTGCATTTTTTTCTGGATTTTGCCTGGTCCAATTGAAAACGGCCGGAACCAAGGAAGTAGACATATCTGCAACCACCTGTTTTGCGGCAGCTACCGCTGTTGCGACTGTCTGAGATGATTTCTTCTCAACCGCAATCTCAACCTTCTTGTCGATGTTTTCTTCAGTTAACCTCCGTCTTTCCTTTCTCTCCTCCGTGGTCTCATGGTAGTACTTCTTCCACATGGCGCCATCTCCGACACCGTTCACGCGTCCATACGACGGTCGAGTCTCCACCGGGAGTCGTTTCAATATGTTCAACGCCCAGTTTAATGGAGTGTCCCACTTGGGCCTCGCCAATGCCTCAGACGGCCATTCGCTTTCGTCTGCATCCTGTGCTGCTCTCTCTGCAAAAGGCGCAAGGATTGTTTACAAATATGACTAACATGTGCAGTCGAATTGATTAGAAACTAAATTAGCAGTAGTCTAATGAACTCTGTCGTGACCGGGTTTGTCTCATAAACCTTCTTCACTAGGTCCCAACAGTGCCGGGCCCTCAGGACGTCAAGCTCCTGTTGGACGGTGAACTCCGCCAAGGGGTCTGGGATGCCTAGACTCACGGCTTCCACGTCCTCCTTGGCCCATTTGGACCTCTTCCCGCTGTAACGACGACTTTCGAGGTGGTGGCTCCCAATTTTCCTCTCTTGAAGCCCCTTCATGTACTTAGACTTTTTTTTGGCAGCTTCGGCCTCACAAGCCTCCTTGAATATTTAAAACTGCTCTTCCGTGATTGTCGGATTATCCTTTACAATCTCGGAGTAGGGTTCCTTCTTGTCGATGATCCTTGCTTTCACCCTTGTTTTCAAGGCGGCCAATGCGTCGCTAAACTTGGTCATGGCGTGTTTGTTTATCTTCTTCATTGTCGGGTCCTTATCTGGATCTTCATAATCCTTTTCATTCCGTCCTGGGAACAAGAATATCTGGTGAAACTTCTTTAGGAGGTAGGGCCTCATATTATCTATCTTCTGTAGTTTCTCATCTTTGATGGTGGCGGTTGTCCGTACGATGCAGCCTATTTGATAGTCGTAGCACGTGCACGCTTCCTCGGGCGTGTTTGGCTCAAAATTGCCGTCGCCCACCTCCGTGACCACAAGTCTAGTAGTCCTGAGAATGTTAGGAAGTTGTTGCCTCTTTGCTTTCGGTTCTACATTGGCTCCGCTCCCCGGTCTCAGTCTCAGCGCCGGTCTCGATGCCGGTCTGAGCCTAAGCACCGGTCTCAGTCTCAGCACCAGTCTGTGTGTCGGTCACAGTCCCTGATGCCACCGGTGGGCCCAGCAACAACATTGGTAGATCATCAGCAAGGCTCAAAAATTCGTCTGCCGCCCGGTAGACGTCGTCGCAATCACCAGAACCCTGTCCTTCATTGTTGCTAGCCATGTTTCCGACGATTAAATCTATTCAATTAATTCAAGACATAATAAAATGAATAATGACATAAAAAAAGGCCTATTGTTTTGCAGGAAAATTGACTCCTTCCCGGTGCGGCAAATCCCGGGCACTCAGTATGTCCTAGTTTGTAGCACAAGTCATGCCGAAATTCACGGAAATTTCGGCATGACCTTTGCTAAAAAGTGAACAAATCGAGAACCTGAAATTTGCCGGAACAGAAATGAATCAACATTCCGACAAAACATAGGCCACTCGGCTTCATTCCGTGGAAACAAGAATAGGCCACTTGGGCACAATCGAAACATGCACGTGCAAACACAATTGAGGAATTTGCATATATCCTGACCACTTCAAATTTGCATGTCCTAGCGTTTGACACTACAAGAAAATCTACACAAATCTCATGCTCTCTCAAACTCAATTCAAAAACCAAATATAGATTATATTTAGTTAATAGTTAACTACTGAACTAAATTACTTTACTCTAAACTAAACCCTACTGCCCTAATTAATATCTAGTTAAATAAAATCAATTCAAAAACTAAACCCTACTGAACTAATTAGCATCAACATTATCTACTACTTAACATCTATTATTACCCTAACTAAAAAACATCTACTATTAACCATACTGCCCTAGTTAACTAGTACCATCACTACTACTAATTAACATCGGCTTAGTGGTCAAAATTTTAGTAGTAGCGAGTTTTCAGCGAGACGCGCTACTGCTATATATGCATATGCATCATGCTTATTTGGCACGTGCTACTGCTGTCTAGCAGTAGAGAGCTTTCTTAACAAGCGCTACTACTAAAGTTCTCTGCATAACGTTTTCCCTAGTAGTGCAAGGACCTGGTTGGGCCTACGGACACCAGAGGCGTGTATCCAACCCCTGCAGTATGACAAGGCCAACACATTAGATATTAATTTGAAGAAACATGAAGGCAACAGGTTAAAAAAGAGTAAATGCACTTACTTCTCCCCGTTAGGCTCAATCAACCACCTCTGGTCGTGGGTCGCCGACACGGATGGGACCTTTGTACCACTACGCTGGTAGACCTTCTTGCCCCCCTCAACCAACTCTCCCTTTCTATAGCTATCATCAGAAAAGGTGTCCTCACCACCATCAGCATGGCCACTAGTCTCCGGAGTCACATGGGACAAAAACTCTGGGACCCGAATCTCCTGGTACGAAGACTCTGGGACCCGAGTCTCGTCGGATGAAGGCTCGGCGACCTGAGGCTCGTCGGCCCAAGGCTTGTGGACTGGAGTCCGAGACGGGTCTAAGTCAGACGGGTCCACCTGAGATGGAGCACTCTAGTGGTCCGAAGAATGAGCTAGGGGTGGCGGGAAAGAAGGTGCAGCGACCTTCCTACCTCTCCCGCCGCGATGTCCACATCTAGCTACACCCCTCTTTTCTTCCCCCAACCTCTCTCGGCAGAAGAAGAGGCGCCCGCCGGTGTCTGCATGCTGTCTACCAGCTCTCTCCGAAGGTGCTAGGGTGGAATAATAGCACCCCTCCCAGCAAGCGCCGGGGAAGGAGGCTCGGAGCACTCTCGACCCGCACCCACCATCTGTCAACACCTGCAATGACAAAGAGAAAATGAAATCAGTACAACATTGCTATGCCTTGAGCTTGCATTGGTTGTCCTCGAAGAGGAGAGGGTGATGCAGCAAAGTGTAGCATAAGAATTTCCCTCAGTTTTGAGAACCAAGGTATCAATCCAGTAGGAGGCTCCTCAAAAGTCCCATGCACCTACACAAACAAACTGAGAACTCGCAACCAACGCAATAAAGGGGTTGTCAATCCCTTCACGGCCACTTGCGACAGTGAGATCTAATAAAGATAGTATGATAAGATAAATATATTTTCGGTATTTTGTAATATAGATGCAAAAAGTAAAGATGCAAATAAAGTAGATTGAAAGCAAATATGATAATAGATAGACCCGGGGGCCATAGGTTTCACTAGTGGCTTCTCTCAAGATAGCATAAGTATTACGGTGGGTGAACAAATTACTGTCGAGCAATTGATAGAAAAGCGCATAGTTATGAGATTATCTAGGCATGATCATGTATATAGGCATCACATCCATAACAAGTAGACCGACTCCTGCCTGCATCTACTACTATTACTCCACACATCGACCGACTCCTGCCTGCATCTAGAGTATTAAGTTAATGAAGAACAGAGTAACGCATTAACAAAGATGACATGATGTAGAGGGATAAACTCATGCAATATGATATAAACCCCATCTTTTTATCCTCGATGGCAACAATACAATATGTGCCTTGCAACCCTTTCTGTCACTGGGTAAGGACACCGCAAGATTGAACCCAAAGCTAAGCACTTCTCCCATGGAAAGAAAGATCAATCTAGTAGGCCAAACCAAATTGATAATTCGAAGAGACTTGCAAAGATAACTCAATCATACATAAAAAATTCAGAGAAGATTCAAATATTATTCATAGATAAACTTGATCATAAACCCACAATTCATCGGGTCTTGACAAACACACCGCAAAAAGAGTTTACATCGAATAGATCTCCACAAGAGAGGGGGAGAACATTGTATTGAGATGCAAAAAGAGAGAACAAGCCATCTAGCTAATAACTATGGACCCGTAGGTCTGTGGTAAACTACTCACAACTCATCGGAGGGGCAAGGATGTTGACGTAGAAGCCCTCCGTGGTCGATTCCCCCTCCGACAGAGTGCCATCGAAGGCTCCAAGATGAGATCTCGCGGATACAGAAGGTTACGGCGGTGGAAATTGTGTTTCGCGGTGCTCCTGGATGTTTTTGGGGTACGTAGGTATATATAGGAGGAAGAAGTAAGTCGGTGGCCGCCCGAGGGGCCCACGAGACAGGGGGGCGCGCCCTACAGGGGATGGCGCAGCCCCCAATCTCGTGGGGCCCTCGGAAGCTTCTTGACTTGCACTCCAAGCTCTCCGGATCATGTTCGTTCCAAAAATCACGCTCCCGAAGGTTTCATTCCGTTTGGACTCCGTTTGATATTCCTTTTCTTCGAAATACTGAAATAGGCAAAAAACAGCAATATGGGATGGGCCTCCGGTTAGTAGGTTAGTCCCAAAAATGATATAAATGTGTAAAATAAAGCCCATAAACATCCAAAAGGGGTAATATAATAGCATGGAACAATAAAAAATTATAGATACGTTGGAGACGTATCAAGCATCCCCAAGCTTAATTCCTGCTCGTCCTCGAGTAGGTAAATGATAAAAAGAGAATTTTTTATGTGGAATGCTACCTAGCATAATTCATAATGTAATTTTCTTTATTGTGGCATGAATGTTCAGATCCAAATGAATACAAAATAAAAGTTCATATTGATAAAAGAAATAGTAACACTTCAAGCATACTAATCAAAGTAATCATGTCTTCTCAAAATAGCATGGCAAAAGAAAGTTCATCCCTACAAAATCATATAGATAGGATATGCCTCATTTTCATCACACAAAGATGTTCCCAACTTCTATACCCCCGATGAC
The DNA here is from genome assembly GCF_002162155.2 of Triticum dicoccoides. Classification (NCBI taxonomy): domain Eukaryota; kingdom Viridiplantae; phylum Streptophyta; class Magnoliopsida; order Poales; family Poaceae; genus Triticum; species Triticum dicoccoides. The sequence goes on along the minus strand of NC_041385.1, from coordinate 301,089,479 downwards.
AAGCCAAGCAATTGTTTCATACTTAAATAATATCAAACTTTTTCAACCTTCACGCAATACATGAGCGTGAGCCATGGATATAGCACTATGGGTGGTATAGAATATGATGATGGGGATTGTGTGGAGAAGACAAAAAAGGAGAAAGTCTCACATTGACGAGGATAATCAACGGGCTATGGAGATGCCCATCAATTGATGTCAACATGAGGAGTAGGGATTGCCATGCAACAGATGCACTAGAGCTATAAATGAATGCTCAACAAAAGAAAACTAGTGGGTGTGCATCCAACTTCCTTGCTCACGAAGACCTATGGCATTTGAGGAAGCCCATCATAGGAATATACAAGCCAGGTTCTATAATGAAAAATTCCCACTAGTATGAAAAAGACAACTTATGAGACTCACTATATGAAAAACATGGTGCTACTTTGAAGCACAATATATGAGACTCACTACATGAAGAACAAGGTGCTACTTTGAAGCACAAGTGTGGGAAAAGAGATAGTAACATTGCCCTTTTTTCTTTTCTTTTTCTTTTTTTTTCTTTCTTTTTCTTTTCTTTTTTTTGGGCCTTTTTTTCTTTTGGCCTTTCTTTTTTTCTTCCTTTTTTTTCTTTGGGCAATGTTCTAATAATGATGATCATCACACTTCTATTGATTACAACATAAGGATTACAACTCGAAACTAGAACAAGATATGACTCTATATGAATGCCTCCGATGGTGTACCGGGATGGGGAAATGAATCAAGAGTGACATGTATGAAAAATAATGCATGGTGGCTTTGCCACAAATACGATGTCAACTACATGATCATGCAATGGCAATATGACAAAAGTAAAGTATGTCATGAAGATGATGAGCGGAACGGTGGAAAGTTGCATGGCAATATATCACGGAATGGCTATGGGAATGACATAATAGTTTGGTATGGTGGCTATTTTGAGGAAAATATAAGGAGGTTTATGTCTGATAGAGCGTATCGTATCACGGGGTATGGATGCACCGGCGAAGTTTGCACCAACTCTCAAGGTGAGAAAGGGCAATGCATGGTACCGAAGAGGCTAGCAAAGGCGGAAAGGTAAAAGTGCGTATAATCCACGGACTCAACATTAGTCAAAAGAACTCATATACTTATTGCAAAAATTTAGAATTCATCAAAAACCAAGTACTACGCGCATGCTCCTAGGGGGATAGATTGGTAGGAAAAGACCATCGCTCGCCCCGACTGCCACTCATAAGGATGCACAAGCCAGGTACACTTCATGTTTCAAATTTGTTACACAACTTTAACCATACGTGCATGCTACGGGACTTGCTAACTTCAACACAAGCATTCTTTAAATTCATAATCACCCAAATAGCATGACTTTAATATCACTACCTCCATATCTCAAAACAATTATCAAGTATCAAATTGATCATAGCATCCACTTCACTTCCTATGATAGTTTTTATTATACCCAACTTGGATGCTCATCATTCTAGGACCAACTTTAAGATCATAGCAAATACCATGCTGTTCTAAAAGACTCTCAAAATAATATAAGTAAATCATGAGATACTAGAGATTTCTTCAAAATTAAGACACCACCGTGCTCTAAAAGATATAAGTGAAGCACTAGAGCAAAAACTATCAAGCTCAAAAGATATAAGGGAAGCACATAGAGTATTCTAGCAAATTCTAATCAAATAGGATTCTCCCAAAAGGTGTGTACAACAAGGATGATTTTGGTAAACTAAAAAGCAAAGACTAATATAATACACAACGCTCCAAGCAAAACACATATCATGTGGTGAATAAAAATATAGCTCCAAGTAAAGTTATGGATGAACGAAGACGAAAGAGGGGATGCCTTCCTGGGGCATCCCCAAGCTTAGGATTTTCGTTATTATTGAATATCTTGGGGTTCCATGGGCATCCCCAAGCTTAGGATCTTGACACCCTTTATTTCATAGTCCATAAAAGCTTTACCCAAAACTTGAAAACTTTACAACACAAAACTCAACAGGAAATCTTATAAGCTCCGTTGGTGAAAGAAAACAAAACCACCACATAGGGTACTGCAATGAACTCATTGTTTATTTAATTTGGTGTTAAACCTACTGTATTCCAACTTCTTTATGGTTCATAGACTGAATTACTAGCCATAGATGCATTGAAATAAGCAAACAACACATGAAAAACAGAATCTATCAAAAACAGAACAGTCGGTAGCAATCTGTAAGTAACACAAACTTTTGGAACTCTAAAAATACTACCAAAATAGGAAGTCATGTACAATGTGTTTAGGGGTGGGCACTTTTGAACCGAAAACCGAAAAACCAAATCGAAACGAACCATATTAACCGATTTATCTATTAATTCGGTGATTCGATTTTTTGTTCGGTGGGAAATTTTAAGGTTGTTCGGTGTTTGGTTTTTGTTTGGTTTCCAGTGTCCAAAAACCGAATACACCGAAAAAAACGATATGTATGATACCCCATGCATTACCTTGTTTTTGAAAGTGCAGCGGGGGCGCGTCCTCTGGCAAATACTTGTTGGTTGTGGCAGACGTCAGGCCAGCCGCTAGATGAGTTTCTAATCTCACAATCTAACTAGTACTCGTAGGAGTATGTATGCATGCCCGGCGCTTGGTTATGGAAGTAACTAGCAATTAGTGTATCAATTAGTGCATGAGTTGCTTAGTTTACACGCATCACACATATTCTTCCGTACATAATACATGTAACACCCCATGTGATTTTACACTTAGTTATGTTCACTAGTTTGCTTGACCGAATAAAGCAAGGACTGATGTTAAGGTTGCTAGCTCTTGTGATATATACTGATGAGTGCATGTATTTTGGTTTTTCAGTTAACCGAATAAACCGAACCGATATATTATGGTTAATATGGTTCGGTTTCTAAATATTGTGTGATTAATTCGGTTTCCATTTCTTCAAAACCGAAATTATAAAACACCGAATAAACCGAACCGTATTAACCATATAAACCGAATGCCCAGCCCTAAATGTGTTTATTGAACATCAGCAAAAAGAATCAACGCAAAAGCACATTCCTGTGATTTAACAAAATTATATTCGTTCGTGCAAAGTTTCTGTTTTTCAGCAGAATCAAATCAACTATCATCGTAGGTTATCCTGTAGGTTCTACTTGGCACAAACACTAACTAAAACATAAAAACACATCTAAACAGAAGGTAGATGCAAGATTTATTACTAAACAGGAGCAAAAACATAAAACATAAATAAAATTGGGTTGCCTCCCAACTAGCGCTATCGTTTAACGCCCCTAGCTAGGCATAAAAGCAAAGATAGATCTAACGAGTGCCATCTTTGGCACTAAATTCATAAGTAGCACACGTGATAGATTCACAAGGTAATTTGACTTTCTTTCTTGGAAACTACTCCATGCATTTCTTTAAGGGAAATTGGAATCTAATGTTCCCTTCCTTCATATCAATAATTGCACGAATCGTTCTAAGGAAAGGTCTACCAAGAATAATAGGGCAAGAAAGATTGCAATCTATATCAAGAACGATAAAATCTAACGGCACCAAATTTCTATTTGCAACAATAAGAACATCATTGATCTTTCCCATAGTCTTATTAATGGTGGAATCCGCAAGGTGCAAATTTAAAGAGCAATCATCAAGATCACGGAAACCTAGAATATCACATAAAGTTTTCGGAATAGTGGAAACACTAGCACCCAAATCACACAAAGCAAAACACTCATAATCTTTAATTCTAATCTTTATAGTAGGTTCCCACTCATCATTAAGTTTTCTAGGTATAGAAACTTCCAAATTAAGTTTTTCATCATAAGATTGCATCAAGGCATCAACAATATGTTTGGTAAAAGCTTTGTTTTGACTATAAGCATGAGGAGAATTAACAACGGATTGCAACAAGGAAATATAACCTTTTAAAGAACAATTATCATAATAAAATTCCTTGAAATCTGAGATAGTAGTTTCAATATTATTGGAAGTTGGGGATTCTCCAATCTCACTTTTACCAAATTTAGCATTAAGATCTAAAGACTCCAAATTTTTGGGACGCCTTCTAGGCAAAGTTGATTCATCATCACTCCCATAATCATCAAAACTCATATTGGAAAACATAGATCTAATCGGAGACGCATCAATAACTTTAAGATCCTCATCATTATTTTCACGGAAACTAGAAGAACACGCTTTTATAAAGATTTCTTTTTTAGCACGCAATCTAGCGGTTCTTTCCTTGCACTCGTCAATGGAAATTCTCATTACTTTGAGAGACTCATTGATGTCATGCTTAGGAGAATAAGATCCATGTTTAATAGAATTAACATCAAGTGAAAGTCTATCAACGTTCCTAGCCAAATCATCAACTTTGAGAAATTTTTCTTCAAGCAAAGCATTATAATTCTTTTGAGAAATCATAAATTCTTTCACACTATTCTCAAAATGAGAGGGCATCTTATTAAAATTACCATAAGAATTATTGTAGGAATTTCCATAATTAATAGAGGAATTACTAGGGAACGGTCTAGCCTTAAAATTTCCTCTATAAGCGTTGTTTCCAAAACTATTCCTACCAACAAAATTCACATCCATAGATTCATTATTATTCTCAATCAAGGAAGACAAAGGCATATAATTAGGATCAAGAGGAATATTTTTAGTAGCAAACATCTTCATAAGTTCATCCATCATTCCACTCAAAACATTGATTTCTTCTATAGCATGCACTTTTTTACTAGAAGATCTTTCGGTGTGCCATTTAGAATAATTAGCCATAAGGTTATAAAGAAATTTTGTAGCATCTCCTAACATGATTTCCATAAACGTGCCTCCCGCGGCAGAATCTAAGAGATTTCTAGAAGCAAAGTTCAAACCGGCATAAATTTTTTGTATGATCATCCATAAATTAAAACCATGAGTAGGGCAATTGCGAAGCATCAATTTCATTCTTTCCCAAGATTGGGAAACATGCCCATGATCAAGTTGTTTAAAATTCATAATATCGTTCCTAAGAGTGATGATCTTAGCGGGAGGAAAATACTTAGAGATAAAAGCATCTTTGCACTTGTTCCAAGAATCAATAATATTTTTAGGCAAGGACGAAAACCAAACTTTATCACGCTCTCTAAGTGAAAACGGAAATAACTTAAATTTGACAATATCATTATCCGTATCTTTCTTATTTTGCATATCACACAAATCAACAAAATTGTTTAGATGAGTAGCGGCATCTTCACTAGTAAGGCCGGCGAATTGATCTTTCATAACAAGATTCAACAAGTGGTATTGATTTCACAAGACTCAACATCATTAAGAGGAGCAATCGGAGTACTAAGGAAATCATTATTATTGGTATTCGAGAAATCACACAATTTGGTATTATCTTGCGCCATGGCAACAAGTAATCCAACACACAAGCAAACAGAAAAACGGCAAGCGAAAAGAGAGGAGGATATTGGGAAAGAGAGGGCGAATAAAACGGCAAGGGTGAAGTGGGGGAGAGGAAAACGAGAGGCAAATGGAAAATAATGTAAATGCGAGGGAGATGGGTTTGTGATGGGTACTTGGTATGTCATGACTTGAGCGAAGACTTCCCCGGAAACGGCGCTAGAAATCCTTCTTACTCTGTCTTGAGCTTGCGTTGGTTTTCCTTGAAGAGGAGAGGGTGATGCAGCAATAGTAGCGTAAGTATTTCCCTCAGTTTTTGAGAACCAAGGTATCAATCCAGGAGGAGGCTCCTCAAAAGTCACATGCACCTACAAAAACAAACTGAGAACTTGCAACCAACGCAATAAAGGGGTTGTCAATCCCTTCACGGCCACTTGCAAAAGTGAGATCTAATAAAGATAGTATGATAAGATAAATATATTTTGGTAGTTTGTAATATAGATGCAAAAAGTAATGATGCAAATAAAAGTAGATTGAAAGAAAATATGATAAGACATAGACCCGGGGGCCATAGGTTTCACTAGTTGCTTCTCTCAAGATAGCATAAGTATTACGGTGGGTGAACAAATTACTGTTGAGCAATTGATAGAAAAGCGCATAGTTATGAGATTATCTAGGCATGATCATGTATATAGGCATCACGTCCGCAACAAGTAGACCGACTCCTGCCTTGTCACGCCCAATATGCGACCCTATCCAAAAGGAACTCGAAGGTCCCACCAAGGATAGACCCGCATATTGAAATGCTTTTGCAAGGTGGATATCATTACATCAACATTACATAATAGATGGGGATACATACATAAGGCATACAATGCCACTCGAATACAACATCACAATACATCAGAGCATCATCCGACTACTGATGAAACACAAACAGAAACTCAAACGACATCCACCCTGCTAGCCCAGGCTGCCGACCTGGAACCTATCCCCTGATCAAAGAAGCAGAAGAAGATCTCAACGCAAACAAGCATCGCTCTCGCGTCATGAACATCGCATGAACCTGTACCTGCAACTGTTGTTGTAGTAATCTGTGAGCCACGAGGACTCAGTAATCCCATTACCATGGGTATCAAGACTAGCAAAGCTTAAAGGGAAAGGAAGGGGTAAAGTGGTGAGGCTGCAGCAGCGACTAAGCATATATGGTGGCTAACATACGCAAATAAGAGCGAGAAGAGAAGCAAAGGAACGGTCGTCAACTAGTAATGATCAAGAAGTGATCCTGAACTCCTACTTACGTCAAACATAACCCAGAAACCGTGTTCACTTCCCGGACTCCGCCGAGAAGAGACCATCACGGCTACACACGCGGTTGATGCGTTTTAATACGGATCTGGTGTCAAGTTATCTACAACCGGACATTAACAAATTCCCATCTGCCTATAACCGCAGGCACGGCTTTCGAAAGATTATACCCTGCAGGGGTGTCCCAACTTAGCCCATGACAAGCTCTCGCGATCAACGAAGGAATAGACCATCTCCCAGGAAGACCCGATCAGACTCGGAATCCCGGTTTACAAGACATTTCGACAATGGTAAAACAAGACCAGCAAAGCCGCCCGGATTTGCCGACAAATCCTGATAGGAGCTGCACATATCTCGTTCTCAGGGCACACCGGATTGTCCAAACTTCCGGTAGGCCAGCCCAGAGTTGCCCCTGGTGGCCACCGGCGGTTGACAGGTTGGACCAACACTCACAACGAGCACTGGCCCGGGGGGGATAATAATATAAATATGACCCTCGGGATGCGCGACTCCCAAGGGAAAAAGGGCTAGGTGAGGCAAATGGTAAAACCAAGGTTGGGCCTTGCTGGAGGAGTTTTATTCAAAGCAAACTGTCAAGGGGGTCCCATAAATCACCCGACCGCGTAAGGAACGCAAAATCCGGGAACATAACACCGATATGACAGGAACTAGGGCGGCAAGAGTGGAACAAAACACCAGGCAAAAGGCCGATTCTTCCACCCTTTACCAAGTATATAGATGCATTAATAATATAAGAGATATTGTGATATCCCAACCAAAATCCTGTCCACCATGGAGAAATCTTCAACTTCACCTGCAACTAGCAACGCTATAAGAGGGGCTGAGAAAAGCGGGAACATAGCCAAACAATGGTTTGCATAGGAAAGGTGTCAAAGGTTAGAGGTTCATGGCAATTTGGGATGGCTTGATAAACAGGTAATAGGTAGCGCAGCAAAGCGATAGAACTGAGCAACTAGCATAACAATGATAGTAGTGAGATCCAGGGTAGCGGTCATCTTGCCTGAAATCCCGTAAGGAAGAAGAACGAATCCATGGAGAAGACGAACGGATGAAGCTGAACTAACCGTAGACGAACGAATCCTCACGATCGCAACGAAATAGGAACTATCGAAAAGAAGCACACAACATAGTAAACACACCACACATGAACAAGGCATGATGCACGAACAAGCATGATGCATGACCAAGCTACATGAAGCTATTCATGGCAAAAGATGATGCAAACAAGAACAACACATCAAGGCAAGTTTAAATGAGGCCGGGAACAACATATAACAATTTCGGTAAGCCCTCATATGCATATTTCGAAATTGGTCCAGATCTGAATAAACCTTATGTTCAAGTTGTTAAACAGCAAGTTATGATGCACAAGGATGATCTACACGAGATTCTAGTCAAGTTACATATAAAGATCATTTAGTTCGGAGCTACGGCCTAGAAGATATGAGCAAAACAAGTTAAACATGGCATTGATGCGAAATGCACCCAAACATCAAGCAAACACTCCAAAACATGGATGCAACATGATAATATGAATCTACCTGCAAAATCAAGCAAGTTTCATATAGAGCGCACTCAAAACGGAGCAACAGTTCAACACACACACCTGAAACAAGTTTAAAGGACAAGCTGTCCAAAACAGCAACTAGGCATATTGCAAGCATCAAAACAATAAGCTACAGCATCCCAAAATTATAACAAAAGGCATGGATATGATGTACAGGTAAAGCATTATAAAACATGAACACTGAGCTATCTCTAGAAATCACCAGAACATGCTCAAACACACATGGTAAGATTGCAAGTTATAACAATTTCAGACTTTGCAGAAAATAACATCACAATGCAATGTTTAGAGCTATCAAACAACATGTTACAGGAACTTATCATGTCAAACAAAGGCATGGCATGAAACTACTAATTTCATAGAAAAAGAGTCCCTTACTGACCATAAGCCAAAAGGGATCAGAAGATATAATGGCACCCACGTAAACATAGCAAGTTATTAAACAGATTCAAACATGGCAGGAACATAATTATGAAGGCATGTAGATGAGCTTGTGCAACTCACTACAGAGCATTACATTGCATGGCAAGGCACCCAATAGTAAGACGACATGTTTGTGAAGCTAAGCACAGCAATATCAACGTCATAGGATACATGGATCACTAGCAAAACATATGGGAACAAGTGAACTTAATGTAAACAGGCTGACAGCAACATTTTCAAGCAACTTTGGAGCAAGATATGAACAAGCTACAGCAAGCTATAATTGCAACCAGGGGCATGGATGGATAGAGGATGACATGTAGATCAAAACATGTTTATAGGACATCTCCAGATTATGCATAGAATGATTTGTAGAAGCATGTTTATATAGCATCACGAAATAACAGATTCAGCCTAGCAAAACTGCAACAGCGGGAACACTACTTAACAAGCTCGATTCACTCACCACAAGTCATTGCATGACAAGATAAGCATAGCATCATAAAGAAGACATGTTTGTGTAACAAATCAAGTCAAAAACAAGTCCATAGCATGCAAGGATCAACTATAGCAACCTTGGCCAAATTGAATAACACGTAAACAATCTGCCAGGAAACATTTTGAAGCAAAAGTAGAGCACGAAAATGACAGGCTAGACTAGTCCATAATTGCAACCAAGGCCATGAATGGATATACAATAACCTATTGTTCAAAACATCCTTAATGAAGTATCTCTAAATATGTATGGATCTCTCTGTAGCATCAAGTTTACATGGCATCAAAATAACAGCAGAACAGGGCTAAAATCAGCATTAACACGAAGCCTAGTTTGCATGCTTGTGCTAGTCACCACATTGATCAAAAAAATACATGGTAAGCACCTCTGTAAAGAAGACATAGCCTCGTTCAAAACACATGAAGACATCAACCTCATAGGATGCACACATCAATCATGGCAAAAATGACAAAAGAGCTCGTTCTGATAACAGACAGCAGAAAACATTATGAAGCACACTTATGACGATGATTCGGGCATCTAGATGACCTCAAATGAAAATGATGCAATGGAACGAAATGATGTACTCGTCGAGGCGAACAATTTGACACATTACACGCACGAAACGGAGCTACGGATGCAGAGTTACGATGCAATGAATAAGGCATGAAAATTACAAAAACTCTGGGACAGATTTTCGGAGGGGGAAAGTCAACCTCAGGCACGCGAACCGAGGTTCACCGGATCCTCGCCGGAGAAGACGCCGGAGAGGAGGGAGACGGCCGGGGATGAGCGGATCCGGCCGGGGTCGACGCGGGGGCGCCGGATCTCGTCGGGGCGAGGACGGGGCGCGCCGGGGAGCTGCGGCTCCGGCGAGGCGAGCTCGGCCGGCGGGGTC